>NC_137862.1:12733573-12941073 GCF_963924005.1 Protomyctophum bolini | reverse complement strand
TGTGTGTGTGTGTGTGTGTGTGTGTGTGTGTGTGTGTGTGTGTGTGTGTGTGTGTGTGTGAGAGAGAGAGAGAGAGTGTGTCAGTGTGTCAGCGAGGGAGAATGAGTAAGCTGCTGTGTATTTTGGCTCGTGTGCCTATTTCAAGCAAAGCATTCTTCAACAGAATTCCAGCGTGTGCAGACCGGAGGATGAAAGTGAGATGCGAGAGGAAAACATTTGTCTCTTCTCGTGCACGTCAGTGCCTACTGCCTAGTCTAGACTGCCTACATGCATGCGCAGTTGCACACACACACACACACACACACACACACACACACACACACACACACACACACACACACACACACACACACACACACACCTATTAGACAGGTAGTGCAGAAGAGAAGCGTATCTTCTTGCACTTGCCCACATTTTCACTTCGCCAAGAGAGAACAGGAGGTAAATTATGCGCATATCTCTGTGGTGATATCACTTATTTTTTATCATTAAGAATATTCAATTAGGCAGTGGTTTTCAAAGTGGGGTCCGGGACCCCGAGTGGTCCTTGATGGGGGTCATTAGTGACAGTTAGGAATGGGAAACAAATGGACCCTTAAGGTTACAGCCAGGTCTGTAAGATAACTCAGTGTACACAATTGGAACCAGTTGTAGGCTTTGGTATGGAGAGAAATGTGATTATAGAAGAGTCCTATAACAGCAAAATAATCAAACTATAAGTTATATTAGTACTTAGTTTGGTGTTATTAGAGAGCCGGTAAAGATCCATTATTTTGACCACTGATGTGACGTTTACCTCCGAGTTGAATGTGTCATCCTCTGCGCGTGCACCGAGCGCGCACAGCCACAACGCGAGGAGGAAGGTCCGTCTCCACAGCAACCAGAACCAACTGTCCCACAAGGAGGCCATGCTCCCGGCGTGGAAAGGAAAAAGAAAGGAAAAAGGAAAGAAAGAAAAAGCCGGACGGTGACCTTTAACTCCTCGATGCAAGTGTTTGTGGAAGTCGTTTCCTCTTGTGGCTTTCCCTGTTAACGATGCAAACGCTGTAGGCCTACCTGATGATAAAAACACAATTACATATAAGACCAGCCTATATGATATTCACTGTCACGAGGGACATGCACAGATGTCCACAAAATACACTTGTCTCCGGGAAAACACTTCCATTCCAGTTCACAGACTGGAGAGATGTCCGTGATGATGCTGTGAGAATGGTGGTTCCATGGTGTTTTAGACAACTGGACTGGACTGGTCCACCTTGTCCTCTCTGTCTGTCCTCTGTGGAGACAAATGGAGGAGTAAACCTTCTCTCTGTCCTGTTATCTGTGGAGACAACTGGACTGGTCCACCTTCTCTCTGAACTGTTATTTGTGGAGAAACAACTGGACTGGTCCACCTTCTGTCCTGTTATCTGTGGAGGGCGTGTCCCGCGCTGCTTAAAACGTCCCCCCAAAACACTGAGAGCGCATGTCCCGTTGGTTATTTGGTTTAATGAACATCAAAGTCGTCGTCCTCTTAACGTAATGACTAACCTGGCTGGCTGGGAGGTGTGTTAGGCTACTTATCGAGACCGAAGAAATGCTCTGCACTGCACCGAGTGGAGTGGCTCTACCACCCGGCACTCAGGAGGACTGCAGCGCAAACATGTTGAAGACAACTTTTCTCACCAAATAATGCAGCTCAGTGGAACGACGGCGCCGTAATTAATTGCAACTATACTTCAGTACTTCATTAACACTGATTGCGAAGCTTCGCATTACAAGGCGACAAAACAGCAAAGTTCACCGCAAACTGACCGCCACTTTGGGTAGTAGAGCTAGCTGCGACGGGACGGAGGGAGGGGAGGAGGCTGTTTAGAGAATCGCGACCCCCTCTTGAGGCTCTTGTAAAGATTTTTATGTGATGGTTTCTTTGCCAGTTAAAATCCAGCGAGCCCCTTTCTTTCCTTGAAGCCGTCTTCCTCCTGGCTTTTCTCTGTCCTCTCTGACTGAGTGACCAACAACTTGAAGAAAGAAAGCTCCCTCTTTACGAGGCTCGGGCGGCCGCTCGTTGTCCAGCAAAGAGATCCAGAGAGGAGAGAGAGAGAGAGAGAGTAGACCGCTCCAGATGGAGGAGGGGAGAACACATGACCCTCCCCCTGTGTTTTATGGCCAGACCACAGTGAGGTGACAGACCGCATTACCAAAACCATGGCCTGGCTACACACGCGCGCGCGCTGGCACACACACACACACACACACACACACACACACGCGCGCACAACGAACCAAGTTTACGCACTTTATTTTAAACTCCCTTGAAACTGTCATAATATTTTGCTACTTCGCTTGTCTGTCTGTCTTTCTTTCTTTCGGTCTTTCTTTTTTTTATTTGATTTTCTTTAGGCCTACTGATTGATTGGTTGATTGATTAACTTTATTAGCAGTTACTTTGCAAAAAGAAGCACAGGATATAAGCTAGGGTCAATACAAGGTCTGCAGCTAAAAGGATTTTAAACCCAAGAAAGCCTAGCTATGGCTTGTTTCCATTGGCCTCCTGCTTGTCAACATGCAGATCAGGCCAGGATGAAGCCCCTGTCACCAACCACAATGGACTGATAGGACAGAGTAGGCCTAGTCTATTTAACTATTAGCTCATAGTCTTTTGTGATGCAGAGTGTAGACAGACATGTCCATAAGGTCCAAATCGATGTATAGGGCCAGTGTCTTTCCGGTCTATTAGGCTAATTCAGGTTACAAAAGATCCATCTGAGCAACTGTTCACTGACACCCTAAAACCACCCCATGATCTACCCCTGATCAGCCAGGAGGCAAAACCTGCAGGAGACAAAAGCTTCTACATAGTTAGTAAAATGAGAGATAGTCGGTCGCCTTTGTCTCCTGCATGTCGGGATTAAACAGCACACCAAAATACCCTCCATAAAACACAGATGAATTCACCTATATGGCATAATTTATGGAAACATAATTCATATTCTATTAATTCATTCATTCAGTCTTCATTCATTCAACAGCATGGGAAATTACAGGCCTATTGTCCTTGCTAGTATCGTGTCAAAGGTGCTAGAAATAATTATTTTAACCAGGATTGAAATGTATGTTTTAAATACTGACAATCAGTTTGGTTTTAAGAGAAAACAGAGTACAGATTTATGCATCTATGCTAAATATGAGAATCACAATTCCTCTGTATTTCTATGTTGTATTGACCTATCGAAGGCATTTGATAAAATCAATCATGAAAAGTTATTAATGAAATTGATTGCAAGAAGTGTCCCAAACTATATTGTTCTAATTATTCTTTTTAGCCCATATACTTAGCCCATATAATGCTCACAGTATGGCAAAGAACACGAAGAAGAAAAGTATTATGATAGTTAGATCTAGAGAGGACAGGAAATCCACTTTTCCAGCGTTCTGTCTTTCAGATCTTGGACATATCCTCTCAGAGGATCTCAGGGATGACGGTGACATCCAATGACAGTGTTGCAAAATATATGCTCAGGCCAATATGCTTTTAAGGACATTTTAAGTACATTGTGTTCAGTAAATGTAAAATGTGCACTGTTCAGATCATATGTCAGTCACCCCTCTGTATACAGCCCATCTATGGTCCTCTTACAGAGTAAATAGCATGCAACAGCTTAGACTGGCATACAATGATGCCATGAGGTTGCTTATCCGTGTTCCTAGGTGGCACAGTGCCAGCCAGTTGTTCACCTCTGTTGGTGTGCCCACCTGCGAGGCACTGTTGAGGCAACTATGTACAACGGCTGGAGGTGTCTCATAGTGGCACTAACAAACCCTGTCAAGACTAAGAGCTGTTACCGACCGGGTCACGTCCAGGCTGCGCAAGCACTGGCTCAGCAGCCTGATGCTGGTTAGGTAGGATGGCACTATAGGACCTTTATTGCACTACTGTACTTTGTATTGTTTTAATTGCTTTTCATCCTTTTCCTATGTTGTTTGTTTCTTGTGTTTTTGTATGTTGATTTTATGTTCTATGTCGGAAATAAAGATTACATATTCATTCATTCATTCATTCATTCATTCATCCATCCATCCATCCATCCATCCATCCATCCATCCATCCATCCATTCATCCATCCATCCATTCATCCATTCATTCATTCATTTTATTTATTTTTCTTTCATGTGTTATTGGCCACCTGGCCCATGGCATGTGCATGCCCGGCAGCCAGTAAACAACCCATGGAGAAAAGAAAGACTAATTGACAAAACACTCTCACACACTTTCTCTATCTCGCACACACGCACCGTGACCCGCCCCCGCCCGCACAACACACGCACGCACCGTGACCCGCCCGCACAACACACGCACACGCACGCACGCACGCAACGCACGCACGCATGCACACACACACACACACACACACACACACACTTGAACTTGTACAGAGAAAGGGAAACAGAATGCATCCAAAGTGTTGATGGCCCACAGCTGAGTCAACACATTTGGAAGTGGAAAACATGTGGTTACAAGATCAGCCCTCATGAAAAACTAAACATAATTACATTTTTCCTCAGGTGAATTCAAATGAAAGTCTTTAAGTAACTTAAAGCAATGGTGAGTAAGTTAAGAATGTGATACTTAGCCTGGAATCCAGCCTTTATTCGCTATATGTTCATCTTTAGAAAACGAACAGTAGCAACTAACAAGCAGTCTGGATCCCAGACTATGTGATACTACCCTCTATAGGTGATATTAGAGCAATACAAGTATGTGTCATTTGGTTGATTGAATACTTTATTAACAAACATTAAAAAGCACTTAGGACTTGTTTCCAGGGACAGACAGACAGACAGACAGACAGACAGACAGACAGACAGACAGACAGACAGACAGACAGACAGGCAGGCAGACAGGCAGGCAGACAGGCAGGCAGGCAGGCAGGCTGACTGACTGACTGACTGACTGAGACTGACTGACTGATTTAATTCCAGGTGAGTATTAGATTCCTGCCCGGTTTATTTGTTTTCTGGCATTGCCATTTCACAATACAGATTAAGTAAAGTATGTTACCTGTGATGGGATGATTGTTTGTGCTGGGATCTGTGCTGGCAAACCTGAAAAGGCATGACCAGTTTCTGCACAAGACCATTCAAAGTGGAGTGATACAGTTTGGACACGGAAAGGCAGAGAGTGTGGCCTGGTTAGTGAGTGGTGTAACGGACCCACAGGTAATACCTTTATTGTTTAGTATAAATTATATTCAGTGTTGTGAGGCATTGGAACAGGAAGTGTGCCAACAACTGATCACAGCTGATGTGAATCAGATGATTGGGACTCAGCTCAGCTGTGGCACTGGGGTTAAAAACAAGGAAATGCTGCCTCAGTACAGAGAAGACTTGAAACAGACAGCACACAAATGGTGTGGCTGAAGTTGGTTGGTTATGTGGATGGCTAAGGAAAGGAAGGCCAAAGGAACGGTCAAATGCCAACTAACCATGGAACTATTGATACCACACACACACACAACATAGCACCTAGCTGGAAAGGGGGACAAGGTATTTTATTGATTTGCTTGCACTGTTATTGGTATTATTGTTGAATATATGCAGAATGTTGTTCATGTATTGTGTGATGTATGGAAAAAGTATGTGCCTGAGATTTGAACAGTTTATGGATTATATTGTAGTGATTTATGACCATTGATACATTGTATTTTGATCTATGAATAAAGCAACTTCAAAATCATCAGTTCAGACTTCATCCTTAAAAGGCCAGCTGGGTCCGCTACAAGTGGAATTGTGGAACACAGACAATAAAGAGCCATTGTTCCCTAACCACTACCATTCAGTTTTGTCTGCGTCATATCTGCACACTCTAACCAAAAGCAAACAAAATACTGCAGATGGTCGATACTGAACCAAAGACATTCTGTAATGGTCCATCTCACTGTGTGTGTGTGTGTGTGTGTGTGTGTGTGTGTGTGTGTGTGTGTGTGTGTGTGTGTGTGTGTGTGTGTGTGTGTGTGTGTGTGTGTGTGTGTGTGTGTGTGTGTGTGTGTGTGTGTGTGTGTGTGTGTTTCTCTTTAGCCAGATACACTCAAAGTTTTGCCAGTCCTCCAGCAGGGTCGCGTACTGATGACCAGATTGGTGACCGACCATCTTGTGGACTTCACATAAAGCACATTGAGGTCTTGCAATACATGACCTAAAACGAAATACCACTAGGTTTATAACATTGAAGTTATACCAAGTGATGCATCATTACAGTAAGTAATTCCCTTATCCTGAATCCTAACCATAACTGTCACACTATGTCCTTAACCACATATTATGAAACAATATCACCTTGTTTGCAGCAGGTGTTCGATAGGGCTTGAACATTTGCATAATGAGTATAATAACAAGATTTGCATGTTTCTCTCACTCTATCTGTTCTTCTTGTTCTTCCTCTTTAATTCACTCATATCTCCATTGCTAGTTGTTTCTCTCCCCTCTTTTCCTCTCTTCTCCCTCACCTACTTTGACTCTGTTTCTGTCGTCTCACTTGCTTCCTTTCACATTATGTCTGTCTCTCTCTCCATGTGTCTAGCTTATGCAGGTTTCATTTTCCCATGGTTTGCCCAGCTTTGTGTTTGTGTGTACCCCATAGCGATGATTTGATTAGCACGGAATGTGAGGATAAAAATCACGCCTGTGTGAAGTGAGGGGCGCTCTTGTCGTACATCATCATACATCATCTCATTCCGGCCAATTAGAATGTGCGTTCTCACCTTTGTCTTCAATGTTGGTGTTTACACGATGTTTGTGTAAATACACAAACACTCAAAACTGGCCATTCATTATCAATGGCATTTAATGAATGTGTTAGGACAAAGTTTCTGTTTACACAAAGCTGGACATAGGAGGGGTTAGTGGCCCTCAAAAAGTGAGGACACCAAAAGTGATTGGCCGGGATGACATACCGGTATGATGATTAGATTTGATGTCTTTATTATCCACAAGAGAAAATTGTTTTGCTCAGGTCAATGCATACATTCATAGGCTAATGATGAAGCTAAACTGAAAAGAAAGGGACAGTTTTATTACAATACAATTTAAATACCAGAAAGTCAGACATGAACTAGCTGGTAACGGACGGACGGACGGACGGACACACACACACACACACACACACACACACACACACACACACACACACACGGACGGAGTGCAAAACATAATCTCTCCCCATGCCTTCGGCCTGGTGGAGACAATTAGTCTCACATTAATTCAGAACATGTGCAAGTAGCCTACTTGGCCCCTTTTCCCCCTTCAGTGTGAAAGGTGCGCTGGTAAACAGGTAAAGGTAAGTTAAATGAATCGCTAAATGTCAACCAGGTCATACCATGATATGTTCGTGTCGTTATTAGACAGGTCAGAACAACATGCAAATGAAGTGTGTGTGTGTGTGTGTGTGTGTGTGTGTGTGTGTGTGTGTGTGTGTGTGTGTGTGTGTGTGTGTGTGTGTGTGTGTGTGTGTGTGTGTGTGTGTGTGTGTGTGTGTGTGTGTGTGTGTTTGTGTGCGCGCATATAAGGTGACAACATGCAAATAGGGTTTGGCGCACATGCTCATATAGTCATACCTGGGCATACTGTACCTGGGCATAATGTACCATATTCATTTCAGGTGTGCGAAAAACAGAGCACTAAAAAGGACTGGAATAAGGAGTCGTAAGTATTCTACACTGTATCTAAATCTACATGTATGTGGGAGCCTGAGTTAGTTGGTGGGATGAGTGAGCTAGTGCTATATATGATTCAGTGTTGCTACGATGTCTCCACAGTTGCTTTAATTAATAACAATTAGCCTAGACATAGACAAGCAGTGTCCCTTTCTAATACAACTTGAATTTTGGTAACTTTAAACTACACACTGTTCATTTCTGTCTTTACTTTATATAATTATGAAACAGGCAGTGAAGCCTGCTGTGTTTGCATAGTGAACAAGTGCTGTCTATTTAGCATGCCCTAAACTAATAGACGTCAATATTAAGTTGATAAATTGCGTAAAAAATAACATCAGGGCTTTTGTTTGGTTGTTGTTGTCCTTATTCTTATCTTGGCAATAGATTGTGTGATATTGGATCCAAAAGGCTTATGCCATTAACATTTAAATACAAGGAACCAGCAAAATGGAAAATGGAGTTTAATCTTAGCACTCTGCCATCTTAGCTCACTTACAGTAAACATAGATGTAATTGCTATGAAACATACTGACTGAATGATATAACATTGTTAACCTTTTCTATTTGTTCTGCCAGTTCCATATTCAGAGGAAGCAATGTTAGCCTTACTGCTATTATGCCTGTTACCAGGATCAATGGCCAACCAAGGTAAGAGTTTCTGTAGGATTGAGGTCAGCTTTCAAAATATAATATAACAGACGAGGGGAAGCCGGGAAGGGGCAAATATGTTTAGAGATGATGTGACAGTAATGTTGATTTATTCTAATCACTAATTATTAGACTACAGTCTATTTGATTTTTAAATTTCTATTCGCTAATAGTAGCCTACTCGTGCTGCTGCAATGTCTGAAGAAGCCAATTAAACAACAATACGTTTTACTTTAAGACTGTCAGAGTATATTGTCTTAGTATTTGGATGTATAGCGGCTAATGGCTATAGCCTATACTGCTACAGTAGGCCTATCTCAATTCCCTCTCTCCCATCCCTCTATGAGTGAATACAACTATAGAGTTGTATATAACATTTGGAGAGTACCACCACCGATTATGAATGTTTTGGTTGATATTTTGTTTAAAAAAAAAAAAAAAAAAAATCAATAACATATATTAATCAAAATGTCAATAACTACAAACATAAATAACGACCACACTTTCAGTAGGCTTGAGTAGAACATGATATTGTGTTTTCTTACTCCTACTTTTGTCTCCACATTTAGTTTGTTTTAAGATTACCAATGGGAACTTGGACATGACAGAAGATCTTCTTGGCCTTGGAGTCAATCTTACCAAATGCAGCATGGCCGGGCTCTCCTGCTGGATCAGTTGCGCAAACGCAACAAAAAATGCAACATCAGCATTTTTCACTGGAAATTCATCCATTTGTGCAAATGCTTTCAAGGAATCTGTCACCGAAGGGACACGATTCATCATAAATGACTTGTCCAACACACGTAAGTATGTGCTTAGTCTACACACTGTGGGAGTGACGTTATAATATAATAATAAACATTAATAATAAACTGTTACTTAATTTAGTGATTTTTGAAACATGGTTACAAAGTGCTTTACAGTGGCAATATAAAATGCAGTAGGCCTACATCAGGATGGTAGAGAGTGCACCGGCCGGCTTCTACAGGCTATAGCGGTCCTCAAACTCTTTTGCTGACCTAGCTGACGCACCCCCAACGCTCAGTCTTGTTGTATTTGGCCATACATTATACCCTTTCAATATGTTTATGGCAAATAATCATGGAATGACACTGTACTGATAGACACGCAGCTGCTGTATACTCTCGCAGCTGCTCTACAATATTTTGTTTACCAGATTTTACAGTTTGTTAAATAACACCATGAAACCGCCATTAATGTCACGCGTGACGCATCCCCTAGAGGGCGTTCGCGCACCACAAGGGGTGCACACATACTACAGCCTGGTAACCTTAGAGTATAAATTCTAAGCTGGTAACCCCTGAGATAGAGGGTAGGCTATGCGCATGCATAAAGCGAGTGGCAAAGTGAGTTTAACGTTGTTTAAATTAGTTTGACTTCTGTTTGGATGTATGGGCTGTCTAGGCCAGAAAGTTTTTGTTTTTTTGACACTCCGTAGGTGCTTCCGGTTATGATGATGTCACATAGTTATAGTTATGGCTGTGATGGTCATAGTGACAGGGTTATACATTTAGTCAATTCTAATATAGGATTGCCTCTATGACTGTTCCTAAATAAGTGATACTGTGATACAGAACATCATTCTAACTGTCATCTCCCACTCGCCTTTTCTCTTCTCAGTTACCAATTGTACCGTGGGTATATGCAGTGAGCAGAACATATTGTCATTTATCAAAAGAACAGACAAGCCCAATGTTTCAGAGGAGGGACTTTACAGACTCTTCTCCATCAGAAGTATGTGCAGAGAATGGTTCTACCATTCCTCAGAAATAAGAAAAGCCTTTATAAAGTAAGTGGCATTGCTCTGTGCTTTTGTCTGTTCTCATGCTCTACACTGTCTACAGTCTAGTAGTCTACACTACTGCTCTTCCTACTACATTCTAATTCACCTCAACTCTCATCTGTACTCTCTCATATTGTTTCTACTCATTATTATTATATAGTTTTTTCTGTGATCTATACGACTTCTACCTTTATTGCATCTGACTGATAATTTAATCTATTTATTTTGTCCTATTCTATACGTCATTCTGTTTCATGGTGGTTATGTTTACTATTGCTGTTATTACAATTACTTAATACTTCTCATCTCTGTCCTCTCCACCCCAATTTACTCTGCTGTACTGTGATCCTGCAGGGTGGAGAGAACGGTTATTCATAATATCATGAAATCATTTACTCTGCTGTACTGTGATCCTGCAGGGTGGAGAGAATGGTTATTCATAATATAATTTACTCTGCTGTACTGTGATCCTGCAGGGTGGAGAGAACGGTTATTCATAATATCATGAGACGGACAAAGCTTGAGTCTGGAGGCTTGCAATATTACTTCCTGAAGGACTTGGCTTTGCATGTGGTCAACATCAGCCAGGATAACCTCACTGCTGCAGGAAGCAATGACAGGATTCTGGTGGATATGCCTCAGGTACTGAAACTGCCATGCATGAAGATGAGGCTCAAGTTCAACATGGACAACTTGAATCAGAAAGAATAATAACCTACCTTCAGGAGAGACTGCCCAAATAAAATGCTAGAGCACTCAACTGGTCTGAACGTATATATTATTTTGCAGGGGTGACTAAAAGTAATAATAAATATGTGCAGACAAGCTTCATTTCTCACATATTTCATGGATCAGTTGCTAACTTGCTAATAGTAAGATTTACTATTTACTAAATTAATAGTTAGATAGATTAATTAATGCTATAATACATATGACAGGAAAATACTTAAACACAGAGTGTAAGAATTCAGCTGTAAATTACTGGAGGAAAAAGGTGACACATATTATGACAATGCAGCTGCATTTCATGTCATGAAAGGTGCTATACAAATAAAGTTTTTATTATTATTAATGAATGAGATTATAACATGCACTGAAGTTGAGACATCAAACAGCTTTCTTCTCTCTGACCGTCTCCCAGCTGCTGCCTCAGAATCAATCATCCATCCCAGAGACTTGGCTTCCTGTGGATGCCTTGAGGGAACTCCCACCAGAAGAGAGGATTGTTGGTCTGGTCAGCTATATGCAGCACAGACTGTTTCAGGTACAGTATGTCCTCCTGTAACCATGTACCTCCATCATTAAATCATCTCACATTACAATACTGTTCTAAGTAAGTATAAGTATAAGAACTGTTTCCCAAACAGTGGGTTGGGAGTCTTGGGACCCATCTTCAGGTTGTGGACCAATTTTTATGGGTTGCAAGTAAATATATATATTCTTTCCGTGTAAAAACAAAACAAAAAAACACACATCTTTTCACCAATTAAAAAAAAAAAAAATGTATTTCATGAATACAATGAAAAATTCAAATGATTTCCATAAACATTTTCTTTAAGAAGTAATGAAAATAGCAGATCTACAAGCTCACAATGCGGTGCAATGAGATTTTCACTAGTAAATAAATTGCTGGATTTTGACTAAGCTGATGCTTGTTTCCATCAAAACAAACATTTGCAATTTCCTCACATTGTCTGTACTCTGTATAGAAGGTTCTGCATTTTATTATCATATAAGTAAAATAACTTAAGTAACCACCAAATTTCACTACTTGTACTGTATATAATTAATATGTGAAAATAAAGATACAAGCAAAACAAAGTTTCTACAATGACTATGGGAACTCTCTGTCCCCACACAGTTTGGGCAGGAGGATATCCCATCCATGGTCATCAGGATAGAACAAATGGGGGAGAAACCATTTTCTGACCTAAACACCTCAGTTCGGATGATCTTCAATATCACTGGTCACACAAGCTTGAGTGTAAGTGTTTGCAAATGTGTGCATGTGAACATGTCTGTAAAAAAACACATTTTAGGTTAAGATTAATTTCATGTCATAACACTGGCGGGTTGACATAACTGTGGCCGTCTGGGCATATCATTCTTCGAGGGGCACACGGCCAAAGAGAGGGGCAACGACGACCATGGCCGCCGTGAAATTCCTGCCCTGATCGTATCATATCGTAAATCATCCAATTGCCATCCAAGGCATAAGAAGAAATGGCACCCTTTTCACATTGGGGCCACCAGGAGGCCACAACCTGACCTGCCCTGGTGGAGACCTGTGCCGCGAGCACTTTCGTACTATTTAGACATTTAGAAGACACTCCTATCCAGACTGACTTACAAGTGCGAGATTGGAATAAGCATGATTTCTAGTCAATAAACGACAATCAAGGTAAATAGTCATGAGTAGAGTGCTGAGAGAACAATGTAGTTGGTCTATGTAAGCATTACATACATACTCATATAGTACTATGAGCGTAGCTCAAAGTATGACATTTCAGCAGTATTAGTATTACTTATAGTATAATATAGTAAGTATTGTGTTGAAACTAATTTGATATAGGATTAAATTCAATTGATATCTTCATTGTTTTCTTCAACAGAATGATTCAAGGCTACGCTGTCAGTTCTTTGATGAACATGGTGGGTATATGACTATCATTGTTTTGTTTGTTCTGATTGCTCATCTATTTACTTGATTGCTCAAACTCTTTTTTAAATTTAATTGTACATTTGCAGGTTAGCATATTTTTAATTTCATACATTTGCATGCATTTTATACCTTCTCCTAAATTTGGGGCTGAAATATGCTTTTCCTTAATGAATATTTGAAAATGTATACTGTAATTGGCACCAATGCATGATAAATTTATGTTTGGTCATATTTGGTCACCACATTGTATTTGTATTTGTATAAAAATACAATGTATACAAAGGTGTCAGTTCACATGGTAACTGTTGGTCTGACACACACCTATATGCTTAGCATGTGGATTATCTTGCATGTAGATAACTGGCACTGGAAAACTGATGGGTGTGAGACCTTTAACACAAACTATGACAGCCACACTACGATTGAGTGCAGCTGTAATCACACCACACCCTTTGCTGTCCTGTTGGTAAGGACACATTTCTATTGATTTGTTCCTGCAGTTGCAATACTTCACAGATGTAGAGTGAGATAACTGTATGTGATCTATTTGCACAATTCTCTATATCTTACAGATAAGAGATCCTATAGCCGAAATCCATTGGAAGATCTTGTCATATATCAGTTACATAGGCTGTGCCCTGTCTGCCTTCTTCACAGTCTTATCCATCGTTACATATATCATCAGTGGGTAAGTGTGTGTGAGCGTGTGCGCGCCTCATGCATATTGTGTATGACTATGAGTGTGCACTGCACACGCATGCAGTGTGCAATAACATCTTTTTGGAGGAAATTATATTTCCTTATGTTTTTAACAAATATATTAACCAAAATATATTTTTCAAATCACATCTATACATTGAAATGACCGAGGGGTAAGAGAAGTGGTGGAACCACTTCTACAGTATGAGTGACTTTGTATGACATGTATGTGTCTCCATGAGCATGAACACCTGCAGGTAATTGCAACACAAACCTACACACAGAGAGACAGATGGCAACAGGCTAAAAAACAGCAGCCTACCGTTTCAATCTTTAATTAGCAGGATTTGCAACACCTAGCTGGGTGTGATTTGCTTCAAGCAGTGCTGGTGAGAAGCCTATTGAAATGAACTAATTCATACACTGTATAGCTCAATGACTTAAACTCATCAAAGGTACCACTTGCTTCACACTGGGTGAGATTTGTTTAGTTCTTTGTGACCACAAAAACATTTGCACATGACCTCCAACCTTGACCTGTCTGTCTGTCTCTTAGGAACAAAACGGACCATTCCATTCCCATCCATGTGTCCCTGAGTGGGGCGTTATTCCTGCTCAACGCCTCCTTTATGATGAGTGAGTGGGGGGCCACATTGAAGACCGACTGGGTGTGTCTGCTTATCGCAGTCGTCATGCACTACTCCCTGTTGTGCAGTTTCACATGGATGGCCGTAGAGGCCTTTCACCTCTACCTGTTGATGATCAGGGTATTCAATACACACTACAATCACTACATGGTCAAGATGTCTCTTGCTGGATGGGGTGAGTTGAACTTGCATACCGATTACCGACATACTCTCACTTCCAAATCGCAAGGACTTCATGGGACAAATCAGTAATACACTATATTATTTAATTTGTTATTTTACTTAATTTACCCCTATCCAAAACACAGTCTGTGTGTGTGTGTGTGTGTGTGTGTGTGTGTGTGTGTGTGTGTGTGTGTGTGTGTGTGTGTGTGTGTGTGTGTGTGTGTGTGTGTGTGTGTGTGTGTGTGTGTGTGTGTGTGTGTGTGTGTGTGTGTGTGTGTGTGTGTGTGTGTGCGCGTGTGTTTAGGAATTCCTGGTGTGATCGTGGGAATCGCCTTGGGAGTAAAGGACATCAAACAGTTTTATGGCTTCACAGAAATTACCCTGGCTGAGGGAAACAAAACGAATGCCATGTAAGTTTTGGTTCACTATTTTACAGGATCAGACAAAATATCTCCAAAGCAGTCTCAAGTTCTCAACCATAGATGGAAACATTATGGAACTAGATAAAGTGCCCCTCCACCAGGGCAGGTCAGTGTGGCCTCCTGTTGGCACTATAATAAGCCAATGTGAAAAGGGTTCAATTTCTTCTTACGCCTTATGGCAATTGGATGATTTGAGGTATTTTGTTCCAAAAATGTGTTTTGCAAAAATCCACCTGTTGGTGGCGCTATAACAGGCCAATGTGAAAAGGGTGGGCTATATTCCTCAGCCTAGTAGGAACGTCTGTGAAAGATTTCACGCAAATTGCACGCTGCGTTCAGGATTTAGCCAGGAGTTAGCCAATCAGGATGGAATATGAAATATCGGACAGATCTGTCTTGAGCACATGACTATAGAGATACTGTGTAACGATTTGCGGGATCTTTGGACAAAATATGGAAAAAAAATGTTTTACAAAAGTTGGCCTCCTGGTGGCGCTATAACAGGCCGTTCTGGAAAATCTGGGGCAGAGGTTCATCTTTGGAAGGCCAAGGTCACAACACATAGCAGAGTTGTGCTTGTAGATCGGCTGTTTTCAGCATGCAAGCAAGTGTAAAATCAGCCATTATGACGCTATCAAAGCCTGCCAAAATATTTTTTTGTTGCCAAAATCAACTATAGATTTAGTCAACTAAAGTCCTATCATATTTAGTCGGCTAAAACTAGACGAAAACTAAAACATTTCAGATACTAACATATGACTAAAACTATTCATCAATATGTGCTGTCAAAATGACAAAATGTGGTGTAACTCAGCAATATGCCAAACCGTTTAACAACGTACCATAATGCCCCACAGCTGCTGGATCACAGACAACATGTTCTTCTACGGAGTGAACCTGACCTACATCAGCCTCGTCTTCATCATCAACCTTGGCGTGCTGCTAGCCGTAGCCTCCAGGATCTGCAGGCTGAAATCTGGATCCGGAGGGAAGTCCCATAAGGCTGGAGCCTCAAGCAAGCTCCCTCTGGCCGGCAAGGACATCCTCACTGTCCTGGGGCTCACCTTCCTTCTGGGGACCACATGGGGCCTGGCCTTCCTGAGTTCAGGATACATCAACTACCCTATCCTCTACCTGTTCTGCATCCTCAACTCGCTGCAAGGTCTGCTGTCGGTATAGTTGTCAAATGTTGCTAGGCTGTCTCTCTTTGTTATGAAATACGAATCAAGTTCATCTTCAAGTTCAAGTGAATGTTCCTCCTAATTCTTAATGTTAATGTCTTTCCTCCAGGTTTCTTTATGTTCCTGTGGATCTGTGGTAACGCTAGAAAACAGAGAAAGAGAGCACAAGAGACCCAGGGCATTTCAAATCTGACATCGTCCTCAGCTAAGTGCAATGAACCCGACACCTGCATTTATGCCAAGTAATCAACAATAATTCCGAGCAACAAAATGTGATCACATTGCCGCCGGTTTGAACGGTTATATTGATCGTAAGTTTTGCAATTGATTTGGGGAGTTTACTGGTTTCTTTTGGTGAGGTATTGCTATGTTTTGCCACTTTGGCAGGAATATGTGTCGAGAGTGTCGTTATGTTCACATGCTGACTCAAATGGCAACCTTTTGCATAAACTAAATTTATACTGTGTGAGGGTGTCGCATCATGGCGTGTTTTTAGCTTGTAGATCAATTAATTTTGGCAAGACCGTCTATATTAATTATAAATTAAATTAGACACCAGTATTTTGAAACGATGCCTTTCTTGTGCTCTCAAATTTGAACCCAATGCCAAGGGCAGCTAGCTTGATCTTGTGAGGACTCTGGTGCCACATTTACACCTGACATGAACAAGGAATCTCTTATATGGATAATTAGAATACATGTGTTGTCCCATATCCAGATGACTTATCCAGATCTCTTGTTAATAACAGGTGCTGGCGGCGTGTTTCCTCCTCCTTCCTCCATCAGTGCCCATACCCGAGGCAGGGTTGGCGAAAGGGCCTTTATGTGTGGAGTTTGCATGTTCTCCCCGTGTCTCCTAGGGTAGGTACCCTCACACAAAACATGCCGTAATCCTGGTCTCTAAACTGCCTCCCCCTGACCAGCCGGGGCTCCTGACGGAGGGGAAAGGAACTGGTTGGAATAACGTGTTCCTTCCAAACTCCCCTGTCAGGTGTAAAGGAGCAACTTGGACACTCAGGCATGAAGGAAGCATGAGTTCAAGTCCGTTGCTCTCCCTATGTCCCCCATATATTGGGACTAGGTTGGCGGAGGGTGTGTAGAGCCCAGGATCACATTAGATAATTGACACAGGGGTGAAAAATGGGTTACAAAATCGTGGGATAAAAAAATAAAAAATAACGGGTGCAAATGGGGACTTTGACTTGCAAAATATCCAACAAACTTTTATTAACTGGTTTATAAAAAGTAAGACGCCCTGAGGGCGAGAAGCGACAGAAACATTGTATAGGCTATCTTCTGGGAATGCCCATATATGGAGTTTCTTTTAATAGACGTTTTCGGGCCTGAAAAAACACTCTTAATAAGGCACAGTTGAGAAGCAGGAGTTAAACTATTAGTGTCAGTGAGGTCAGTCGTAGATTAGATAGATAGATCCATATATGAAGATCACGACGCCTCGTGACACGCTCCATGTGTCTTGAGTGTATGGTTTGATGAGGTCAGATCAACATATGGAGACGGCCATATATGGAGCGCGTCATGAGGCGTGACTATAATAACAATCAGCAGCCCAGTTTATCTCCCGTCAGTCTTTTTATTATTTTCCTTTCTTTCGGTTTCCTTCTGACAGTTTGTATTGATTTTCTAACTTAAACACCTTCAACAATATATGCATAATAAAATGATAAAATAAAGCATGTATGTATATAAAAAAGAAATACCAGAATTGTCTGTAGGTATTTATTGTACATCCTTAAACCATAGCCTCCCCCCACCAAGTCCATCGGCTAATCCCCACAAGCTCCAATGAGGGCCGTCTTTGCAGCAGTGTAGAAGTCCAAGTCTGTGTGATAGTACAGTAGTGCAGTGATACTCAACCTCAGGCCCGCGGGCCACATCAGGCCCGCGGGACCATTATGACTGGCCCACCAATGAAAATCTAAAAAAAAGAAGAAAAAAAAATCTGGAAAATGAAATAAAAATAAATAAATCTGAATGAAGTTATCTTTAATTACATTATTATAAGTAATACTATTAGAGTTGTACTATTACTCGAACGAAAATAAAAGTTTGGGGGGGGGGGGGATGCAATGCAAATGAAAGACATATACTGTGTATCCCTATTCCCTGACATAATTTTATAGCTAAACGGACAGAATTCTATTTTATTTGAATGATGAAACCCAGCTGCCATTAATAGATGGAAATGGAAATTGCGGAAATGGAAATTGCGGAAATGGTGGAAATGGAAATTGCGGAAATGCGGAAATGGAAATTGCGGAAATGGTGGAAATGGAAATTGCGGAAATTGCGGAAATGGAAATTGAGGAAATTGAGGAAATGGAAATTTGCGGAAATGGTAATTGCGGAAATGGTAATTGCGGAAATTGCTCTTCACTTATAGCTATCTATTTTCAGGTAGATTGTTTTATTTTACTCAGTCAGCCATATCACTACTCTTTTTTTTTTTCATGAAAAAGGTCATAGCTGGGTAATCTATTTTCAGGCAAATTGTGTTTATTGTATTTTATTTTACTCAGCCATAACAATTTATTTTCTGTTAACCAACTTGCTGGCTGGCAGGCAGACAGCTACTCATAGACAGGCAGACAGACAGACAGACAGCTACTCATGGAGAATTGGACAGGCAGGCAGTCAGACAGCTACTCATAGACAGGCAGACAGACAGCTACTCATGGAGAATTGGACAGGCAGGCAGACAGCTACTCATGGACAATTGGACAGGCAGGAAGGCAGACAGCTACTCATAGACAGACAGACAGCTACTCATGGACAATTGGACAGGCAGGAAGGCAGACAGCTACTCATAGACAGACAGACAGCTACTCATAGACAATTGGGCAGGCAGGCAGACAGCTACCCATAGACAGACAGCTACTCATGGACAATTGGACAGGCAGGAAGGCAGACAGCTACTCATAGACAGGCAGACAGACAGCTACTCATGGACAATTAGGCAGGCAGGCAGACAGCTACTCATAGACAGGCAGACAGACAGCTACTCATGGACAATTAGGCAGGCAGGCAGACAGCTACTCAGACAGGCAGACAGACAGCTACTCATGGACAATTGGACAGGCAGGCAGGCAGACAGACAGACAGCTACTCATAGACAGGCAGGCAGACAGCTACTCATAGGTCGCATTCTCACCTAATACTTCGGTAGACTCGAATGCGTATGGGCGGAGAAATGGGATTCTTGCATATTTAATTGGCTACGGTTTGCCTTCACACTGTCATGATCCGCAGCAATTGGAAATGCAGCAGGGGGGACCTTTATCAATGTGTTCCATTCATAAACTAGCCTACACAATGAAATGATAAATCTATGGTGATAAAATTATACTCATAACGTGCATATGTGTCGTGCCGTCTGGGACTGCCCCCCCCCTCTCTCGCTCTCTCACTATAAGCACGCAGCCACGCACTGTTCTTTTGGGCATGGAGGCACAGCGCTGAGCGCACTGATATAACAGACAGCAGCGCAAAATGTTTACAAGTTTATCGAGATGAAAGTTCCTACTCCCCACTAGTCCCCACACAGTGACAGCCATTGACAGACAGAATATTCTGTAGGCTATAATACTATTACACTGCACTGCAGTGTTTGTGTTTTCTTAAGCAATTGATTAATGTAGGCTACTCGTCCTCATTTCGATCAGGGCTTCAGTCTCCACTCTCCTCATTCGACCACGTCTATCCACAGTAACGGGACATCTTTGCACTGCGTAAAATATGCCTTCTCCGTCTCCAACTGTGTTCAGCTCCTCACCCGCCACATTGTTTGCTTCATTTCCTTTATTTGCTGCGGATTGCATTCACACCTGCACCGAATCGTAGTCAAGCGCGATTGGAAGCGAAGCGAAACCCCCGTTTTTGCTCGGAGTAAAATGCGGTTCTTTGCTGCGCATTAGGATTCGAAAGAGCCTTCACACCTGCCAAACGAAGCGCACTTTCTGAAAATGCGCAGCAGGATTCGTTTTAATCGCAGCAAAGCTCTCTGGTGAAAATGCGACCATAGACAGGTAAGACAGCTACTCATTGACAGACAGACAAATAACTACTCATGGACAGACAGACAGACAGACAGACAGACAGACAGACAGACAGACAGGCAGGCAGGCAGGCAGGCAGGCAGGCAGGCAGGCAGGCAAAGAGCTACTCATGTTATGTTATTATGTTATTATAACAGCTACTCATGTTATGTGCAATAATTTGTGCAGTTATGGAAACAGCTCTTTGTGTTTATGCAAGAAAATGTAACACATTTATTTATTTACATATTGTGTGCATGCACATTGTACTTTGATACATTTTGCGAAAATAAAGCAATTGAAAGAGAGAAGTTATCAAGTATCATTAATGTCGTAATTTTATCTACTGGCCCCTGGCCCCTTGCCATTTTTGTAATGTGGCCCACAGGTAAATCTATTTGAGTATCCCTGCAGTAGTTGTCCCAAAATGCATTATTTCTTACAACAGAGAAATAATAAACCAAATACAAATGTTGAACTTATAGTATTATTTCATTGAAAGTAATCCAGTTATATAAAATTATTCACTTCTATCTTCCATTCTCCCCTCTGCTCCATTCCTCCTTCTCCCCTTCATCCCTCCATCAACCTCTCCTCCATTCCCCTGTTCCTGTAGTGTACATCTGGCAGACCTCTCAGCCTCTCCGCTGCCTGAAAAAAAAAATCTAAATAATTATTTTGCTATTTACGACACAATTTAAATTAAATAATTAATTAATAATTAATTAAATTATGATCATGATTTCGTTGGTAATGTCAACTCAAATCATCCTGTTCTAGTGATATCTCAGGAATGCCTTAAGAGAATTTCATCACATGAGGCACAAACGTCCACTTGGACTCAAGGAAGAAGTGATTAGAATTAAGTGTGACCTAACAAATCACGTTCATGAAATTCCTTCAAAGCCTTCACTACATAATACTACACGAGTCTGGACAGACTGCAAACGGTTGGCAGAGGCACACAACCGCGATGCTGTATTTCTGTACCTGCTCTGGCGTCAGATCCCTCTGTTCCATGGCAAGCATCTCATAACCGACCATGTGCTTCCGGACAGTCGCTGACCTCAGCAGAGGGGGGTAGTAGTGGGCGTGCAGCAGCCAATGGGAGTTGTCCATTCTCAAATGCTCACCGGTGGGTGCCCCTGATTGGATGGATAGACAAGAGATCGAGAGGAAGGTACAGTTAACTGTGTGTGGACTGAAAGGTGCAATAAAATAAATCTATACGCTACTAACATAGCAGCCACTTAGTGACTACCTAGCAACCGCCTATGAATCACATTATAACCATATGCTACTAGGTGATTTTTAGGCAGTATCCTAGTTTTTCTAGGTGGAAACTACTGAAAGAACATTAGGTGGTTGCCAAGTGGATCAAAGCTAGTTGCTTGCTGGACACTAGGTGGTGGCTACTGTAGGAGGATACTAGGTTTTTGCAAGCTGGATACTAGGTAGTTGTGTGTATGCAGTCATCCATCACTCTGAAACAGTAAACATATGTGTCATCTTTCTCAGTTACTGTACCATGCCAACCCATGGAGTAAGGGAAGTTGGTCTCAAACAGATTGTCATATTTGGTCAGAAGTCTCTTCATGATGTCAGCAAGATCTATAAATAGACAAGATATGAAAAAGTAGTATAAGAACACAAAGTACCCGGCAAGTACCAAGAAACAGTCTAATTTCGACATAGCTTCCCTGTGGATGTCTGATGTCATGTTCATATTGTTAAGTAGAGAAAACTAATCACGCACACTGTCTTCACTTGAGTTTAGATTTTATTGAGCAACGTTTCGGTTGTCAGACCTTCATCAGGCATAAAGAAGAACTGACAATCAGTATTAGTACAACTCTGGGATCAGCGGGGGCCAATCAAATTGATTGAGTTGTACTAATACTGACTTTTGTCAGTTCTTCTTTATGCCTGATGAAGGTCTGACGACCGAAACGTTGCTCAATAAAATCTAAACTCAAGTGAAGACAGTGTGCGGGATTCTTTTTCTCTACTTATAAGTTCCAGTTATCCGACGCACCTGTCCATTGTAGGTGTGCAGAAGGACTTTTTCTTATATGTTCATATTGTTATCAATCATGCCCAGCAGAAAGGTGAATCTGAGATTATTAATTCACAGAACGTAAAAGATATTCACACAAAACAATATTTGTAATATGTGGAAAGTTTCCAGGGGGATAGATTTCCTTGCCCTACTGGTAGCATGCACGAGACATTTGGAAATGGATGGTCCAGGGATTCCAGTGATTTGCTGTGGACAAACGTTACACACAGACCTTCTAGACAATTTGCCACTTAATGTTGTGTTCTCACGAGGCATATGCAAAGTTGCAAAGATCACAGCATATTTGTATCTTTCTATGTTTTGCAGCAGCTTCAAATGTCAGATTTGCTTTTTAGCTTCACGTCGCTGGCTTCCATGTTGACAATGAATGGTAGACTGTATCTTTACATCTGCCTGTGTGAACGGTGAACGCACCATAACCCGTTGTAAAAGGTACACAATGTAATTGAGTAATACACACACACACACCCACCCTCTCTCTCGGCAGCTGTGAGGTCATTAAGCCGCAACACGTGGCGCCGCCGTGGCAACAGCAGCGTCTGGTACGGCCAAGTCGCCCAATAGGGGACGACCACCAGCCAATCAGAGGACAGGACCACTATCCTCTCCTGAGGAGGCAGGAAGTAGGGACAGATTTGAATCCAGTCAATACATCCATAACTCAGTCAGCACAAAACTATCCAGTCAATACATCCATAACTCAGTCAGCACAAAACTATTCTGGGGGGTAAATTTAGATTCAAAATGAAAGGATAACATTTTATCTGGATTGAATCACAAACTTATCTCAGGAATGTCTTTCTTCCCAAATTTTCACTTACGGAAGTTTAGATTCCTCTGGAAACCCTTTACTTACTTTGCTTTCTTCCTTCAACTCTTCCTTAGTAATAGTAGTACTATTAACATTAGTAGTAGTAACAGCAGTAGCAGTCGGAACCTATCTTCATATCCTACCACAATTGTTTTCTACTTGGTCTGTGTCTCTCAGAAATCCATCTTCCAGTGACATCAACGTTAGGTAGATATATATTTCCATTATAGCATTGCAACTTTTCAGGAATAGAAAGCCTGCAGTTTCTATTAGCATCGATGATGTCACTGGACGACGGGCTATTGAACTGAACAGCCCTTCAATAAGACACAGACTAGAAGTACTAGTAGTGGTAGTACCTTTCTCTCCTCCTCTTGCTTGGCATACTGCAGTAGTAACGGCTCTCTGTGCTTTTCAAAGTACTCTCTCTGACAGCGGTCAGAGGTCAATGCCTCGTTGGGCAGGAAGTCACTGGCCCACACCTACAGTATGACATCACAGGGGGAGATGTTATAGTAAAACAAACAAACAAAAAACACCAGAGAGCAGTTCGTCAGAAATCTCTAAGACGGTTACTACTGTAGACTGGCAGGGCCACTCATTTTGATTCACTACCTGAGATTCGAACCCGTAAATAAGGGACACTAGCTTAAGAGGCGTTATCCTTAGAGGGAATCCCAGCTAGGCTGGGGGACATATTGTTTTGGTCCTCAGGCAGAGGCTCTCAGACACTCTGCTCCACACCTGAAAACAAGGCAGCCACAGTCACCAACAGCAATGTCTTGAGGCGTGCAAGTGCCTGCACTAAGATGCCGATGGCCTCACACGTCGACAAGTGTGCCGTCTAATCCATGGTGTGCGGATGATATTCTGTTTTGGAAAGGTATATATACAGTACTTGTATACAAGACGTTAAGTGTCCTGTATCTATATCTATATCGATATATCTATATCTATATATGTGAGAAAGAGAGAGATATGTGGTACATACTGTACAGATAGATCATGGATATATTATAGATGATGTGGATAGACCTGACAGTGAGGGTGAGGGTTTGAACAGCCCATCATGTCTCCTTTGTTCTCAAAGATCTGAAACAAACAGCACAGAACAGAACAGAACACATCTTCACGTGTGCTTCAATTCAGTTTGTATTCTCCATTATTATAGTTCATAGTTAAACTGCAGGGGGGAAAAAAACACACCAGAGAACAGTCCGTCAGAATGCTCTATGGCGGTTTACAGAACTAATAATAAGTCATCGAACATGTGAATGGGCCTGGTGCAAATTTGGCCATAAGCCAATGACCGTTTATCACCAAGCTAGGTGGACATGTTTAATTAACAGCGGCTTTGCAGCTATTTGTATTTCCTGTACATTATTATAACATTTTTTGTTTAGAATTTATGAAATTATTATTATTTGTGTTTGTGTGTACCTGCACCCAGGGATAGGTAGAACCTAGCTCAGACACAAGCTCCGCCCACTTGTCTATAACCTTGATGATTTCCTGGCGTTTCATCAGGGGGAGGGGCATGTCTGACCATGGGTGGAAACACATCACCTTACTGACACACACACACACACACACACACACACACACACACACACACACACACACACACACACACGATAATTAACATTTAATAACATTGAGCAATATTGATCCATTTTCAAAAACAATACCATATATATGATTATTATTCGATTAATTGAAAAAGCAACGATAGAAGGAGATAATTGATAGTTGCAACTTTATTTTAAATACTACTATTTAGATCAAAACGGATACATTTCCAATACTTTTTATATATTTTGATCAAATAGAAATTATTTGATATTTGATCAATAGTACTTACCAGACTCCCCGTGCAGTCTTGGACTGGAAAAGCGGGTGATCACTTGGACCTGAAGAACACACACACACACACACACACACACACACACGCACACGCACACGCACACGCACACGCACACGCACACGCACACGCACCAGAAACTAAAACACAGACCAGAACATAAATACAAATACAAGCTATAGCAATTGGTTTGAAGCAGGGGGTCAGCTTTGGAGATATTAGCGACTTTAAGCAACGCAGTCCGCTACGGCAACCGAAAATGGATCAGTGCTCGATACATAAACCTGCTCTCTGCCCTTTCTACTACGGGAGAACCTACACTTAGGTGTCATTAAAGGTTTATCTTATCTTACTACTACTACTACTATTACTGTATATCACCTGGACTCGGGGCATCTGTCTGCAAAGCAGGGAAGTCATTGTCAAAGACAAAGGTGCTTTCATATTGCGGATTTACCTAGAGAGGGAGAGAGAGAGAGAGAGAGAGAGAGAGGGCAAAAAGAGAGTAGTATCATTGCCATGTTCATGGACTACTACTTCTACTACTACTATATATAGTATTAGTAGAATACTACTATATATATATATATATACCATAGACTGTAAAAAATATGGACAAAGCGTTCCCCGGGTCTAACATGAACGTAAAATGAAGCCTGTCAGTCTTTGCAATGGAAGTCGCCATCTTTCTAGATCCGTTTTGGTCCAGCTGGCCATTGGCTGGCCCAGACAACGAGGCGGGACTTCCCCCCTTCTTCTCTGTTGGTTTTTATTTTGACTCGAGTGGGAGGGGAATCCCTATCATAGACTGTAACGGTAGCCACGCCCCTCAGAACATACGCGACTTTATGGTCATTTTTTTAATTAATGGGACCATAATTTTCCAAAAAGAATATTATGACATTAGAAATGAGACTTTAAACTAGTGACTGGAAGAAGAAAGTATTCATGACCATGTTTATTAAGGTAATACAGTCTGGTGAAGTTGGGCCCAAATACATGGACTTCTATGGGGCTATGGGTTTTTCTGGGTCCAATGACAGCGCCACAACAGGCCATTATATGAACTTTCATTTCCTTAGTGGCTTCACAAAATATCTGTCTGACTCCCCCCCTGATATATACACACACACACACACACACACACACACACACACACACACACACACACACACACACACTACTTGAATAAAACCGATCAGCTATCTCTAATTATTATGATGATTATGGCAATTATACAAATGATTAGGAGATGATGTAATAATTGTGATAGGCCTAGTAGTACTAGTATGACTATGTGTGTTATAATTGCCAGCAGTGCAGCAGCATTAGCACCTCTCCGTTGGAACGGGTGTTTCCAGGACAGAGGGGGTTTTGGGGATGGTGACGGGGTACACTCTCCCCAGGGGAATCCTCCACCTGACCGGCCCAGGGCCTTTTAACCCGGTGGGCTGACACCAGAACCCAAGAACCCCTCAGGGGGTTGAAGCGCAAATGTTGGTGCTCTGGAAGTATAGAGGATATGAGTTAGTACTAGTAGAGCAACTATTACCATTACTGCTACTACTACAATTATCAGTACTACTACTACTACTACTACTACTACTACTAATACTACTACACACATTGACCATCTCTCAATCCGGCCCTCAAAGTCTTCAAAGAAACAAAACAAAACACAGAATCTAGTGAAAAGAGATGTGGATTGTAAATTGTAATTGTACAGTTCAAGAGTTATAGAACACTTTATTTTATTTTATTATTACCAGGTTAACCTAATCTTGTAGTTAAACTTCCAGGCGATAAGCCCACCTTAATCTTATCTGCTTTTACAGCTTGAATATTCACATCACTTTGACTAAGTTAATGGTATCTGTTATTGTTTTGTATAACAAGCTTTTCACACTATTTTTGACTTTTCAAATTAATCCACACGCCTTCAACTGTAACTAATTGCAACTAAATGCAACTGTAACACTTCAAATGTAACTACATTGCCTAATAACGGCAATGTAGTAGTTTATTTCTCTCTCTCTCTCTCTCTCTCTCTCAACCCTTTTCACAGTCAGTTCAGTTTGTACTCTTGTCTTTGTATTGAGTTTGTGCTTGAAATGTACTGTAATTCTGCAAACTGTTAATAAATATTTCAATCAATCAATCAAAAAGACAGACTGTAATGGTGGACGCCGTTACTATACCTAATGCATATGTGAACACAATTCTACATGTATGGTATAATGTAAATAAGGACACAAATTGTAACAAATGCATATATTGAACTTGGGTTGCGGGCAACTCAGGGTTAGGCATAGCCCCTCTCGGCACCCTCCGTAAAGTTTCTGACATTTGTTCCAACATTTTTTTAATTAGCCGATATAAGCTGAGCTTGTAGATCGGTTATTTTTTAATTGAAGTTGGTACAACATATGTTCAGGAGGAGGACCACGCTTACAAGCTAAGATCGTTGGCCTCCTCTGCCACCATGCCATGCTAACTCTATCCCTAGCCTCAGGTATCGAGCCCAATCAGCTCCACCATTTACCTGCCATGGTTACCAACGCCAGCTCCACCCTCACTACTCACCGAGACCTCGCTGCCATGGCAACTGCCAGCTCTCCACCCTATCGCCGCCCTCGCTGCACAAAGGGAAGTGTATTTATGCCAGCCTGTTTCACCAGCCATTCGTGCATCGTATCTCGTACGTCCCGTACCTACACAGCACACAAGCAATCCTAGCCATGGATAGCATCGATCTTTTTCCTTCTGACGACGACCTCACCTTCCCGGACTCGCCTGGAACGCCGCACCTCCAGATGCTTCCGGCGACCCGCCCGCTGCCCCGTTCAGCTCCCGGTCATACCGGCGTGTCCACGGCAGGCCAGGCAACACAAGCAACCCGGCTGGTAGCCGCCTCCGCGCCCAGCAACCTACGGCTCCGCCAACTCCCCCCGCTTCCTCCGCCTCACCAACGCCGGACACACAGCGTCATCCCACCTCCACCTCCTCCACGCCGTGAGTCCGTTCCGCGGTCCTCCACATTCAGGCATGCCATTCCACCACCAAATGAATGGACAGTCGCCGGGCTCAAGAGAGCACTTCGCGAGAAAAACGTCGCGTTCCACAGAACGCTAAACAAGGGCCAATTGTACAACATGCTAGCCCAATACTCCTCTCCTCCAGCCCTTCCGGCAACATCTGCGTCCCCGAACGATGACGTCACACAGGGTCCTTCCCGACGCGACGACCGGAGAGTGGACCCATTGCCGCCTGTCCAGAACCACCGAGGTGAGCAAGCCTTTCCATTACCAAACGATGGTTATATTAATCAATGTTTCACCATTCCAAACAATCTCACTACTGGACAATCACCCCTACCTGTACCCCCAGGCCAGACAGTGCACAGCCGCCTCGGACCTTATGCCACGCTGTCCAGGCGGGCCATGCCTCCCCCCCAGCATTCCTCCCCCCCCCCTGTGCCTGCTCCTCTCCTCCCCCCCCCTCCCCTCCCCCCCCAAGCCTCCTTCGGAAGCCTTCCATCCCTCCCCCCTCCTTCCCTGTCCATGCAGGCTGCACTGTCATCCCACCCCCTTGCACATTCATCCTACCTCCCCCCCCCAGCCCTCCCCTTCCCCCCCTCAGTCCCTCAGGCCGCTAGCCAGCCCTACACTCACCGGGCCACCGACCCAAGCTGGCTAGCACCTCCCCCACCTGCGGGTGCCCAGTATCCCTCGAGCACCCCCCTCCCCCCTTCCTCCCTCCCCCCCCCCTCCCTCATGTCTCTCCCCCACCCCTTCTCTCTCTCCACAGCAGCGGCCGCCACGATGCCATCGCACGCGCTCGCCCTCAACCCACCTCCCGTGTCCTGCAACCTCCGCCATCAAATACTGCAGGGTAACGACATAGACCTCGCCACTATTCTCAAACCCTCAGCTCACACATTCCAACCACGTGCAGTAGACTGCGGGGGGTTCTCAATAACCCTCCGCGACCTCACATCCTCATCATCAACCCACTCCCCCCTCACTCACACAGAATTCACACTGGCATTCTCCATTTTCCGTGAGGTAATCTGCTCCCAGTTCCCCAACAGAAGGTCAGAACTAGACCACTATCTATATCTCATCACAGACCTAGCAGCGCGCTTCGGCGGCTCACTTTTTTACGAATATCACAGGCAATTTGCAGCCAGAGCAGCAGCCCGCCTCCAGCAATGGAACCAAATTACATACTGGGGTGCTCTCGACGTGGAGCTATACTGCCGACTCTTCGCCGGCAGCGCCGCCCTCACCTGCTCCGTCTGCGGCTGCCCCTCCCACCCCACCAGCGAGTGCGTCCTCTCAGCCTCCAGACCCTCATCCAGACCATCATCCAGACCCACCCCAGCCCCCACCCACTCATCGCACCCCCAGCCAGCCCCCGACAGGGAGCAAAAACACCGTCCCACTGGCCCAACCGCCTTCCCCTCCTCCTCTCAAGCCGTGGACAAGAGAGGCAGAAAAATAATGTTTATCGGCTCCAAAATGTTGTGCAACAACTTTAATGACAAGGGCTGCTTGGTAAACACATGCAGAATGCTCCACGTCTGCTCCTACTGTGGCGGAGCACACACCCGGTCCAGCTGCCCCCACAACCCCACCAAACCAGCCAGCAGCTGACTCATCCAGCACCTAGCCACCCCCGTCAACATCCCCGCCCTAGCCAAAGCATTAACTCACCATCCCGACACCCCATTCATCCTGTTTTTCATAGACGGACTAATCAATGGATTTTCACCAGGCCTTTTTTCACTCCCCGAGCTATCTCATTCCTGCAAGAACCTCCAGTCCGCCCTTTCAGAACCCGACATAGTCACCTCCCTACTACAGAAAGAAACACAACAAGGTTTCATGATAGGACCATTCGACTCCCCCCCGTTCCCCTCATACAGAATCAGCCCCCTGGGCGTGGCAACCAGGAAATATTCAGGCAAAAAACGACTCATCATTGACCTATCCGCCCCCCACGGTTCATCCATCCCCAGCATTAACAGCCTCATCCCCAGCGCCGACTACTCCCTCAAGTACTCAACAATAGACCACGCCATCACCCTCATCCGACGCGCCGGGCGTGGTGCCTGGCTGTCAAAAGCCGACATCACGTCGGCCTTCAAAATCCTCCCCCTACACCCAGACTCATGGCACCTTTTTGGCGTTCACTGGAACAATAAATTTTATTTTTCAGTTAGATTAACATTCGGTTGCAAAAGCTCCCCCAGACTATTCAACAACCTCTCAGAACTCCTCTGCTGGATCATGCTCAACAACGACCACATCCCCCACCTAGTTCACCTCCTGGATGATTTCCTCACCATCGACCCCCCATCAGCCCCCCCCGCCCGCAGCCTAACGTGCCTAAAAACCACGTTCGCGGCGCTCGGCATCCCCCTCGCCGATGAAAAAACAATGGGTCCCCTGACCAAAATCGAGTTCCTGGGCATCGACCTCGATTCCGTCACATTTCAAGCCTCACTACCCCCAGAGAAATTAGACCGCATCTCACTCCTCATCTCCAACTTCCTCGAAATCCCGTCATGCACCAAACAACAACTCCTACAGCTCCTAGGCCACCTCAACTACGCCACCAGAATTATTCCACAAGGCCGTTCATTTATTTCCCACCTCCTCCACCTCGCCGCATCCGCCCCGTCACTCCACCACCATGTCAGTCTAGACCTACCATGCCGCATAGAGCTCAGACTCTGGCACCTCCTGCTGACCAACTGGAACGGCGTGACCTTTTTCTACCATGACTTCCACTCCTCTCCAGAAGACCTGGACCTATTCACCGACGCGGCACCCTCCGTAGGTTTCGGGGGGTACCACAGAGGGAGGTGGTTCTCAGAGAAGTGGCCAGAAGAGCTTTTTTCCCCCCCCCTTTTCCTCCGCCCACTCCTCAGCCCTCTTTGAAATGTACCCGGTGATAGTCGCGGCCTCTCTTTGGGGTCACGAATGGACCAGCCGCTCAGTCCTCATCCACTCCGACAATCAAGCCACCGTCCAAATAATAAACAAAGGTCGCTCTTCCTCACTACCCCTCATGGCCCTCCTCAGACGCCTCACATGGATCTCAGTCACCCACAATTTCCTCATCCAAGCAGCTCACATCCCCGGTCATCACAACGCAATAGCAGATTCACTCTCACGCTTCTCCTTCCAGAAATTCAGGCTATTGGCCCCATCCGCAGACCTCCACCCGACTCCAGCTCCTCCGTTTTCACAGATGACCTTCCCATAGACCATCCACTACACAACCTCCGGACCATCTCCAGAAACCTCATACTCCAAGGTATTTCCCCATCCACACTCTCTTCCTACTGGACAGCCTGGCGCACTTTCCAGTCATTCCACTCCACCTTCGGCCTACATTTTCCTTCCCTGGACCTCATCACCCTCACCTCCTACATCAGCCACTGCTATTCATCACGGGCCATGCTTCCTTCCACCATCCGAGTCTACTTATCAGGTATCAATTTCATTTCCAAACTCATAACAGGAGCCCCTCACCCCTTCTCACAGCACGCACATGTCACACTGCTCCTTAAGAGCCTGAAACGGAAGGAGCCTCACAATCCTCCTCTCCGCCAACCTATCACCTATGACATCCTCTCGGGATGCATTAATACACTCCGCTCAGGATATTTAAGCCCTTCCACAGATTCCACCCTGGAAGCCATGTTCCTACTAGCATTTTTTGGCTTCCTCAGGTGCTCAGAATTCACTACACCTAACTCCACATTCATCCACAATAGACACCCCTGTTTATCCGATCTGAGCATCATAGATTCCACCACCATCATTTTCACTTTAAAATACAGCAAAACGGACCAATACGGCAAAACGACACCCATCTACCTGTTCAAACTCGACTCACATCTCAGCCCATACGAACCCTTAACCCGTCACCTCCGTGCTAGGCTCTCTTCCCGTGCCTCTCCTCTCGATCCCCTGTTTACTACAGATTCCGGCTCCATAGCCACCAGACACTGGTTCCTCTACCACCTCCGCCAGATCCTGACCAAGGCCGGATACTCCGCATCCGTCTTCTCCGGCCACTCATTCCGGATCGGCGCCACCTCCACAGCCTCCAGACAAGGTATAACCGACCACACTGTCCAACTCCTTGGGCGCTGGTCTTCCCAAGCATACCACGCTTACATACGGACGAGTGTCCAGGACCTCAGAGCCGCTCACGGCTCCCTGGTCCAGCGAACGCTCCACAACTGATTTTCAATCATTCGAACTACTTTGGGGTCTCGTATTGGGGGCGTGTCCGTACACGACCAGAAGGACGCCCCGCTACTCAGACCCCATGCCAAATACTCAGGGTATCCTACCCCCCCGGAACCGGGCCTACGACTCCCCCTCCCCCCACAGGGCCACGCCCTATCATCCTCCACTTCCCTCCCAGGGGCCTAGTCTCACTAACATCCTCCATCCCCTCACTCCCTTAAGATCCCCCTCGTAACTCCAACTCATCCCCTCATCCTCACTCCCCCTCCCCACCCCCTCCTTTCACTCATCCTTCCGGCCCCTCGGAAACCTCCTACATCCCCTCACCCCCTACCCTTCCCCTCTTCCCAACCCGACATCCTCCTCCTCTCCCCCTCATCCCAAACGGGACACATCCTACACGAACAGTCAAGGCCATCCATCCCAATGCATCTCACCCCATGCATCGTTCCACTCAATGCGTTATTCTAACGCATCATTCATTCAATGCATCTCATTCTATGCATCATTCCTTCTCATGTTCTACCTCTTTTCTAAATAAATACTAAACCATGTTAAACGATGTTCGATTGAATGTGTGGTCTGTACTAGTGAATTGAAGTTGGTACAACATATGTTCAGGAGGAGGACCACGCTTACAAGCTAAGATCGTTGGCCTCCTCTGCCACCATGCCATGCTAACTCTATCCCTAGCCTCAGGTATCGAGCCCAATCAGCTCCACCATTTACCTGCCATGGTTACCAACGCCAGCTCCACCCTCACTACTCACCGAGACCTCGCTGCCATGGCAACTGCCAGCTCTCCACCCTATCGCCGCCCTCGCTGCACAAAGGGAAGTGTATTTATGCCAGCCTGTTTCACCAGCCATTCGTGCATCGTATCTCGTAACCCTCCCTCCCACCCGCTTCTCTTACTAACTCTCGTTCTCCAGTTTCAGGTTCCGACGGGGGTCTCGTATTGGGGGCGTGTCCGTACACGACCAGAAGGACGCCCCGCTACTCAGACCCCATGCCAAATACTCAGGGTATCCTACCCCCCCGGAACCGGGCCTACGACTCCCCCTCCCCCCACAGGGCCACGCCCTATCATCCTCCACTTCCCTCCCAGGGGCCTAGTCTCACTAACATCCTCCATCCCCTCACTCCCTTAAGATCCCCCTCGTAACTCCAACTCATCCCCTCATCCTCACTCCCCCTCCCCACCCCCTCCTTTCACTCATCCTTCCGGCCCCTCGGAAACCTCCTACATCCCCTCACCCCCTACCCTTCCCCTCTTCCCAACCCGACATCCTCCTCCTCTCCCCCTCATCCCAAACGGGACACATCCTACACGAACAGTCAAGGCCATCCATCCCAATGCATCTCACCCCATGCATCGTTCCACTCAATGCGTTATTCTAACGCATCATTCATTCAATGCATCTCATTCTATGCATCATTCCTTCTCATGTTCTACCTCTTTTCTAAATAAATACTAAACCATGTTAAACGATGTTCGATTGAATGTGTGGTCTGTACTAGTGAATAGACAAAGTATAAAATAGGTCTTACTCCTGTGGTTAATGTATGTTTTGTAATACAAATCTAAAACTACAAAGTAAACAGTATAGCTGTCATGTACTTGTATTGGAAAAAAAGAAATAATTATATATATATATGTGTGTGTATATATATATATATATATATATATATATATATATAGATATGTGTATATATATGTATAGTGAAGTGTAGGACTATTGAAAAATGAGACGTAAAATAAAAGTACATAAAAATGTACTAATGCCTGCTCAGCAGGATGTGTCTATCATGAGTTGTTTACTGTCATGCATGCGAGTAAACTCAAGTGAACTGAACACACACACACACACACACACACACACACACACACACACACACAGGAAGTGTGGGATTTTAAGTATTATTACTTACTACTACAGCTATTACCCTATAGTAACCCTACTACTACTTAGCTTCTCACGAAGAATACAGGTCTAGTGGGCACTCAATATTGTGGGCACATCATGTTAAATTTGCTACTTTTCCCCAAACAATTAAATTAACAATTAAATAAAGTTTAATATATGTATGCTTTGGGAAATGTTCGGAAATGATGTAAAATGTACATGATTTGAACATGCATGTCCCTTCAATATATAAAATAAATTATGAAATAATACTAGAAACGGTGCTACACATTAACTGTGTGTAATACTGTAGTAGTAGGCTGGCTAACAGTGTTGTTATTGTAGTAAAGTAGTTGTTACAGTAACATACCCTTTGGATCAAACGTAGTTCCTTCCTTACTCATGATGTTCGTTACTTCAAAGATGAAAGGTGTCGTTACCAGTAGAAGTACGAAATACTACAACTCAACTACTAAATAAATACAAGGATCTTAAATTTCTCTTTAAAACTTCCCTGTGGTCCGTCCTCTATTTATGTCCTTCCCGAAACAAAAGCCAGTCAAAATAAAAGTACCTGAAAAATGGTTTTAAATAGTGGTGCCACCTTCACTTGAGTTATGTTTTATTATGATTATTATTATTATTTAAATAATCAGTAAATGTTGTTCTTACTTCACATTAGTTAATATAGTTACTAATTTCAATTTCTTGACCTTTTCCGGTTAAGGACTTCACAATAAAATAGTAGACTATGGACTACACATTATCGTAAGCAGACAACAACTATTCCACAATCTCCCAGTCCCAATGAAGCATTTAGAACATTGTGGGAGGCGACTCAAGCGACAGTCTGGCTCGCGAGACTAGTGGAATTCTAATTTCTATCCTCGACACTTCCGAGGTGGGAACCGTCCTGTGGAAGGAAACCATGTGCTTCAAGAAAATAGCCTCAGTGCTTTTTAAAGTGCTGTTGCTGGCCGCGCTACTGGTCTGGCCGGTGCGCTACTGGCTGGACAACAAGTCATATCTGATCAATGGAGAAGACGTCGCAGAACTCGCCCGGCGGTACGCAGGTGAGAGATACTGCTGCTATTACTTCAAGTTATTCTATTAGTACTTAAGTTCTAGTACTAATAGCTAGGCTACTTACTGCTGCTAGCTACTACTTGGAGTACTAATATTACTTTTTGCCTCTATGCGTTTAGCCCACTGCCACCACTATCCTGCTAAACCCTACCCCCAATACAAAATCTAGTCCTTGTTGAATTATTAGTAGATCATTTTATGAATGTTATGTTACACCACCACCTAGTGGCAAAGTGTAAGAACTACGACTTAACTTGTATCTGTCTCTTTTACTCACTGCCTGCAATTTGCAACTGTTGTAGACAAGTCTTCTAATATAAGCTTGACACCAAGCTTAAATTCCCCCTCCGCATCCATGTTTTCTGTACATTGTATTACTCCTAGTATTGTATTGCTCATCATAGCTAGTGTTGATTTATTCATTGTATGTATGTTATGTTATTGTATGTCTTTAGATGTCTTGATGAATTGAATAGATAAAAGATAAGACCACAATGGAAAAAAGACCTCAGGGCTTTCTGTGTTATCCTTTTAACATAATTGTACAATTGCATCACTGCACATTTTGCAAACTGTAGTGTTAACTCTTTCTTTCTTTCTGCAGGTCAGGATCACAACGAGGCCTTCTCCAAAGTGGTTGTTGAACTCAGGAAGAAGTATTATTATTACATTATATTATTACCGGTATACTTTGTCCCTTTAACATAGGCAAGTTGATTTGTCTAGCACATTTCAACAATAAGACAATTCAATGTGCTTTACTTAAAACATTAAGTGACAGTGGCTCAGTGGCCGCTTGGGGTTCGAGCCTGGGTTCCCCCTGTGTTAGTGTCGAAGGAGCAAGACGCTGAATCCCAGCCTAATTGCTCCCGATGAGCAGTTTTGTGCCTTGCATGGTGTATGAAAGGGGTAAATGTAATGCACAATTTCCGTAAAGTGCCTTGGATAAAGGTGCTAGTTCTGGTTCTGGGGACATAAAGCAGACCTGTCCCAGATTACCTCAGAGGTCATCAGAACATTCCAGGTGATCTACTAGTAGTACTAAAGAACTTGTACTGTACCAGGTACCCAGGTCATATTCTACCAGATGAAGACCTGCAGTGGGTGTTTGTGAATGCAGGAGGCTGGATGGGTTCCATGTGCGTCCTACACGCCTCTCTGACCGAATATGTACTACTGTTTGGTACAGCAGTGGACACTGCAGGACACTCTGGTGAGTAGTTCAAGTTACTTTTTTGCGTTTGTTTGTTACAGCTCTGTTTCTAAGTGTTAAAGATTTCCCCCTCCTTTCATATTATTTCTATAACTGCAGGTTATGGGTAGCTCACTAGCTCTTTAACAATTGTAAACTGAAATTTAATCATTGTCATCTGTATTATAAGGCAATGGGCTACATGTGTCTCTCTCAATATTCTCAATATTCAGTAGTGGATACCACAATTTGTGGTACAACTGGGTGTGTTAGCAATCTGGCTGAAACTTACTGAAACAGGTGGTGTGATTTGATGCTCGGGTAACATGTTTTAGGTGGAAGGAGCAAAAACAGAACTGTGCCAATGATTTTCCTCTGTCTTAACTGTCCTTAACCACAACATGATACAGCCTGTTCGGAACACTCAATGGTAAAGAGATAGAAGTTCACAAGAGATTTGGTATTCAACTATTCATACTGTACCAAACTTGTTTAGAATGAAATAACAGTATATAATAGGGTTTAAGTTGTTAATCGATTCGTTTATACTGTGGTGTGGAACGCCTGTGCCAATTTTTAAGTCGGTGGGGCGAACGGTTCGCTAGTTATGTGGATTTCAGACGTACGTACGTTCATACTGTATATATGAATACTCGCTTATTTGATTAATCTAAATGGTAAACAATATAATAATTGCTTAGAAAATAAGCAATAGTTGCATGCAGCCCTAGATGGCATTATGTATGCAACACTCCAGGGCGAGTAGATAAACCGTTTAACTTTTTCCGTTTAACCTTTTCCACAAGCCCAGAAATTGGCCATTTTATTCTGTGCTCTTGATTTCAGGTTAAAAACCTAAATAAATATTCACTGTGAAAAGTCAGACTATGAAAGAATGAGACATTAGTGATTTTTTTTAATTTAAATTGCATGTCAGTATGCGAATTTGCACCATGTTCGATTTAGCAACAGAGCTGCTGTGCATAAAGTAACGTATAGCGACGTTAGGATGTAAAATAGTAGGTAGCATGGATTCATAATTAAAAGGTAAAGTAAAACAACTTGTAGTTGTGCTAATATTGTGTTTTCTTTCTTTTTGCTTTGTTTTTAGGTCGATACTGGGCTGAAATCTCAGACACCATCATCACTGGAACATTCAGACAGTGGAAGGAAGGTACCACTAAAAGTGAAGTCTATTATCCAGGTAACACACACACACACACACACACACACACACACACACACACACACACAATGCTCAAGTCTGGACTAAGTCAGTTACTCCATAAATAATTTGGTCTAAGTCAAGTTTACAATTGCCTGTCATCGTATGTCACATAACTAACTGTTATTTGTATTGCAATAAAATAGTCATATTTTAAACATTTTGGGTGAAATGATTAAGAAATAGCATACCGGTATCTCTGCTGTCGGGAAGAAACCACTCAACTCCAAAATGTAAATCTTTCAGGAAATGAAATATTTACATTTTTCAGGAAATTAAGAAAACCTTATATTTTGAAACCAAAGCAATAGTGCCTCATCAAAGTTGGTGTTGTGACTTTATGTATTGTCAATTACTTTCATGAGAGGGAGAGAGCTTTTAGCAGTTTAGCAGACAGATTGAGGTCCAATGCAGTTAAGAGAGTTTGTCCAAAGCATTTTTTACTACTTTCCATTGGTTCAATATTTTCGAAACAACACACTTTTGTCTTCGGTATGACCCAGCCGGGAATCAAAACCCTGACCTCCCAGTCTCAGGGCAGACACTCTAAGCACCATTGATAAATAGCAGCCCCAATAATCCCTCTCCCCTCTCTCTGTACCAGGTGACACCATCATACACAATGGAGGCGAGGCAGCAGCAGTCCAGTGGAGCGCTGGCACGTGGATGGTGGAGTACGGAAGGGGGTTCATACCATCAACCCTGGGCTTTGCTCTTGCCGACACTTGGTCCAGCACCCAGGACTGGGTGACCTTGTACTACACCTTCAGAGTGTACCTGAAGGGAATGTGTTTGGAGGTTGCCACATCATTGATGGAGGCTGGGCTGCTCTGAATGGCTACCAATAACTACTAAGAGGAGTCGGACCCTTTGGATTTGTGTGCTACAGTACTACACCTTCAGGGTTGTATTAAGTGGGATGTGGTTGGAGATCAAGTACAATTGATATTCTATACTACCAGGACCTCTAGTACTGCTGTTTTCTATCCCACGAGGACAGTCCTCTATTACTGCTGGTTTTATATCCTACCAGGACCTCTGGTACTGCTGGTTTTGTAATTTACCAGGACCTGGTACTACTGGTTTTATATACGATCTACCAGAACTCTAGTACTACACATGTTCTATCCTACCAGGACCTTTAGGAGTGTTGGTTTTCTCTCTTATCAGGACCTCTAGTACAGCTTGTGTTCTATCCTACCAGGACCTCTAATACTCTAATCCTTGGTCTAATCCTACAAGGACACTACTGGACAGTACTGCTGGTTTTCTATCCCATCGTAGCAGGATGTTGCTTGCATTCAATGTGGTCCAATTGGTTAGCTGTAATAGTGATAGTGAGATGTTAAAATAAAGTCCTTAATGTTTTAACATGTAAAACAGGAGTCTCTCAATCTATTCTATGCTAGTTTTGGTCTCGTACGGCATGCCGTTTGTGTGTACGGCATGCCGCTTTTCATCATTTCTGAGGATTTGAAAGAAATATGAAAATTGCGGAAATGGAAATTGCGGAAATTGCGGATTTTTTCCCCCATTTTTTCATTTTTTTTAAATCCTCAAAAATGATGAAAAACGGCGCGCTATAGTATGCCGTACGATATGGGCTATAGCCCATGGTCCAAAATGATGAGAAACGAGGATAACTTTTTTTTTCAAAATGTCAAAAAACATGGGCTATAACCCATCGTTTTTGTCATTTCGTCATTTTTTTCAAATCCTCAAAAATGATGAAAAACGGCGCGCTATAGTATGCCGTACGATATGGGCTATAGCCCACGGTCCAAAATGATGAGAAACGAGGATAACTTTTTTTTTCAAAATTTCAAAAAACATGGGCTATAACCCATCGCTTTTTTTTCTTCATTTTTTCATTTTTTTCAAATCCTCAAAAATGATGAAAAACGGCGTGCTATAGTATGCCGTACTATAGACGTCTATAGATATATATATGGTCAAGAAGGTTTCGTCTTTCTTTCTAACTTTATTTCTTTCTTTCTAACTTTGGATTCCTAGAATCTAGGAATCCAAAGTTAGAAAGCAATGTTGGTGTTTTGGTTATCTAGGACCTAGATAACCAAAACACCAACATTGCTTTTCTAGGACGAATAAGTATTGGTATTTTAAGAACTGGCGGTCGCCATCTTGAAAAAAACACATTTAGGGTGGTCAAACTTTGGTAAACTTTTAGTATGTTATTTAGGACACCTAATACAAAATAAATCTGTTGAGAAACCTTTTGTTAAAAAATGTTTTAGGGTCAAACCATATTTTTAACCGCCTTTTTACCTCGTGAACAAGACCGACCCTGAGAAACTTAAACTCCTTCACCTGGGGTAAAGCCTCATTCCCTACCTGGACTGCACAATCCACCGGTTTCCTGCTGAGAACCATGGCCTCATACTTTCTTTAAATTTTAAAAACCATCATAGTCATAACTTGCGTTATTACAGGTATAATAAACATAATATGGATGTGATGCAGGATAAACCTATGCCAATTGTTGTTCATTCATTGATTTGTTGTCAAAACAAATGAATGTGATAGTATTGACCCTTTTTTCATTAAGGTTAATTATCAGAACAGTTACAAATAACAGAACAAATAAACGCAGTTAAAGGTAGAGTAAGTGATTTCACTCAAAAAACCTTATGTTTCGTTTTTGGCTGTGGGACCTAAGGTTTTTTGACCCCCAGGGGTTAACTGGGGACAGGGAGGAACTCCTTATATGGTCAGCACACTCTATAGTAGAGAGGATTATCACAACAAAACAAAAAAATAAGTGATATTTGAATTAAGTGAAATCACTTACTCTACCTATAACGTGTGAAAATGATGTAAATTCCTTGCAACACTGATGGCCACGCCCCTTTTCCATGTTTTGCGACGTGTGCCCCCACTTTACGGCAAGCAAAAGACACTTGCTCCGCTCCGTTTTTCTGACACGCCAGGCAGAAGAAACTCACTCTCACACAGCGAGGCGGAGAGGCAGCAACATGGACCCAAACACCACAATCCTTCGAGTCAAAAGGAAGCGGGGGACCGACCCCGCCGACGCGTTGCTGCTGGCATGTAAGCGTATCCGTCCTGAGAGCACCACGTCTCAGAGCCCGGCGGAGACGATACCGGAGCCCAATGAAGCCGAGGTGGAGAACTCCGTGTTCACACTGGTGGCAACGGTGGCAACACAGGTGAGAGACGGAGGCCCGTTGATATTAGCTCCCCTACAAAGAAGTCACCGGGGACACGTTAGTGACGTCACACACCCTCGGATCCTGTTGTGTAAAGCGCTAAACGCAACGATGCTACTGTTACATTTTCAACTTAAGTTGTTTGAAGATGTATTAGACAACTCTAACCTCCACGGGGTTAACATACAGCACAGTTCAAGGACCCCTGTGTGGGTCTGACTGAAGCATTTCCCCCTAGACGAGGATTTGTTGTGACGGCATTGGCGATTCCTTGGTGTTGTTGGGTGTTAGCTAAAGCTAGCATAGCAGATATGAAGTCTTATTTACCAAATGTACGGCTAAATGATTGCGTACGCAAACGCGCAGTCGACGCCGTCTGTTTCGTGGTAAGCTAACTAGTTTTAGGTAGCGCGTTGAATTCATTAAATAAATGAATCGAATGAAAATGCAGAAGCATTCCTGCCACAGTTAGCCGCTGAGAGCTAATGGACGACGTCATTATCATGCCATCTATTCAGAATGTCACTTCAGCTCTCGTCATTGCACAGCCAGCGTGTCCTAGTAGCTCTGCTCTGGTCCATAGCTCCTGCTAACGCTGTGGTGTTCAACCCTTTTCACCAAGGCCCATTATTTATTTGGCATTTGAGCCACGGACATCATCTGGGGACCACTTGGAACCCCCTCAAGGACCACTGGTGGTCGTGGTCCCCTGACCACAGTTGGTTGAGAACCACTGTACTAATGCCACGGACCAAAGCTAGCTGCAATTTGCAACTCTAGATTTTTTAAATAATGGGATGAATCTAGAGTTGCAATACCCTCCATTCATCCAATCTGCTTTTGTGATCTGCTTGTATTAAACAACGTTAAACTCACCAACATTGCAGCTGTAGGGCAAGCTTGAATTATCCTTTCAATCTGCCAAGCTTTTGTTTCATAAAAATCACACCTGTGTGAACCAAGTGGTGCAATCCCCCCCCCCCCCCCCCTCCTCTCTCTCTCTCTCTCTCTCTCTCTCTCTCATTAGAGACACAGCACTACCCCTCTCTCTGTTTCTGGCGCCCCCTTCTGGTATAAATAAGTAACTACTCAGGCTCACGGACACAGGTACACAGGTACACACACAGGTAGGTACATGGACAAAGCTGGATGTAGAAGTGGTTGCACCACTTAAAAAAAATCCACTGTGGACATGTTATGAGCTTGAAAGTCAAGAAATTCTCTGCAGGTGATACTTTTTCTAAGTGTTGGAGTTTGGAAGCATGTCGAAGTCACTGATCGGCCCTGCAATTTATTGCATTTATTATGTAATGGAGTAAAAGTGCAATATTTGCCTCTGAAATGTAGTGGAGTAGAAGTAAAGGTACTGTAAATTAAAATACAAATACCTTGTACCTATATACGGCAATAAAAGCTAAATATATAGATTTTATGTGCTATGGACGGATGGAGGCAGACTTATTTTTATTTATTTTTTACTTTTTTTACCCTGTCATTTCCTGTTTATTAATCGCCTAGCAACCGAGAGCTATTCTTATATGGTGGTGGAGAGCAAGATCTAACTGAATCAATAAAACCCTAAACAGTCACCCTTGACAGGGAATGAGTTGAGGGGTAATTATACATAAGGTTGGGGTTGTATTTTGATGGTCTGGCTCCATTCAGACTGGGTATGTTGTGACATTTCATATCTCTCATCTCCAGGATGCTCCGGTTCAGACACAGGTCCGTGAGGCTCTGGCTCGGCCCCGTGTGGCCCATGCCCTGCGTCCCTCTGCTGCAAGCTCCCACCGGGTCCTCGGGGACCTACGGAGTGCCAAATGGAGCACTCGGCGAGAAGAACGCTACCGAATCCTCTCCAGCCACCGTGCGGGGCTGTCGAGCTCCGCAGCGCGGCAGAACCCCCAGGAAGACTCCTCCGAGAGGGCAGATGAGACGGAGCGGGATGGTAAAGAGCTGGAGAAATGCTGGGGACTTGGGGACGTGCAAGTGGTTGACCTTGTACACGAGGATGAAGAGGACCAGAACAAAGCTCCTGGCAAGGTGAGTTAATTGAATGTGTCACTTTCCATACTATGGTAGCTTGGTTCAGCGTCTATCTGCTATCCAATATAAAGTAAAACTCTTCCCCTGTCATTTTGGTGTGTCCACAGACCTTGTCCTCAGACCCAGAGGAGATCCTGTGCAACAACGTGAAGATGCTGAGAGAGTGTCTGAGTGTGTCCACAGAGCAACAAGGGACGGAGCACCGGGAGCAGGAGGACGAATACGTCTACGACCTTTACTATCAGGAAACGGCCACACCCGGCTGGATCCAGGACATCCTGTCCGTCAGGGCCTACGCAGACGAGGGAGAACTGGTGTGTGGATGGGCTGGATGATGGATGGACAGACAGATGAATGAGTGACGGCGTTGAGAATTGGAGTGAGTGAGTGTGTGTATATGGGGGAGTGAGCAAATTGATGGGTGAAGTAGTGAGCAGACATGGAAAACGGTGGTTAGTGATCACCCAGAATCGGTGAATGTGGGCCTGGTCATAGACTAGGGCTGGGCGATATGACTTCAAATTAGATTTGAAACTTTGGCACGTATTATAAGTAATGAACAATACAAAAATTGCTGAACTACAAGTTCACAACGCGTCGTGATGGGATGCGATTTGAGCTTGTAGATATAGGCTATTTTCACGATTTGTGCACACCACCATTGTACAACAAAGTATAATGCAGGGTTAACCTGCATTATACCTTTAATCATAAAGTGCTTGATTATTCAGTTATACAAGTTTTTGGTTCTAAATCTGTTTAAATATATTTTTTATTAAATGTCCAGCTGCCCTATTGGACTTTTTCATTAAGGTGTGCATTGCTTGATGCTATACTTATGGAACATGGCAACAATATCAGGTTCAGCTCGAGGTTTTAGTTTGTATCTTTTCTATCACAGGTTCCTGACCAGGTGGTTCATGAAGAGGAGGTGTATGAGGACGAGGATGATGAGAATGAGGAAGGCAACTGGAGGAACGAATACCCAGATGAGAGTGACGGAGACAGCGACAGAGAGGAGCGCTACGGTGGTATGTCCAGTTTTGTGACAGTTTGCATATATTAATCTTGGTTTTCGTCAGTAAAAAAAATCAGTTTTAGTCGACGAAATGAACAGTGCTCTGGCCTCCTGTGTGGCAGGTTACTGGGAGGAGGAGCACTCCTACAGCAGGAGGAGCTTCGAGTGCTATCAGAGGGAGGTGGTGACCGAGCTGAGTCGCAACGGGGAAGAGGAAGATGACGACGACGCAGACCGCGCTTCTGACTGAGCCATACACTGTAATGATTGGTTCAACATACCTGTAGCTGTAGGGAGGATATCGTCGCCGTCATGTGGAAACCCTGTGCGTTACTTTTCATAAAATGTGGGGGGAAAGAATCGTTTCCAATGTAGTTATTATTTAGTCACAAGCTCTTGTTAATGCTTTTCATTGGTTCAATATTTATAAAAAAAAAGTAAACTCCAAATCACTTGACCGCTTTCACTTCAATTATATTAAAAAATATCAGATGTACAAGATATTAGTGTGCTGCACTGCGATGCATTTTGAGCTTACGTGGCCCAAATCTCTAGTGTTTATAAAATATAAAGACACATATTTTAAATAGTGCCACATTGTGATCTGTTGTGAGCTTGTAGAGCTGCATTTGACAAATTGGAGCATTCTTCTTGCAAAGAAAAAAAATAGAAATTTGGAGATACACGGTTTCTGACTGACGGCAACAATATTGTTATTTCTGGAAGGGCCTGGCTTTTTTTTTTACTGTGGAGTGAATATGTGTGGGTGTTTGTTCCAAAGTGGATGTGCGTCAGAAATTTTGCACATTAGCGTGGTATGCCTTGTATGCTTTGTGCAGTTAACACTTACGTTTGTGAGACATGTCAATGCGTTTGCATTTTAGGGTGTTTGCATTTTGTGCATGTTTTTTTTCCTTGTGTGGGCGTGTGTGTGTGTGTGCGCGCGTGTTTTTGTTTCAACATTCCTGATTGTGCTCACGAATGCCTGTGAAGTTCCTTTTTTTGTAAATATGTAGATGTGTATAAAAAAGCTTTCAAAATAAATGTAAAACATCTAAAACTGTGACATTATTTAATGAGGTGGGAAATGTAACGGTATTGTCAAAATGTTTGTATTTATTGATAAACTGTAAATTAGAACATACAGTAGATCAGGGATACTCAAATAGATTTACCTGTGGGCCACATTACAAAAATGGCAAGGGGCCAGGGGCCAGTAGATAAAATTACGACATTAATGATACTTGATAACTTCTCTCTTTCAATTGCTTTATTTTCGCAAAATGTATCAAAGTACAATGTGCAAATAAATAAATGTGTTACATTTTCTTGCATAAACACAAAGAGCTGTTTCCATAACTGCACAAATTATTGCACATAACATGAGTAGCTGTTATAACATAATAACATAACATGACCTTTTTCATGAAAAAAAAAGAGTAGTGATATGGCTGACTGAGTAAAATAAAACAATCTACCTGAAAATAGATAGCTATAAGTGAAGAGCAATTTCCGCAATTACCATTTCCGCAATTTAAATTTCCGCAATTTCCATTTCCGCAATTTCCTCAATTTCCATTTTGGAAAAAAAAGTTCGCCTCGTTTCTCATCATTTTGGACCATGGGCTATAGCCCATATCGTACGGCATACTATAGCGCGCCGTTTTTCATCATTTTTGACGATTTGAAAAAAATTACGAAATGACAAAAACGATGGGTTATAGCCCATGTTTTTTGAAATTTTGAAAAAAAAAGTTAGCCTCGTTTCTCATCATTTTGGACCATGGGCTATAGCCCATATCGTACGGCATACTATAGCGCACCGTTTTTCATCAATTTTGAGGATTTGAAAAAAATGACGAAATGACAAAAACGATGGGTTATAGCCCATGTTTTTTGAATTTTTGAAAAAAAAAGTTAGCCTCGTTTCTCATCATTTTGGACCGTGGGCTATAGCCCATATCGTACGGCATACTATAGCGCGCCGTTTTTCATCATTTTTGACGATTTGAAAAAAATGACGAAATGACAAAAACGATGGGTTATAGCCCATGTTTTTTGAAATTTTGAAAAAAAAAGTTAGCCTCGTTTCTCATCATTTTGGACCGTGGGCTATAGCCCATATCGTACGGCATACTATAGCGCGCCGTTTTTCATCATTTTTGAGGATTTGAAAAAAATGACGAAATGACAAAAACGATGGGTTATAGCCCATGTTTTTTTAAATTTTGAAAAAAAAAGTTAGCCTCGTTTCTCATCATTTTGGACCGTGGGCTATAGCCCATATCGTACGGCATACTATAGCGCGCCGTTTTTCATCATTTTTGAGGATTTTAAAAAAATGACGAAATGACAAAAACGATGGGTTATAGCCCATGTTTTTTGAAATTTTGAAAAAAAAAGTTAGCCTCGTTTCTCATCATTTTGGACCATGGGCTATAGCCCATATCGTACGGCATACTATAGCGCGCCGTTTTTCATCATTTTTGACGATTTAAAAAAAATGACGAAATGACAAAAACGATGGGTTATAGCCCATGTTTTTTGAAATTTTGAAAAAAAAAGTTAGCCTCGTTTCTCATCATTTTGGACCGTGGGCTATAGCCCATATCGTACGGCATACTATAGCGCGCCGTTTTTCATCATTTTTGAGGATTTAAAAAAATTGACAAAATGACAAAAACGATGGGTTATAGCCCATGTTTTTTGAAATTTTGAAAAAAACAGTTAGCCTCGTTTCTCATCATTTTGGACCGTGGGCTATAGCCCATATCGTACGGCATACTATAGCGCGCCGTTTTTCATCATTTTTGAGGATTTGAAAAAAATGACGAAATGACAAAAACGATGGTTTATAGCCCATGTTTTTTGAAATTTTGAAAAAAAAAGTTATCCTCGTTTCTCATCATTTTGGACCATGGGCTATAGCCCATATCGTACGGCATACTATAGCGCACCGTTTTTCATCAATTTTGAGGATTTTAAAAAAATGACGAAATGACAAAAACGATGGGTTATAGCCCATGTTTTTTTTATTTTAGAAAAAAAAAGTTAGCCTCGTTTCTCATCATTTTGGACCATGGGCTATAGCCCATATCGTACGGCATACTATAGCGCGCCGTTTTTCATCATTTTTGACGATTAAAAAAAAATGACGAAATGACAAAAACGATGGGTTATAGCCCATGTTTTTTGAAATTTTGAAAAAAAAAGTTAGCCTCGTTTCTCATCATTTTGGACCGTGGGCTATAGCCCATATCGTACGGCATACTATAGCGCGCCGTTTTTCATCATTTTTGAGGATTTGAAAAAAATGACGAAATGACAAAAACGATGGGTTATAGCCCATGTTTTTTGAAATTTTGAAAAAAAAAGTTATCCTCGTTTCTCATCATTTTGGACCATGGGCTATAGCCCATATCGTACGGCATACTATAGCGCACCGTTTTTCATCAATTTTGAGGATTTAAAAAAAATGATGAAATGACAAAAACGATGGGTTATAGCCCATGTTTTTTTAATTTTAGAAAAAAAAAGTTAGCCTCGTTTCTCATCATTTTGGACCATGGGCTATAGCCCATATCGTACGGCATACTATAGCGCGCCGTTTTTCATCATTTTTGACGATTAAAAAAAAATGACGAAATGACAAAAACGATGGGTTATAGCCCATGTTTTTTGAAATTTTGAAAAAAAAAGTTAGCCTCGTTTCTCATCATTTTGGACCGTGGGCTATAGCCCATATCGTACGGCATACTATAGCGCGCCGTTTTTCATCATTTTTGAGGATTTGAAAAAAATGACGAAATGACAAAAACGATGGGTTATAGCCCATGTTTTTTGAAATTTTGAAAAAAAAAGTTAGCCTCGTTTCTCATCATTTTGGACCGTGGGCTATAGCCCATATCGTACGGCATACTATAGCGCGCCGTTTTTCATCATTTTTGAGGATTTTAAAAAAATGACGAAATGACAAAAACGATGGGTTATAGCCCATGTTTTTTGAAATTTTGAAAAAAAAAAGTTAGCCTCGTTTCTCATCATTTTGGACCGTGGGCTATAGCCCATATCGTACGGCATACTATAGCGCGCCGTTTTTCATCATTTTTGAGGATTTGAAAAAATTGACAAAATGACAAAAACGATGGGTTATAGCCCATGTTTTTTGAAATTTTGAAAAAAACAGTTAGCCTCGTTTCTCATCATTTTGGACCGTGGGCTATAGCCCATATCGTACGGCATACTATAGCGCGCCGTTTTTCATCATTTTTGAGGATTTGAAAAAAATGACGAAATGACAAAAACGATGGGTTATAGCCCATGTTTTTTGAAATTTTGAAAAAAAAAGTTAGCCTCGTTTCTCATCATTTTGGACCGTGGGCTATAGCCCATATCGTACGGCATACTATAGCGCGCCGTTTTTCATCATTTTTGAGGATTTGAAAAAAATGACGAAATGACAAAAACGATGGGTTATAGCCCATGTTTTTTTAAATTTTGAAAAAAAAAGTTAGCCTCGTTTCTCATCATTTTGGACCGTGGGCTATAGCCCATATCGTACGGCATACTATAGCGCGCCGTTTTTCATCATTTTTGAGGATTTTAAAAAAATGACGAAATGACAAAAACGATGGGTTATAGCCCATGTTTTTTGAAATTTTGAAAAAAAAAGTTAGCCTCGTTTCTCATCATTTTGGACCATGGGCTATAGCCCATATCGTACGGCATACTATAGCGCGCCGTTTTTCATCATTTTTGACGATTTAAAAAAAATGACGAAATGACAAAAACGATGGGTTATAGCCCATGTTTTTTGAAATTTTGAAAAAAAAAGTTAGCCTCGTTTCTCATCATTTTGGACCGTGGGCTATAGCCCATATCGTACGGCATACTATAGCGCGCCGTTTTTCATCATTTTTGAGGATTTGAAAAAATTGACAAAATGACAAAAACGATGGGTTATAGCCCATGTTTTTTGAAATTTTGAAAAAAACAGTTAGCCTCGTTTCTCATCATTTTGGACCGTGGGCTATAGCCCATATCGTACGGCATACTATAGCGCGCCGTTTTTCATCATTTTTGAGGATTTGAAAAAAATGACGAAATGACAAAAACGATGGGTTATAGCCCATGTTTTTTGAAATTTTGAAAAAAAAAGTTATCCTCGTTTCTCATCATTTTGGACCATGGGCTATAGCCCATATCGTACGGCATACTATAGCGCACCGTTTTTCATCAATTTTGAGGATTTTTAAAAAATGACGAAATGACAAAAACGATGGGTTATAGCCCATGTTTTTTTAATTTTAGAAAAAAAAAGTTAGCCTCGTTTCTCATCATTTTGGACCATGGGCTATAGCCCATATCGTACGGCATACTATAGCGCGCCGTTTTTCATCATTTTTGACGATTAAAAAAAAATGACGAAATGACAAAAACGATGGGTTATAGCCCATGTTTTTTGAAATTTTGAAAAAAAAAGTTAGCCTCGTTTCTCATCATTTTGGACCGTGGGCTATAGCCCATATCGTACGGCATACTATAGCGCGCCGTTTTTCATCATTTTTGAGGATTTGAAAAAAATGACGAAATGACAAAAACGATGGGTTATAGCCCATGTTTTTTGAAATTTTGAAAAAAAAAGTTAGCCTCGTTTCTCATCATTTTGGACCATGGGCTATAGCCCATATCGTACGGCATACTATAGCGCGCCGTTTTTCATAATTTTTGACGATTTAAAAAAAATGACGAAATGACAAAAACGATGGGTTATAGCCCATGTTTTTTGAAATTTTGAAAAAAAAAGTTATCCTCGTTTCTCATCATTTTGGACCATGGGCTATAGCCCATATCGTACGGCATACTATAGCGCACCGTTTTTCATCAATTTTGAGGATTTGAAAAAAATGACGAAATGACAAAAACGATGGGTTATAGCCCATGTTTTTTTAATTTTTGAAAAAAAAAGTTAGCCTCGTTTCTCATCATTTTGGACCATGGGCTATAGCCCATATCGTACGGCATACTATAGCGCGCCGTTTTTCATCATTTTTGACGATTAAAAAAAAATGACGACATGACAAAAACGATGGGTTATAGCCCATGTTTTTTGAAATTTTGAAAAAAACAGTTAGCCTCGTTTCTCATCATTTTGGACTGTGGGCTATAGCCCATATCGTACGGCATACTATAGCGCGCCGTTTTTCATCATTTTTGACGATTAAAAAAAAATGACGAAATGACAAAAACGATGGGTTATAGCCCATGTTTTTTGAAATTTTGAAAAAAAAAGTTAGCCTCGTTTCTCATCATTTTGGACCGTGGGCTATAGCCCATATCGTACGGCATACTATAGCGCGCCGTTTTTCATCATTTTTGAGGATTTGAAAAAAATGACGAAATGACAAAAACGATGGGTTATAGCCCATGTTTTTTGAAATTTTGAAAAAAAAAGTTAGCCTCGTTTCTCATCATTTTGGACCATGGGCTATAGCCCATATCGTACGGCATACTATAGCGCGCCGTTTTTCATCATTTTTGAGGATTTGAAAAAAATGACGAAATGACAAAAACGATGGGTTATAGCCCATGTTTTTTGAAATTTTGAAAAAAACAGTTAGCCTCGTTTCTCATCATTTTGGACCGTGGGCTATAGCCCATATCGTACGGCATACTATAGCGCGCCGTTTTTCATCATTTTTGACGATTTGAAAAAAATGACGAAATGACAAAAACGATGGGTTATAGCCCATGTTTTTTGAAATTTTGAAAAAAAAAGTTAGCCTCGTTTCTCATCATTTTGGACCGTGGGCTATAGCCCATATCGTACGGCATACTATAGCGCGCCGTTTTTCATCATTTTTGAGGATTTGAAAAAAATGACGAAATGACAAAAACGATGGGTTATAGCCCATGTTTTTTTAAATTTTGAAAAAAAAAGTTAGCCTCGTTTCTCATCATTTTGGACCGTGGGCTATAGCCCATATCGTACGGCATACTATAGCGCGCCGTTTTTCATCATTTTTGAGGATTTTAAAAAAATGACGAAATGACAAAAACGATGGGTTATAGCCCATGTTTTTTGAAATTTTGAAAAAAAAAGTTAGCCTCGTTTCTCATCATTTTGGACCATGGGCTATAGCCCATATCGTACGGCATACTATAGCGCGCCGTTTTTCATCATTTTTGACGATTTAAAAAAAATGACGAAATGACAAAAACGATGGGTTATAGCCCATGTTTTTTGAAATTTTGAAAAAAAAAGTTAGCCTCGTTTCTCATCATTTTGGACCGTGGGCTATAGCCCATATCGTACGGCATACTATAGCGCGCCGTTTTTCATCATTTTTGAGGATTTGAAAAAATTGACAAAATGACAAAAACGATGGGTTATAGCCCATGTTTTTTGAAATTTTGAAAAAAACAGTTAGCCTCGTTTCTCATCATTTTGGACCGTGGGCTATAGCCCATATCGTACGGCATACTATAGCGCGCCGTTTTTCATCATTTTTGAGGATTTGAAAAAAATGACGAAATGATAAAAACGATGGGTTATAGCCCATGTTTTTTCAAATTTTGAAAAAAAAAGTTATCCTCGTTTCTCATCATTTTGGACCATGGGCTATAGCCCATATCGTACGGCATACTATAGCGCACCGTTTTTCATCAATTTTGAGGATTTTAAAAAAATGACGAAATGACAAAAACGATGGGTTATAGCCCATGTTTTTTTAATTTTAGAAAAAAAAAGTTAGCCTCGTTTCTCATCATTTTGGACCATGGGCTATAGCCCATATCGTACGGCATACTATAGCGCGCCGTTTTTCATCATTTTTGACGATTAAAAAAAAATGACGAAATGACAAAAACGATGGGTTATAGCCCATGTTTTTTGAAATTTTGAAAAAAAAAGTTAGCCTCGTTTCTCATCATTTTGGACCGTGGGCTATAGCCCATATCGTACGGCATACTATAGCGCGCCGTTTTTCATCATTTTTGAGGATTTGAAAAAAATGACGAAATGACAAAAACGATGGGTTATAGCCCATGTTTTTTGAAATTTTGAAAAAAAAAGTTAGCCTCGTTTCTCATCATTTTGGACCATGGGCTATAGCCCATATCGTACGGCATACTATAGCGCGCCGTTTTTCATAATTTTTGACGATTTAAAAAAAATGACGAAATGACAAAAACGATGGGTTATAGCCCATGTTTTTTGAAATTTTGAAAAAAAAAGTTATCCTCGTTTCTCATCATTTTGGACCATGGGCTATAGCCCATATCGTACGGCATACTATAGCGCACCGTTTTTCATCAATTTTGAGGATTTGAAAAAAATGACGAAATGACAAAAACGATGGGTTATAGCCCATGTTTTTTTAATTTTTGAAAAAAAAAGTTAGCCTCGTTTCTCATCATTTTGGACCATGGGCTATAGCCCATATCGTACGGCATACTATAGCGCGCCGTTTTTCATCATTTTTGACGATTAAAAAAAAATGACGACATGACAAAAACGATGGGTTATAGCCCATGTTTTTTGAAATTTTGAAAAAAACAGTTAGCCTCGTTTCTCATCATTTTGGACTGTGGGCTATAGCCCATATCGTACGGCATACTATAGCGCGCCGTTTTTCATCATTTTTGACGATTAAAAAAAAATGACGAAATGACAAAAACGATGGGTTATAGCCCATGTTTTTTGAAATTTTGAAAAAAAAAGTTAGCCTCGTTTCTCATCATTTTGGACCGTGGGCTATAGCCCATATCGTACGGCATACTATAGCGCGCCGTTTTTCATCATTTTTGAGGATTTGAAAAAAATGACGAAATGACAAAAACGATGGGTTATAGCCCATGTTTTTTGAAATTTTGAAAAAAAAAGTTAGCCTCGTTTCTCATCATTTTGGACCATGGGCTATAGCCCATATCGTACGGCATACTATAGCGCGCCGTTTTTCATAATTTTTGACGATTTAAAAAAAATGACGAAATGACAAAAACGATGGGTTATAGCCCATGTTTTTTGAAATTTTGAAAAAAAAAGTTATCCTCGTTTCTCATCATTTTGGACCATGGGCTATAGCCCATATCGTACGGCATACTATAGCGCACCGTTTTTCATCAATTTTGAGGATTTGAAAAAAATGACGAAATGACAAAAACGATGGGTTATAGCCCATGTTTTTTTAATTTTTGAAAAAAAAAGTTAGCCTCGTTTCTCATCATTTTGGACCATGGGCTATAGCCCATATCGTACGGCATACTATAGCGCGCCGTTTTTCATCATTTTTGACGATTAAAAAAAAATGACGACATGACAAAAACGATGGGTTATAGCCCATGTTTTTTGAAATTTTGAAAAAAACAGTTAGCCTCGTTTCTCATCATTTTGGACTGTGGGCTATAGCCCATATCGTACGGCATACTATAGCGCGCCGTTTTTCATCATTTTTGAGGATTTGAAAAAAATGACGAAATGACAAAAACGATGGGTTATAGCCCATGTTTTTTGAAATTTTGAAAAAAAAAGTTATCCTCGTTTCTCATCATTTTGGACCATGGGCTATAGCCCATATCGTACGGCATACTATAGCGCACCGTTTTTCATCAATTTTGAGGATTTTAAAAAAATGACGAAATGACAAAAACGATGGGTTATAGCCCATGTTTTTTTAATTTTAGAAAAAAAAAGTTAGCCTCGTTTCTCATCATTTTGGACCATGGGCTATAGCCCATATCGTACGGCATACTATAGCGCGCCGTTTTTCATCATTTTTGACGATTAAAAAAAAATGACGAAATGACAAAAACGATGGGTTATAGCCCATGTTTTTTGAAATTTTGAAAAAAAAAGTTAGCCTCGTTTCTCATCATTTTGGACCGTGGGCTATAGCCCATATCGTACGGCATACTATAGCGCGCCGTTTTTCATCATTTTTGAGGATTTGAAAAAAATGACGAAATGACAAAAACGATGGGTTATAGCTAGAGATGCACCGATCGATCGGCCTCCCGATCGATCGGGCCCGATCACGTCATTTTCAAAAGATCGGGATCGGGGAAAAAATATCGGGAAATATTTATTTATTAAATATTTTTTATTTTTATTTTTATTAAATCATTTCATAATTGTATTTAACGTTACAGAAGAAACGTGACCATCTATAAGTCTTAAAGTCATCCTCCCGAGTCTTTTGTTTTGTTTTTTAATACAGATTGGTTCATAATAACAACAAAACATCCTCCTCTGAGTCGAAACAGCCTCTTGCTGCTGCTCCTAGGAAAACTTGTTGCACGACAGTGACGTTGGCCCTAAACAGCAGATCTGCAAGCTCACAAAGAGTTGCTTTCGCAACGCGCTGTGATCTTGTAGATTTGCTATTGGGCGACGAATGGCGACGTTCGTGTAACTTGCGTGGCTAGTAGGCTAATAGCAGAAAGCTAACGACAACAAGCGGCAGCGGCTGCACTGAAACAACCGACGCTTAAAGCGACTTTTAAAAAGAAGGAACCACAGAGAGAGAGAGAGAGATGATGAGGAGAATCCAGCCCTCGTAAAGACCACTCGGTGGAATAATTATTGATCGTCATACACAGAGACACACACAGCGGAGTAACCTCGAATCAACAGGCTTCTAAGCACCGTCTTGTTCAGATCTGCTTCTGCATCTGCACTCGCTGTTTGAGTGCTAAAAAGGGAGAGAGAGAGCAAAAACAACTCGTTGTTGTTGCTCTGTCCACCCGGAGCAGGAGAAGAACATTCCGTCTGAAAAGTCCCAACAAAATACTCTATGTCCAATCCATGACTGTAGATAGAAACCCTTCTTCTAATAATATAAGCATAATATCTCATGCAGAGATCTTTATTGTAAACTTTTGTAAATGTTTCTGTGCGACACGGAATCCCTCCTCTCCCCAGTGAGCTCTCCTCTCCTCCCTGCATGTGCTGCGACTCTGCACCACGTGTGAGCGCATAGGTGCATTATTTTTCCCTTGAACATAATGATGAGGCACATTAAAATAGCAATATAAGGTTTTTTTTCCCCCTTTAAATAATGAAAAGGCAGAAATGTCTAATAAAATAATATATGCTAAAAAAAGAATAAAAGATAATGCTATAAATAAACTTTTTGAGTGGTGCAAGCCAGTCCCTTGGACTTATGTGTGTGGGTGCCTGCCTGGCTGGCTGGGTATGAGCATGAAAACAGCATGGTTGTTTTTCACCACCTGTGTGCAACCTAACACACGCACACAAACACATGCCCATATTAACTGTATATGATGATTTCGTGTGTGCCAGTACAGTACAGTAGAGGGTACAGTAGAGGGACCGGCACACAGTAACTCTGTCATTTCTCAACCGTTTCGGACACGGGGTGGCAGTTCGGAACCGTTTTAGTCCCTTTTTTTTTCTTACTGCATTGCCAAAATGTATCTGATCGGGAAGAATTATCGGAAATGATCGGAATTGTATCGGGAGCAAAAAAAAGTGATCGGATCGGGAAATATCGGGATCGGCAGATACTCAAACTCAAATGATCGGGATCGGATCGGGAGCAAAAAAACGTGATCGGTGCATCTCTAGTTATAGCCCATGTTTTTTGAAATTTTGAAAAAAAAAGTTAGCCTCGTTTCTCATCATTTTGGACCATGGGCTATAGCCCATATCGTACGGCATACTATAGCGCGCCGTTTTTCATAATTTTTGACGATTTAAAAAAAATGACGAAATGACAAAAACGATGGGTTATAGCCCATGTTTTTTGAAATTTTGAAAAAAAAAGTTATCCTCGTTTCTCATCATTTTGGACCATGGGCTATAGCCCATATCGTACGGCATACTATAGCGCACCGTTTTTCATCAATTTTGAGGATTTGAAAAAAATGACGAAATGACAAAAACGATGGGTTATAGCCCATGTTTTTTTAATTTTTGAAAAAAAAAGTTAGCCTCGTTTCTCATCATTTTGGACCATGGGCTATAGCCCATATCGTACGGCATACTATAGCGCGCCGTTTTTCATCATTTTTGACGATTAAAAAAAAATGACGACATGACAAAAACGATGGGTTATAGCCCATGTTTTTTGAAATTTTGAAAAAAACAGTTAGCCTCGTTTCTCATCATTTTGGACTGTGGGCTATAGCCCATATCGTACGGCATACTATAGCGCGCCGTTTTTCATCATTTTTGAGGATTTGAAAAAAATGACGAAATGACAAAAACGATGGGTTATAGCCCATGTTTTTTGAAATTTTGAAAAAAAAAGTTATCCTCGTTTCTCATCATTTTGGACCATGGGCTATAGCCCATATCGTACGGCATACTATAGCGCGCCGTTTTTCATCATTTTTGAGGATTTGAAAAAAATGACGAAATGACAAAAACGATGGGTTATAGCCCATGTTTTTTTAAATTTTGAAAAAAAAAGTTAGCCTCGTTTCTCATCATTTTGGACCATGGGCTATAGCCCATATCGTACGGCATACTATAGCGCGCCGTTTTTCATCATTTTTGACGATTTGAAAAAAATGACGAAATGACAAAAACGATGGGTTATAGCCCATGTTTTTTGAAATTTTGAAAAAAAAAAGTTAGCCTCGTTTCTCATCATTTTGGACCGTGGGCTATAGCCCATATCGTACGGCATACTATAGCGCGCCGTTTTTCATCATTTTTGACGATTTAAAAAAAATGACGAAATGACAAAAACGATGGGTTATAGCCCATGTTTTTTGAAATTTTGAAAAAAAAAGTTAGGCTTGTTTCTCATCATTTTGGACCATGGCCTATAGCCCATATCGTACGGCATACTATAGCGCGCCGTTTTTCATCATTTTTGAGGATTTGAAAAAAATGACGAAATGACAAAAACGATGGGTTATAGCCCATGTTTTTTGAAATTTTGAAAAAAAAAGTTAGCCTCGTTTCTCATCATTTTGGACCGTGGGCTATAGCCCATATCGTACGGCATACTATAGCGCGCCGTTTTTCATCATTTTTGACGATTTGAAAAAAATGACGAAATGACAAAAACGATGGGTTATAGCCCATGTTTTTTTGAAATTTTGAAAAAAAAAGTTAGCCTCGTTTCTCATCATTTTGGACCATGGGCTATAGCCCATATCGTACGGCATACTATAGCGCGCCGTTTTTCATCATTTTTGACGATTTAAAAAAAATGACGAAATGACAAAAACGATGGGTTATAGCCCATGTTTTTTGAAATTTTGAAAAAAAAAGTTAGCCTCGTTTCTCATCATTTTGGACCGTGGGCTATAGCCCATATCGTACGGCATACTATAGCGCGCCGTTTTTCATCATTTTTGAGGATTTGAAAAAATTGACGAAATGACAAAAACGATGGGTTATAGCCCATGTTTTTTGAAATTTTGAAAAAAAAAGTTATCCTCGTTTCTCATCATTTTGGACCATGGGCTTTAGCCCATATCGTACGGCATACTATAGCGCGCCCTTTTTCATCATTTTTGACGATTTGAAAAAAATGACGAAATGACAAAAACGATGGGTTATAGCCCATGTTTTTTGAAATTTTGAAAAAAAAAGTTATCCTCGTTTCTCATCATTTTGGACCATGGGCTATAGCCCATATCGTACGGCATACTATAGCGCACCGTTTTTCATCAATTTTGAGGATTTGAAAAAAATGACGAAATGACAAAAACGATGGGTTATAGCCCATGTTTTTTGAATTTTTGAAAAAAAAAGTTAGCCTCGTTTCTCATCATTTTGGACCGTGGGCTATAGCCCATATCGTACGGCATACTATAGCGCGCCGTTTTTCATCATTTTTGACGATTTGAAAAAAATGACGAAATGACAAAAACGATGGGTTATAGCCCATGTTTTTTGAAATTTTGAAAAAAAAAGTTAGCCTCGTTTCTCATCATTTTGGACCGTGGGCTATAGCCCATATCGTACGGCATACTATAGCGCGCCGTTTTTCATCATTTTTGAGGATTTGAAAAAAATGACGAAATGACAAAAACGATGGGTTATAGCCCATGTTTTTTTAAATTTTGAAAAAAAAAGTTAGCCTCGTTTCTCATCATTTTGGACCGTGGGCTATAGCCCATATCGTACGGCATACTATAGCGCGCCGTTTTTCATCATTTTTGAGGATTTAAAAAAAATGACGAAATGACAAAAACGATGGGTTATAGCCCATGTTTTTTGAAATTTTGAAAAAAAAAGTTAGCCTCGTTTCTCATCATTTTGGACCATGGGCTATAGCCCATATCGTACGGCATACTATAGCGCGCCGTTTTTCATCATTTTTGACGATTTAAAAAAAATGACGAAATGACAAAAACGATGGGTTATAGCCCATGTTTTTTGAAATTTTGAAAAAAAAAGTTAGCCTCGTTTCTCATCATTTTGGACCGTGGGCTATAGCCCATATCGTACGGCATACTATAGCGCGCCGTTTTTCATCATTTTTGAGGATTTGAAAAAATTGACAAAATGACAAAAACGATGGGTTATAGCCCATGTTTTTTGAAATTTTGAAAAAAACAGTTAGCCTCGTTTCTCATCATTTTGGACCGTGGGCTATAGCCCATATCGTACGGCATACTATAGCGCGCCGTTTTTCATCATTTTTGAGGATTTGAAAAAAATGACGAAATGACAAAAACGATGGGTTATAGCCCATGTTTTTTGAAATTTTGAAAAAAAAAGTTCGCCTCGTTTCTCATCATTTTGGACCATGGGCTGTAGCCCATATCGTACGGCATACTATAGCGCGCCGTTTTTCATCATTTTTGAGGATTTGAAAAAAATGACGAAATGACAAAAACGATGGGTTATAGCCCATGTTTTTTTAAATTTTGAAAAAAAAAGTTAGCCTCGTTTCTCATCATTTTGGACCGTGGGCTATAGCCCATATCGTACGGCATACTATAGCGCGCCGTTTTTCATCATTTTTGAGGATTTGAAAAAAATGACGAAATGACAAAAACGATGGGTTATAGCCCATGTTTTTTGAAATTTTGAAAAGAAAAGTTATCCTCGTTTCTCATCATTTTGGACCATGGGCTATAGCCCATATCGTACGGCATACTATAGCGCACCGTTTTTCATCAATTTTGAGGATTTGAAAAAAATGACGAAATGACAAAAACGATGGGTTATAGCCCATGTTTTTTGAATTTTTGAAAAAAAAAGTTAGCCTCGTTTCTCATCATTTTGGACCATGGGCTATAGCCCATATCGTACGGCATACTATAGCGCGCCGTTTTTCATCATTTTTGACGATTAAAAAAAAATGACGAAATGACAAAAAAGATGGGTTATAGCTAGGGCCGGGACTAATTGCGATTAATTTAGATTAATTAACTACAGAAAAATTAACGCGTTAAAATAATTAACGCATTTAATCGCATATTTTGTTTTCACCGCCGAACCGGAACTTTTCTCACTGGGCGCACGTTTCCACTTACCTAAGATGCTGACGCACCCAGCAGCAACATTGCTGTCTGAGCATTCACTTTTGCTAGTACTAGACGATAACAACAAACTGAAACAGCACACGTTAGCATGAATGCAGACCCAAATAAGAACGCGCAGCTTGGGAAATTTAGTGGGAAATTTAGATTTAAAAAGCGAGCGGATGGAAGCGTGGACAGAAATGCAGTTGTATGCATGTTATGCAACAAAGAATTTGCCTATCACCGCAGCACATCGTCCCTCACATATCACATCAATGCCAAACATGTTGCTGCTAGCGTGGAAGTTCACGTTACTCCGTCTTCTTCAACGTCGCAACCTACACTCGACCTGATGCCTGGTTTCAGAGGCAATATGACTAAGTCCAAGTCTGACAAAATAACAAACTCCCTGGCTTACTGGGTTGCAGTCAACTGTAGACCACTTGCGGTGGTCGAAGATATGGGGCTGCAAAAAGTGCTACAGATAGCTTCGTCTGACACAACATATGTGCTGCCATGCAGAAAGACAATCTCAAAAAGAATCCAGCAGCTTTATGACAACGGAAAGGAAGAACATGTGGATTTATTGAAGAAAGATTCACTATTCATTCCTTTACTCATAAAGTCATAATACCAAAATCCATTTGAAAAAATTGCTTTCTGACTGTTCTCGGGTCAAATAATAATATGCGATTAATCTAGATTAATTAATCGCAAAGCCTCTGATTAATTAGATTAATTTTTTTAATCGAGTCCCAGCTCTAGTTATAGCCCATGTTTTTTGAAATTTTGAAAAAAAAAGTTCGCCTCGTTTCTCATCATTTTGGACCGTGGGCTATAGCCCATATCGTACGGCATACTATAGCGCGCCGTTTTTCATCATTTTTGACGATTTGAAAAAAATGACGAAATGACAAAAACGATGGGTTATAGCCCATGTTTTTTGAAATTTTGAAAAAAAAAGTTAGCCTCGTTTCTCATCATTTTGGACCGTGGGCTATAGCCCATATCGTACGGCATACTATAGCGCGCCGTTTTTCATCATTTTTGAGGATTTGAAAAAAATGACGAAATGACAAAAACGATGGGTTATAGCCCATGTTTTTTTAAATTTTGAAAAAAAAAGTTAGCCTCGTTTCTCATCATTTTGGACCGTGGGCTATAGCCCATATCGTACGGCATACTATAGCGCGCCGTTTTTCATCATTTTTGAGGATTTTAAAAAAATTACGAAATGACAAAAACGATGGGTTATAGCCCATGTTTTTTGAAATTTTGAAAAAAAAAGTTAGCCTCGTTTCTCATCATTTTGGACCATGGGCTATAGCCCATATCGTACGGCATACTATAGCGCGCCGTTTTTCATAATTTTTGACGATTTAAAAAAAATGACGAAATGACAAAAACGATGGGTTATAGCCCATGTTTTTTGAAATTTTGAAAAAAAAAGTTATCCTCGTTTCTCATCATTTTGGACCATGGGCTATAGCCCATATCGTACGGCATACTATAGCGCACCGTTTTTCATCAATTTTGAGGATTTGAAAAAAATGACGAAATGACAAAAACGATGGGTTATAGCCCATGTTTTTTTAATTTTTGAAAAAAAAAGTTAGCCTCGTTTCTCATCATTTTGGACCATGGGCTATAGCCCATATCGTACGGCATACTATAGCGCGCCGTTTTTCATCATTTTTGACGATTAAAAAAAAATGACGACATGACAAAAACGATGGGTTATAGCCCATGTTTTTTGAAATTTTGAAAAAAACAGTTAGCCTCGTTTCTCATCATTTTGGACTGTGGGCTATAGCCCATATCGTACGGCATACTATAGCGCGCCGTTTTTCATCATTTTTGAGGATTTGAAAAAAATGACGAAATGACAAAAACGATGGGTTATAGCCCATGTTTTTTGAAATTTTGAAAAAAAAAGTTATCCTCGTTTCTCATCATTTTGGACCATGGGCTATAGCCCATATCGTACGGCATACTATAGCGCGCCGTTTTTCATCATTTTTGAGGATTTGAAAAAAATGACGAAATGACAAAAACGATGGGTTATAGCCCATGTTTTTTTAAATTTTGAAAAAAAAAGTTAGCCTCGTTTCTCATCATTTTGGACCATGGGCTATAGCCCATATCGTACGGCATACTATAGCGCGCCGTTTTTCATCATTTTTGACGATTTGAAAAAAATGACGAAATGACAAAAACGATGGGTTATAGCCCATGTTTTTTGAAATTTTGAAAAAAAAAAGTTAGCCTCGTTTCTCATCATTTTGGACCGTGGGCTATAGCCCATATCGTACGGCATACTATAGCGCGCCGTTTTTCATCATTTTTGACGATTTAAAAAAAATGACGAAATGACAAAAACGATGGGTTATAGCCCATGTTTTTTGAAATTTTGAAAAAAAAAGTTAGGCTTGTTTCTCATCATTTTGGACCATGGCCTATAGCCCATATCGTACGGCATACTATAGCGCGCCGTTTTTCATCATTTTTGAGGATTTGAAAAAAATGACGAAATGACAAAAACGATGGGTTATAGCCCATGTTTTTTGAAATTTTGAAAAAAAAAGTTAGCCTCGTTTCTCATCATTTTGGACCGTGGGCTATAGCCCATATCGTACGGCATACTATAGCGCGCCGTTTTTCATCATTTTTGACGATTTGAAAAAAATGACGAAATGACAAAAACGATGGGTTATAGCCCATGTTTTTTTGAAATTTTGAAAAAAAAAGTTAGCCTCGTTTCTCATCATTTTGGACCATGGGCTATAGCCCATATCGTACGGCATACTATAGCGCGCCGTTTTTCATCATTTTTGACGATTTAAAAAAAATGACGAAATGACAAAAACGATGGGTTATAGCCCATGTTTTTTGAAATTTTGAAAAAAAAAGTTAGCCTCGTTTCTCATCATTTTGGACCGTGGGCTATAGCCCATATCGTACGGCATACTATAGCGCGCCGTTTTTCATCATTTTTGAGGATTTGAAAAAATTGACGAAATGACAAAAACGATGGGTTATAGCCCATGTTTTTTGAAATTTTGAAAAAAAAAGTTATCCTCGTTTCTCATCATTTTGGACCATGGGCTATAGCCCATATCGTACGGCATACTATAGCGCGCCCTTTTTCATCATTTTTGACGATTTGAAAAAAATGACGAAATGACAAAAACGATGGGTTATAGCCCATGTTTTTTGAAATTTTGAAAAAAAAAGTTATCCTCGTTTCTCATCATTTTGGACCATGGGCTATAGCCCATATCGTACGGCATACTATAGCGCACCGTTTTTCATCAATTTTGAGGATTTGAAAAAAATGACGAAATGACAAAAACGATGGGTTATAGCCCATGTTTTTTGAATTTTTGAAAAAAAAAGTTAGCCTCGTTTCTCATCATTTTGGACCGTGGGCTATAGCCCATATCGTACGGCATACTATAGCGCGCCGTTTTTCATCATTTTTGACGATTTGAAAAAAATGACGAAATGACAAAAACGATGGGTTATAGCCCATGTTTTTTGAAATTTTGAAAAAAAAAGTTAGCCTCGTTTCTCATCATTTTGGACCGTGGGCTATAGCCCATATCGTACGGCATACTATAGCGCGCCGTTTTTCATCATTTTTGAGGATTTGAAAAAAATGACGAAATGACAAAAACGATGGGTTATAGCCCATGTTTTTTTAAATTTTGAAAAAAAAAGTTAGCCTCGTTTCTCATCATTTTGGACCGTGGGCTATAGCCCATATCGTACGGCATACTATAGCGCGCCGTTTTTCATCATTTTTGAGGATTTAAAAAAAATGACGAAATGACAAAAACGATGGGTTATAGCCCATGTTTTTTGAAATTTTGAAAAAAAAAGTTAGCCTCGTTTCTCATCATTTTGGACCATGGGCTATAGCCCATATCGTACGGCATACTATAGCGCGCCGTTTTTCATCATTTTTGACGATTTAAAAAAAATGACGAAATGACAAAAACGATGGGTTATAGCCCATGTTTTTTGAAATTTTGAAAAAAAAAGTTAGCCTCGTTTCTCATCATTTTGGACCGTGGGCTATAGCCCATATCGTACGGCATACTATAGCGCGCCGTTTTTCATCATTTTTGAGGATTTGAAAAAATTGACAAAATGACAAAAACGATGGGTTATAGCCCATGTTTTTTGAAATTTTGAAAAAAACAGTTAGCCTCGTTTCTCATCATTTTGGACCGTGGGCTATAGCCCATATCGTACGGCATACTATAGCGCGCCGTTTTTCATCATTTTTGAGGATTTGAAAAAAATGACGAAATGACAAAAACGATGGGTTATAGCCCATGTTTTTTGAAATTTTGAAAAAAAAAGTTCGCCTCGTTTCTCATCATTTTGGACCATGGGCTGTAGCCCATATCGTACGGCATACTATAGCGCGCCGTTTTTCATCATTTTTGAGGATTTGAAAAAAATGACGAAATGACAAAAACGATGGGTTATAGCCCATGTTTTTTTAAATTTTGAAAAAAAAAGTTAGCCTCGTTTCTCATCATTTTGGACCGTGGGCTATAGCCCATATCGTACGGCATACTATAGCGCGCCGTTTTTCATCATTTTTGAGGATTTGAAAAAAATGACGAAATGACAAAAACGATGGGTTATAGCCCATGTTTTTTGAAATTTTGAAAAGAAAAGTTATCCTCGTTTCTCATCATTTTGACCATGGGCTATAGCCCATATCGTACGGCATACTATAGCGCACCGTTTTTCATCAATTTTGAGGATTTGAAAAAAATGACGAAATGACAAAAACGATGGGTTATAGCCCATGTTTTTTGAATTTTTGAAAAAAAAAGTTAGCCTCGTTTCTCATCATTTTGGACCATGGGCTATAGCCCATATCGTACGGCATACTATAGCGCGCCGTTTTTCATCATTTTTGACGATTAAAAAAAAATGACGAAATGACAAAAAAGATGGGTTATAGCCCATGTTTTTTGAAATTTTGAAAAAAAAAGTTCGCCTCGTTTCTCATCATTTTGGACCGTGGGCTATAGCCCATATCGTACGGCATACTATAGCGCGCCGTTTTTCATCATTTTTGACGATTTGAAAAAAATGACGAAATGACAAAAACGATGGGTTATAGCCCATGTTTTTTGAAATTTTGAAAAAAAAAGTTAGCCTCGTTTCTCATCATTTTGGACCGTGGGCTATAGCCCATATCGTACGGCATACTATAGCGCGCCGTTTTTCATCATTTTTGAGGATTTGAAAAAAATGACGAAATGACAAAAACGATGGGTTATAGCCCATGTTTTTTTAAATTTTGAAAAAAAAAGTTAGCCTCGTTTCTCATCATTTTGGACCGTGGGCTATAGCCCATATCGTACGGCATACTATAGCGCGCCGTTTTTCATCATTTTTGAGGATTTTAAAAAAATTACGAAATGACAAAAACGATGGGTTATAGCCCATGTTTTTTGAAATTTTGAAAAAAAAAGTTAGCCTCGTTTCTCATCATTTTGGACCATGGGCTATAGCCCATATCGTACGGCATACTATAGCGCGCCGTTTTTCATCATTTTTGACGATTTAAAAAAAATGACGAAATGACAAAAACGATGGGTTATAGCCCATGTTTTTTGAAATTTTGAAAAAATAAGTTAGCCTCGTTTCTCATCATTTTGGACCGTGGGCTATAGCCCATATCGTACGGCATACTATAGCGCGCCGTTTTTCATCATTTTTGAGGATTTGAAAAAATTGACAAAATGACAAAAACGATGGGTTATAGCCCATGTTTTTTGAAATTTTGAAAAAAACAGTTAGCCTCGTTTCTCATCATTTTGGACCGTGGGCTATAGCCCATATCGTACGGCATACTATAGCGCGCCGTTTTTCATCATTTTTGAGGATTTGAAAAAAATTACGAAATGACAAAAACGATGGGTTATAGCCCATGTTTTTTGAAATTTTGAAAAAAAAAGTTCGCCTCGTTTCTCATCATTTTGGACCATGGGCTGTAGCCCATATCGTACGGCATACTATAGCGCGCCGTTTTTCATCATTTTTGAGGATTTGAAAAAAATGACGAAATGACAAAAACGATGGGTTATAGCCCATGTTTTTTGAAATTTTGAAAAGAAAAGTTATCCTCGTTTCTCATCATTTTGGACCATGGGCTATAGCCCATATCGTACGGCATACTATAGCGCACCGTTTTTCATCAATTTTGAGGATTTGAAAAAAATGACGAAATGACAAAAACGATGGGTTATAGCCCATGTTTTTTGAATTTTTGAAAAAAAAAGTTAGCCTCGTTTCTCATCATTTTGGACCATGGGCTATAGCCCATATCGTACGGCATACTATAGCGCGCCGTTTTTCATCATTTTTGACGATTAAAAAAAAATGACGAAATGACAAAAACGATGGGTTATAGCCCATGTTTTTTGAAATTTTGAAAAAAAAAGTTCGCCTCGTTTCTCATCATTTTGGACCATGGGCTGTAGCCCATATCGTACGGCATACTATAGCGCGCCGTTTTTCATCATTTTTGAGGATTTGAAAAAAATGACGAAATGACAAAAACGATGGGTTATAGCCCATGTTTTTTTAAATTTTGAAAAAAAAAGTTAGCCTCGTTTCTCATCATTTTGGACCGTGGGCTATAGCCCATATCGTACGGCATACTATAGCGCACCGTTTTTCATCAATTTTGAGGATTTGAAAAAAATGACGAAATGACAAAAACGATGGGTTATAGCCCATGTTTTTTGAATTTTTGAAAAAAAAAGTTAGCCTCGTTTCTCATCATTTTGGACCATGGGCTATAGCCCATATCGTACGGCATACTATAGCGCGCCGTTTTTCATCATTTTTGACGATTAAAAAAAAATGACGAAATGACAAAAACGATGGGTTATAGCCCATGTTTTTTGAAATTTTGAAAAAAAAAGTTCGCCTCGTTTCTCATCATTTTGGACCATGGGCTGTAGCCCATATCGTACGGCATACTATAGCGCGCCGTTTTTCATCATTTTTGAGGATTTGAAAAAAATGACGAAATGACAAAAACGATGGGTTATAGCCCATGTTTTTTTAAATTTTGAAAAAAAAAGTTAGCCTCGTTTCTCATCATTTTGGACCGTGGGCTATAGCCCATATCGTACGGCATACTATAGCGCGCCGTTTTTCATCATTTTTGAGGATTTGAAAAAAATGACGAAATGACAAAAACGATGGGTTATAGCCCATGTTTTTTGAAATTTTGGAAAAAAAAGTTAGCCTCGTTTCTCATCATTTTGGACCATGGGCTATAGCCCATATCGTACGGCATACTATAGCGCGCCGTTTTTCATCATTTTTGAGGATTTGAAAAAAATGACGAAATGACAAAAACGATGGGTTATAGCCCATGTTTTTTGAAATTTTGAAAAAAAAAGTTATCCTCGTTTCTCATCATTTGGGACCATGGGCTATAGCCCATATCGTACGGCATACTATAGCGCGGCCTTTTTCATCATTTTTGACGATTTGAAAAAAATGACGAAATGACAAAAACGATGGGTTATAGCCCATGTTTTTTGAAATTTTGAAAAAAAAAGTTATCCTCGTTTCTCATCATTTTGGACCATGGGCTATAGCCCATATCGTACGGCATACTATAGCGCACCGTTTTTCATCAATTTTGAGGATTTGAAAAAAATGACGAAATGACAAAAACGATGGGTTATAGCCCATGTTTTTTGAATTTTTGAAAAAAAAGGTTAGCCTCGTTTCTCATCATTTTGGACCGTGGGCTATAGCCCATATCGTACGGCATACTATAGCGCGCCGTTTTTCATCATTTTTGACGATTTGAAAAAAATGACGAAATGACAAAAACGATGGGTTATAGCCCATGTTTTTTGAAATTTTGAAAAAAAAAGTTAGCCTCGTTTCTCATCATTTTGGACCGTGGGCTATAGCCCATATCGTACGGCATACTATAGCGCGCCGTTTTTCATCATTTTTGAGGATTTGAAAAAAATGACGAAATGACAAAAACGATGGGTTATAGCCCATGTTTTTTTAAATTTTGAAAAAAAAAGTTAGCCTCGTTTCTCATCATTTTGGACCGTGGGCTATAGCCCATATCGTACGGCATACTATAGCGCGCCGTTTTTCATCATTTTTGAGGATTTTAAAAAAATGACGAAATGACAAAAACGATGGGTTATAGCCCATGTTTTTTGAAATTTTGAAAAAAAAAGTTAGCCTCGTTTCTCATCATTTTGGACCATGGGCTATAGCCCATATCGTACGGCATACTATAGCGCGCCGTTTTTCATCATTTTTGACGATTTAAAAAAAATGACGAAATGACAAAAACGATGGGTTATAGCCCATGTTTTTTGAAATTTTGAAAAAAAAAGTTAGCCTCGTTTCTCATCATTTTGGACCGTGGGCTATAGCCCATATCGTACGGCATACTATAGCGCGCCGTTTTTCATCATTTTTGAGGATTTGAAAAAATTGACAAAATGACAAAAACGATGGGTTATAGCCCATGTTTTTTGAAATTTTGAAAAAAACAGTTAGCCTCGTTTCTCATCATTTTGGACCGTGGGCTATAGCCCATATCGTACGGCATACTATAGCGCGCCGTTTTTCATCATTTTTGAGGATTTGAAAAAAATGACGAAATGACAAAAACGATGGGTTATAGCCCATGTTTTTTGAAATTTTGAAAAAAAAAGTTATCCTCGTTTCTCATCATTTTGGACCATGGGCTATAGCCCATATCGTACGGCATACTATAGCGCACCGTTTTTCATCAATTTTGAGGATTTTAAAAAAATGACGAAATGACAAAAACGATGGGTTATAGCCCATGTTTTTTTAATTTTAGAAAAAAAAAGTTAGCCTCGTTTCTCATCATTTTGGACCATGGGCTATAGCCCATATCGTACGGCATACTATAGCGCGCCGTTTTTCATCATTTTTGACGATAAAAAAAAAATGACGAAATGACAAAAACGATGGGTTATAGCCCATGTTTTTTGAAATTTTGAAAAAAAAAGTTAGCCTCGTTTCTCATCATTTTGGACCGTGGGCTATAGCCCATATCGTACGGCATACTATAGCGCGCCGTTTTTCATCATTTTTGAGGATTTGAAAAAAATGACGAAATGACAAAAACGATGGGTTATAGCCCATGTTTTTTGAAATTTTGAAAAAAAAAGTTAGCCTCGTTTCTCATCATTTTGGACCATGGGCTATAGCCCATATCGTACGGCATACTATAGCGCGCCGTTTTTCATAATTTTTGACGATTTAAAAAAAATGACGAAATGACAAAAACGATGGGTTATAGCCCATGTTTTTTGAAATTTTGAAAAAAAAAGTTATCCTCGTTTCTCATCATTTTGGACCATGGGCTATAGCCCATATCGTACGGCATACTATAGCGCACCGTTTTTCATCAATTTTGAGGATTTGAAAAAAATGACGAAATGACAAAAACGATGGGTTATAGCCCATGTTTTTTTAATTTTTGAAAAAAAAAGTTAGCCTCGTTTCTCATCATTTTGGACCATGGGCTATAGCCCATATCGTACGGCATACTATAGCGCGCCGTTTTTCATCATTTTTGACGATTAAAAAAAAATGACGACATGACAAAAACGATGGGTTATAGCCCATGTTTTTTGAAATTTTGAAAAAAACAGTTAGCCTCGTTTCTCATCATTTTGGACTGTGGGCTATAGCCCATATCGTACGGCATACTATAGCGCGCCGTTTTTCATCATTTTTGAGGATTTGAAAAAAATGACGAAATGACAAAAACGATGGGTTATAGCCCATGTTTTTTGAAATTTTGAAAAAAAAAGTTATCCTCGTTTCTCATCATTTTGGACCATGGGCTATAGCCCATATCGTACGGCATACTATAGCGCACCGTTTTTCATCAATTTTGAGGATTTGAAAAAAATGACGAAATGACAAAAACGATGGGTTATAGCCCATGTTTTTTGAATTTTTGAAAAAAAAAGTTAGCCTCGTTTCTCATCATTTTGGACCATGGGCTATAGCCCATATCGTACGGCATACTATAGCGCGCCGTTTTTCATCATTTTTGACGATTAAAAAAAAATGACAAAATGACAAAAACGATGGGTTATAGCCCATGTTTTTTGAAATTTTGAAAAAAAAAGTTAGCCTCGTTTCTCATCATTTTGGACCGTGGGCTATAGCCCATATCGTACGGCATACTATAGCGCGCCGTTTTTCATCATTTTTGAGGATTTGAAAAAAATGACGAAATGACAAAAACGATGGGTTATAGCCCATGTTTTTTGAAATTTTGAAAAAAAAAGTTAGCCTCGTTTCTCATCATTTTGGACCATGGGCTATAGCCCATATCGTACGGCATACTATAGCGCGCCGTTTTTCATCATTTTTGACGATTTGAAAAAAATGACGAAATGACAAAAACGATGGGTTATAGCCCATGTTTTTTTAAATTTTGAAAAAAAAAGTTAGCCTCGTTTCTCATCATTTTGGACCGTGGGCTATAGCCCATATCGTACGGCATACTATAGCGCGCCGTTTTTCATCATTTTTGAGGATTTGAAAAAAATGACGAAATGACAAAAACGATGGGTTATAGCCCATGTTTTTTGAAATTTTGAAAAAAAAAAGTTAGCCTCGTTTCTCATCATTTTGGACCGTGGGCTATAGCCCATATCGTACGGCATACTATAGCGCGCCGTTTTTCATCATTCTTGACGATTTAAAAAAAATGACGAAATGACAAAAACGATGGGTTATAGCCCATGTTTTTTGAAATTTTGAAAAAAAAAGTTAGGCTTGTTTCTCATCATTTTGGACCATGGCCTATAGCCCATATCGTACGGCATACTATAGCGCGCCGTTTTTCATCATTTTTGACGATTTGAAAAAAATGACGAAATGACAAAAACGATGGGTTATAGCCCATGTTTTTTTAAATTTTGAAAAAAAAAGTTAGCCTCGTTTCTCATCATTTTGGACCGTGGGCTATAGCCCATATCGTACGGCATACTATAGCGCGCCGTTTTTCATCATTTTTGAGGATTTGAAAAAAATGACGAAATGACAAAAACGATGGGTTATAGCCCATGTTTTTTGAAATTTTGAAAAAAAAAAGTTAGCCTCGTTTCTCATCATTTTGGACCGTGGGCTATAGCCCATATCGTACGGCATACTATAGCGCGCCGTTTTTCATCATTCTTGACGATTTAAAAAAAATGACGAAATGACAAAAACGATGGGTTATAGCCCATGTTTTTTGAAATTTTGAAAAAAAAAGTTAGGCTTGTTTCTCATCATTTTGGACCATGGCCTATAGCCCATATCGTACGGCATACTATAGCGCGCCGTTTTTCATCATTTTTGAGGATTTGAAAAAAATGACGAAATGACAAAAACGATGGGTTATAGCCCATGTTTTTTGAAATTTTGAAAAAAAAAGTTAGCCTCGTTTCTCATCATTTTGGACCGTGGGCTATAGCCCATATCGTACGGCATACTATAGCGCGCCGTTTTTCATCATTTTTGACGATTTGAAAAAAATGACGAAATGACAAAAACGATGGGTTATAGCCCATGTTTTTTTGAAATTTTGAAAAAAAAAGTTAGCCTCGTTTCTCATCATTTTGGACCATGGGCTATAGCCCATATCGTACGGCATACTATAGCGCGCCGTTTTTCATCATTTTTGACGATTTAAAAAAAATGACGAAATGACAAAAACGATGGGTTATAGCCCATGTTTTTTGAAATTTTGAAAAAAAAAGTTAGCCTCGTTTCTCATCATTTTGGACCGTGGGCTATAGCCCATATCGTACGGCATACTATAGCGCGCCGTTTTTCATCATTTTTGAGGATTTAAAAAAAATGACGAAATGACAAAAACGATGGGTTATAGCCCATGTTTTTTGAAATTTTGAAAAAAAAATTCGCCTCATTTCTCATCATTTTGGACCATGTGCTGTAGCCCATATCGTACGGCATACTATAGCGCGCCGTTTTTCATCATTTTTGACGATTTGAAAAAAATGACGAAATGACAAAAACGATGGGTTATAGCCCATGTTTTTTGAAATTTTGGAAAAAAAAGTTAGCCTCGTTTCTCATCATTTTGGACCATGGGCTATAGCCCATATCGTACGGCATACTATAGCGCGCCGTTTTTCATCATTTTTGAGGATTTGAAAAAAATGACGAAATGACAAAAACGATGGGTTATAGCCCATGTTTTTTTAAATTTTGAAAAAAAAAGTTAGCCTCGTTTCTCATCATTTTGGACCGTGGGCTATAGCCCATATCGTACGGCATACTATAGCGCGCCGTTTTTCATCATTTTTGAGGATTTGAAAAAAATGACGAAATGACAAAAACGATGGGTTATATCCCATGTTTTTTGAAATTTTGAAAAAAAAAGTTCGCCTCGTTTCTCATCATTTTGGACCATGGGCTGTAGCCCATATCGTACGGCATACTATAGCGCGCCGTTTTTCATCATTTTTGACGATTTGAAAAAAATGACGAAATGACAAAAACGATGGGTTATAGCCCATGTTTTTTGAAATTTTGAAAAAAAAAGTTAGCCTCGTTTCTCATCATTTTGGACCATGGGCTATAGCCCATATCGTACGGCATACTATAGCGCGCCGTTTTTCATCATTTTTGAGGATTTGAAAAAAATGACGAAATGACAAAAACGATGGGTTATAGCCCATGTTTTTTTAAATTTTGAAAAAAAAAGTTAGCCTCGTTTCTCATCATTTTGGACCGTGGGCTATAGCCCATATCGTACGGCATACTATAGCGCGCCGTTTTTCATCATTTTTGAGGATTTGAAAAAAATGACGAAATGACAAAAACGATGGGTTATAGCCCATGTTTTTTGAAATTTTGAAAAAAAAAGTTAGCCTCGTTTCTCATCATTTTGGACCATGGGCTATAGCCCATATCGTACGGCATACTATAGCGCGCCGTTTTTCATCATTTTTGACGATTTAAAAAAAATGACGAAATGACAAAAACGATGGGTTATAGCCCATGTTTTTTGAAATTTTGAAAAAAAAAGTTAGCCTCGTTTCTCATCATTTTGGACCATGGGCTATAGCCCATATCGTACGGCATACTATAGCGCGCCGTTTTTCATCATTTTTGAGGATTTGAAAAAAATGACGAAATGACAAAAACGATGGGTTATAGCCCATGTTTTTTGAATTTTTGAAAAAAAAAGTTAGCCTCGTTTCTCATCATTTTGGACCATGGGCTATAGCCCATATCGTACGGCATACTATAGCGCGCCGTTTTTCATCATTTTTGACGATTAAAAAAAAATGACGAAATGACAAAAACGATGGGTTATAGCCCATGTTTTTTGAAATTTTGAAAAAAAAAGTTAGCCTCGTTTCTCATCATTTTGGACCATGGGCTATAGCCCATATCGTACGGCATACTATAGCACACCGTTTTTCATCAATTTTGAGGATTTGAAAAAAATGACGAAATGACAAAAACGATGGGTTATAGCCCATGTTTTTTGAATTTTTGAAAAAAAAAGTTAGCCTCGTTTCTCATCATTTTGGACCATGGGCTATAGCCCATATCGTACGGCATACTATAGCACACCGTTTTTCATCAATTTTGAGGATTTGAAAAAAATGACGAAATGACAAAAACGATGGGTTATAGCCCATGTTTTTTGAATTTTTGAAAAAAAAAGTTAGCCTCGTTTCTCATCATTTTGGACCATGGGCTATAGCCCATATCGTACGGCATACTATAGCACACCGTTTTTCATCAATTTTGAGGATTTGAAAAAAATGACGAAATGACAAAAACGATGGGTTATAGCCCATGTTTTTTGAAATTTTGAAAAAAAAAGTTAGCCTCGTTTCTCATCATTTTGGACCGTGGGCTATAGCCCATATCGTACGGCATACTATAGCGCGCCGTTTTTCATCATTTTTGAGGATTTTTAAAAAAATGACGAAATGACAAAAACGATGGGTTATAGCCCATGTTTTTTGAAATTTTGAAAAAAAAAGTTAGCCTCGTTTCTCATCATTTTGGACCATGGGCTATAGCCCATATCGTACGGCATACTATAGCGCGCCGTTTTTCATCATTTTTGACCATTTAAAAAAAATGACGAAATGACAAAAACGATGGGTTATAGCCCATGTTTTTTGAAATTTTGAAAAAAAAAGTTAGCCTCGTTTCTCATCATTTTGGACCATGGGCTATAGCCCATATCGTACGGCATACTATAGCGCGCCGTTTTTCATCATTTTTGACCATTTAAAAAAAATGACGAAATGACAAAAACGATGGGTTATAGCCCATGTTTTTTGAAATGTTGAAAAAAAAAGTTAGCCTCGTTTCTCATCATTTTGGACCGTGGGCTATAGCCCATATCGTACGGCATACTATAGCGCGCCGTTTTTCATCATTTTTGACGATTTTAAAAAAATGACGAAATGACAAAAACGATGGGTTATAGCCCATGTTTTTTGAAATTTTGAAAAAAAAAGTTAGCCTCGTTTCTCATCATTTTGGACCGTGGGCTATAGCCCATATCGTACGGCATACTATAGCGCGCCGTTTTTCATCATTTTTGAGGATTTGAAAAAAATGACGAAATGACAAAAACGATGGGTTATAGCCCATGTTTTTTGAATTTTTGAAAAAAAAAGTTAGCCTCGTTTCTCATCATTTTGGACCATGGGCTATAGCCCATATCGTACGGCATACTATAGCGCGCCGTTTTTCATCATTTTTGACGATTAAAAAAAAATGACGAAATGACAAAAACGATGGGTTATAGCCCATGTTTTTTGAAATTTTGAAAAAAAAAGTTAGCCTCGTTTCTCATCATTTTGGACCGTGGGCTATAGCCCATATCGTACGGCATACTATAGCGCGCCGTTTTTCATCATTTTTGAGGATTTTTAAAAAAATGACGAAATGACAAAAACGATGGGTTATAGCCCATGTTTTTTGAAATTTTGAAAAAAAAAGTTAGCCTCGTTTCTCATCATTTTGGACCATGGGCTATAGCCCATATCGTACGGCATACTATAGCACACCGTTTTTCATCAATTTTGAGGATTTGAAAAAAATGACGAAATGACAAAAACGATGGGTTATAGCCCATGTTTTTTGAATTTTTGAAAAAAAAAGTTAGCCTCGTTTCTCATCATTTTGGACCATGGGCTATAGCCCATATCGTACGGCATACTATAGCGCGCCGTTTTTCATCATTTTTGACGATTAAAAAAAAATGACGAAATGACAAAAACGATGGGTTATAGCCCATGTTTTTTGAAATTTTGAAAAAAAAAGTTAGCCTCGTTTCTCATCATTTTGGACCGTGGGCTATAGCCCATATCGTACGGCATACTATAGCGCGCCGTTTTTCATCATTTTTGAGGATTTGAAAAAAATGACGAAATGACAAAAACGATGGGTTATAGCCCATGTTTTTTGAAATTTTGAAAAAAAAAGTTAGCCTCGTTTCTCATCATTTTGGACCGTGGGCTATAGCCCATATCGTACGGCATACTATAGCGCGCCGTTTTTCATCATTTTTGAGGATTTTTAAAAAAATGACGAAATGACAAAAACGATGGGTTATAGCCCATGTTTTTTGAAATTTTGAAAAAAAAAGTTAGCCTCGTTTCTCATCATTTTGGACCATGGGCTATAGCCCATATCGTACGGCATACTATAGCGCGCCGTTTTTTCATCATTTTTGACGATTTAAAAAAAATGACGAAATGACAAAAACGATGGGTTATAGCCCATGTTTTTTGAAATGTTGAAAAAAAAAGTTAGCCTCGTTTCTCATCATTTTGGACCGTGGGCTATAGCCCATATCGTACGGCATACTATAGCGCGCCGTTTTTCATCATTTTTGACGATTTAAAAAAAATGACGAAATGACAAAAACGATGGGTTATAGCCCATGTTTTTTGAAATTTTGAAAAAAAAAGTTATCCTCGTTTCTCATCATTTTGGACCATGGGCTATAGCCCATATCGTACGGCATACTATAGCACACCGTTTTTCATCAATTTTGAGGATTTGAAAAAAATGACGAAATGACAAAAACGATGGGTTATAGCCCATGTTTTTTGAATTTTTGAAAAAAAAAGTTAGCCTCGTTTCTCATCATTTTGGACCATGGGCTATAGCCCATATCGTACGGCATACTATAGCGCGCCGTTTTTCATCATTTTTGACGATTAAAAAAAAATGACGAAATGACAAAAACGATGGGTTATAGCCCATGTTTTTTGAAATTTTGAAAAAAAAAGTTAGCCTCGTTTCTCATCATTTTGGACCATGGGCTATGGCCATATCGTACGGCATACTATAGCGCGCCGTTTTTCATCATTTTTGACGATTTAAAAAAAATGACGAAATGACAAAAACGATGGGTTATAGCCCATGTTTTTTGAAATTTTGAAAAAAAAAAGTTAGCCTCGTTTCTCATCATTTTGGACCGTGGGCTATAGCCCATATCGTACGGCATACTATAGCGCGCCGTTTTTCATCATTTTTGAGGATTTGAAAAAAATGACGAAATGACAAAAACGATGGGCCCATGTTTTTTGAAATTTTGAAAAAAAAAGTTCGCCTCGTTTCTCATCATTTTGGACCATGGGCTGTAGCCCATATCGTACGGCATACTATAGCGCGCCGTTTTTCATCATTTTTGACGATTTGAAAAAAATGACGAAATGACAAAAACGATGGGTTATAGCCCATGTTTTTTGAAATTTTGAAAAAAAAAGTTAGCCTCGTTTCTCATCATTTTGGACCATGGGCTATAGCCCATATCGTACGGCATACTATAGCGCGCCGTTTTTCATCATTTTTGAGGATTTGAAAAAAATGACGAAATGACAAAAACGATGGGTTATAGCCCATGTTTTTTTTAATTTTGAAAAAAAAAGTTAGCCTCGTTTCTCATCATTTTGGACCGTGGGCTATAGCCCATATCGTACGGCATACTATAGCGCGCCGTTTTTCATCATTTTTGAGGATTTGAAAAAAATGACGAAATGACAAAAACGATGGGTTATAGCCCATGTTTTTTGAAATTTTGAAAAGAAAAGTTATCCTCGTTTCTCATCATTTTGGACCATGGGCTATAGCCCATATCGTACGGCATACTATAGCGCACCGTTTTTCATCAATTTTGAGGATTTGAAAAAAATGACGAAATGACAAAAACGATGGGTTATAGCCCATGTTTTTTGAATTTTTGAAAAAAAAAGTTAGCCTCGTTTCTCATCATTTTGGACCATGGGCTATAGCCCATATCGTACGGCATACTATAGCGCGCCGTTTTTCATCATTTTTGACGATTAAAAAAAAATGACGAAATGACAAAAACGATGGGTTATAGCCCATGTTTTTTGAAATTTTGAAAAAAAAAGTTCGCCTCGTTTCTCATCATTTTGGACCATGGGCTGTAGCCCATATCGTACGGCATACTATAGCGCGCCGTTTTTCATCATTTTTGAGGATTTGAAAAAAATGACGAAATGACAAAAACGATGGGTTATAGCCCATGTTTTTTTTAATTTTGAAAAAAAAAGTTAGCCTCGTTTCTCATCATTTTGGACCGTGGGCTATAGCCCATATCGTACGGCATACTATAGCGCGCCGTTTTTCATCATTTTTGAGGATTTGAAAAAAATGACGAAATGACAAAAACGATGGGTTATAGCCCATGTTTTTTGAAATTTTGGAAAAAAAAGTTAGCCTCGTTTCTCATCATTTTGGACCATGGGCTATAGCCCATATCGTACGGTATACTATAGCGCGCCGTTTTTCATCATTTTTGAGGATTTGAAAAAAATGACGAAATGACAAAAACGATGGGTTATAGCCCATGTTTTTTGAAATTTTGAAAAAAAAAGTTATCCTCGTTTCTCATCATTTTGGACCATGGGCTATAGCCCATATCGTACGGCATACTATAGCGCGCCCTTTTTCATCATTTTTGACGATTTGAAAAAAATGACGAAATGACAAAAACGATGGGTTATAGCCCATGTTTTTTGAAATTTTGAAAAAAAAAGTTATCCTCGTTTCTCATCATTTTGGACCATGGGCTATAGCCCATATCGTACGGCATACTATAGCGCACCGTTTTTCATCAATTTTGAGGATTTGAAAAAAATGACGAAATGACAAAAACGATGGGTTATAGCCCATGTTTTTTGAATTTTTGAAAAAAAAAGTTAGCCTCGTTTCTCATCATTTTGGACCGTGGGCTATAGCCCATATCGTACGGCATACTATAGCGCGCCGTTTTTCATCATTTTTGACGATTTGAAAAAAATGACAAAATGACAAAAACGATGGGTTATAGCCCATGTTTTTTGAAATTTTGAAAAAAAAAGTTAGCCTCGTTTCTCATCATTTTGGACCGTGGGCTATAGCCCATATCGTACGGCATACTATAGCGCGCCGTTTTTCATCATTTTTGAGGATTTGAAAAAAATGACGAAATGACAAAAACGATGGGTTATAGCCCATGTTTTTTTAAATTTTGAAAAAAAAAGTTAGCCTCGTTTCTCATCATTTTGGACCGTGGGCTATAGCCCATATCGTACGGCATACTATAGCGCGCCGTTTTTCATCATTTTTGAGGATTTTAAAAAAATGACGAAATGACAAAAACGATGGGTTATAGCCCATGTTTTTTGAAATTTTGAAAAGAAAAGTTAGCCTCGTTTCTCATCATTTTGGACCATGGGCTATAGCCCATATCGTACGGCATACTATAGCGCGCCGTTTTTCATCATTTTTGACGATTTAAAAAAAATGACGAAATGACAAAAACGATGGGTTATAGCCCATGTTTTTTGAAATTTTGAAAAAAAAAGTTAGCCTCGTTTCTCATCATTTTGGACCGTGGGCTATAGCCCATATCGTACGGCATACTATAGCGCGCCGTTTTTCATCATTTTTGAGGATTTGAAAAAATTGACAAAATGACAAAAACGATGGGTTATAGCCCATGTTTTTTGAAATTTTGAAAAAAACAGTTAGCCTCGTTTCTCATCATTTTGGACCGTGGGCTATAGCCCATATCGTACGGCATACTATAGCGCGCCGTTTTTCATCATTTTTGACGATTTAAAAAAAATGACGAAATGACAAAAACGATGGGTTATAGCCCATGTTTTTTGAAATTTTGAAAAAAAAAGTTAGCCTCGTTTCTCATCATTTTGGACCGTGGGCTATAGCCCATATCGTACGGCATACTATAGCGCGCCGTTTTTCATCATTTTTGAGGATTTGAAAAAATTGACAACATGACAAAAACGATGGGTTATAGCCCATGTTTTTTGAAATTTTGAAAAAAACAGTTAGCCTCGTTTCTCATCATTTTGGACCGTGGGCTATAGCCCATATCGTACGGCATACTATAGCGCGCCGTTTTTCATCATTTTTGAGGATTTGAAAAAAATGACGAAATGACAAAAACGATGGGTTATAGCCCATGTTTTTTGAAATTTTGAAAAAAAAAGGTATCCTCGTTTCTCATCATTTTGGACCATGGGCTATAGCCCATATCGTACGGCATACTATAGCGCACCGTTTTTCATCAATTTTGAGGATTTGAAAAAAATGACGAAATGACAAAAACGATGGGTTATAGCCCATGTCTTTTGAATTTTTGAAAAAAAAAGTTAGCCTCGTTTCTCATCATTTTGGACCATGGGCTATAGCCCATATCGTACGGCATACTATAGCGCGCCGTTTTTCATCATTTTTGACGATTTAAAAAAAATGACGAAATGACAAAAACGATGGGTTATAGCCCATGTTTTTTGAAATTTTGAAAAAAACAGTTAGCCTCGTTTCTCATCATTTTGGACCGTGGGCTATAGCCCATATCGTACGGCATACTATAGCGCGCCGTTTTTCATCATTTTTGAGGATTTGAAAAAAATGACGAAATGACAAAAACGATGGGTTATAGCCCATGTTTTTTGAAATTTTGAAAAAAAAAGTTATCCTCGTTTCTCATCATTTTGGACCATGGGCTATAGCCCATATCGTACGGCATACTATAGCGCACCGTTTTTCATCATTTTTGAGGATTTGAAAAAAATGACGAAATGACAAAAACGATGGGTTATAGCCCATGTTTTTTGAAATTTTGAAAAAAAAAGTTAGCCTCGTTTCTCATCATTTTGGACCGTGGGCTATAGCCCATATCGTACGGCATACTATAGCGCGCCGTTTTTCATCATTTTTGAGGATTTGAAAAAATTGACAAAATGACAAAAACGATGGGTTATAGCCCATGTTTTTTGAAATTTTGAAAAAAACAGTTAGCCTCGTTTCTCATCATTTTGGACCGTGGGCTATAGCCCATATCGTACGGCATACTATAGCGCGCCGTTTTTCATCATTTTTGAGGATTTGAAAAAAATGACGAAATGACAAAAACGATGGGTTATAGCCCATGTTTTTTGAAATTTTGAAAAAAAAAGTTATCCTCGTTTCTCATCATTTTGGACCATGGGCTATAGCCCATATCGTACGGCATACTATAGCGCACCGTTTTTCATCAATTTTGAGGATTTGAAAAAAATGACGAAATGACAAAAACGATGGGTTATAGCCCATGTCTTTTGAATTTTTGAAAAAAAAAGTTAGCCTCGTTTCTCATCATTTTGGACCATGGGCTATAGCCCATATCGTACGGCATACTATAGCGCGCCGTTTTTCATCATTTTTGACGATTAAAAAAAAATGACGAAATGACAAAAACGATGGGTTATAGCCCATGTTTTTTGAAATTTTGAAAAAAACAGTTAGCCTCGTTTCTCATCATTTTGGACCGTGGGCTATAGCCCATATCCTACGGCATACTATAGCGCGCCGTTTTTCATCATTTTTGAGGATTTGAAAAAAATGACGAAATGACAAAAACGATGGGTTATAGCCCATGTTTTTTGAAATTTTGAAAAAAAAAGTTATCCTCGTTTCTCATCATTTTGGACCATGGGCTATAGCCCATATCGTACGGCATACTATAGCGCACCGTTTTTCATCAATTTTGAGGATTTGAAAAAAATGACGAAATGACAAAAACGATTGGTTATAGCCCATGTTTTTTGAATTTTTGAAAAAAAAAGTTAGCCTCGTTTCTCATCATTTTGGACCATGGGCTATAGCCCATATCGTACGGCATACTATAGCGCGCCGTTTTTCATCATTTTTGACGATTAAAAAAAAATTACGAAATGACAAAAACGATGGGTTATAGCCCATGTTTTTTGAAATTTTGAAAAAAAAAGTTAGCCTCGTTTCTCATCATTTTGGACCGTGGGCTATAGCCCATATCGTACGGCATACTATAGCGCGCCGTTTTTCATCATTTTTGAGGATTTGAAAAAAATGACGAAATGACAAAAACGATGGGTTATAGCCCATGTATTTTGAAATATTGAAAAAAAAAGTTATCCTCGTTTCTCATCATTTTGGACCATGGGCTATAGCCCATATCGTACGGCATACTATAGCGCACCGTTTTTCATCATTTTTGAGGATTTGAAAAAAATGACGAAATGACAAAAACGATGGGTTATAGCCCATGTTTTTTGAAATTTTGAAAATAAAAGTTAGCCTCGTTTCTCATCATTTTGGACCGTGGGCTATAGCCCATATCGTACGGCATACTATAGCGCGCCGTTTTTCATCATTTTTGAGGATTTGAAAAAATTGACAAAATGACAAAAACGATGGGTTATAGCCCATGTTTTTTGAAATTTTGAAAAAAACAGTTAGCCTCGTTTCTCATCATTTTGGACCGTGGGCTATAGCCCATATCGTACGGCATACTATAGCGCGCCGTTTTTCATCATTTTTGAGGATTTGAAAAAAATGACGAAATGACAAAAACGATGGGTTATAGCCCATGTTTTTTGAAATTTTGAAAAAAAAAGTTATCCTCGTTTCTCATCATTTTGGACCATGGGCTATAGCCCATATCGTACGGCATACTATAGCGCGCCGTTTTTCATCATTTTTGACGATTAAAAAAAAATGACGAAATGACAAAAACGATGGGTTATAGCCCATGTTTTTTGAAATTTTGAAAAAAACAGTTAGCCTCGTTTCTCATCATTTTGGACCGTGGGCTATAGCCCATATCCTACGGCATACTATAGCGCGCCGTTTTTCATCATTTTTGAGGATTTGAAAAAAATGACGAAATGACAAAAACGATGGGTTATAGCCCATGTTTTTTGAAATTTTGAAAAAAAAAGTTATCCTCGTTTCTCATCATTTTGGACCATGGGCTATAGCCCATATCGTACGGCATACTATAGCGCACCGTTTTTCATCAATTTTGAGGATTTGAAAAAAATGACGAAATGACAAAAACGATGGGTTATAGCCCATGTTTTTTGAATTTTTGAAAAAAAAAGTTAGCCTCGTTTCTCATCATTTTGGACCATGGGCTATAGCCCATATCGTACGGCATACTATAGCGCGCCGTTTTTCATCATTTTTGACGATTAAAAAAAAATTACGAAATGACAAAAACGATGGGTTATAGCCCATGTTTTTTGAAATTTTGAAAAAAAAAGTTAGCCTCGTTTCTCATCATTTTGGACCGTGGGCTATAGCCCATATCGTACGGCATACTATAGCGCGCCGTTTTTCATCATTTTTGAGGATTTGAAAAAAATGACGAAATGACAAAAACGATGGGTTATAGCCCATGTTTTTTGAAATTTTGAAAAAAAAAGTTATCCTCGTTTCTCATCATTTTGGACCATGGGCTATAGCCCATATCGTACGGCATACTATAGCGCGCCGTTTTTCATCATTTTTGAGGATTTGAAAAAAATGACGAAATGACAAAAACGATGGGTTATAGCCCATGTTTTTTGAATTTTTGAAAAAAAAAGTTAGCCTCGTTTCTCATCATTTTGGACCATGGGCATGCCATATCGTACGGCATACTATAGCGCGCCGTTTTTCATAATTTTTGACGATTTAAAAAAAATGACGAAATGACAAAAACGATGGGTTATAGCCCATGTTTTTTGAAATTTTGAAAAAAAAAGTTAGCCTCGTTTCTCATCATTTTGGACCGTGGGCTATAGCCCATATCGTACGGCATACTATAGCGCGCCGTTTTTCATCATTTTTGAGGATTTGAAAAAAATTACGAAATGACAAAAACGATGGGTTATAGCCCATGTTTTTTTGAAATTTTGAAAAAAAAAGTTAGCCTCGTTTCTCATCATTTTGGACCATGGGCTATAGCCCATATCGTACGGCATACTATAGCGCGCCGTTTTTCATCATTTTTGACGATTTAAAAAAAATGACAAAATGACAAAAACGATGGGTTATAGCCCATGTTTTTTTAAATTTTGAAAAAAAAAGTTAGCCTCGTTTCTCATCATTTTGGACCGTGGGCTATAGCCCATATCGTACGGCATACTATAGCGCGCCGTTTTTCATCATTTTTGAGGATTTGAAAAAAATGACGAAATGACAAAAACGATGGGTTATAGCCCATGTTTTTTGAAATTTTGAAAAAAAAAGTTCGCCTCGTTTCTCATCATTTTGGACCATGGGCTGTAGCCCATATCGTACGGCATACTATAGCGCGCCGTTTTTCATCATTTTTGACGATTTGAAAAAAATGACGAAATGACAAAAACGATGGGTTATAGCCCATGTTTTTTGAAATTTTGAAAAAAAAAGTTAGCCTCGTTTCTCATCATTTTGGACCATGGGCTATAGCCCATATCGTACGGCATACTATAGCGCGCCGTTTTTCATCATTTTTGAGGATTTGAAAAAAATGACAAAATGACAAAAACGATGGGTTATAGCCCATGTTTTTTTAAATTTTGAAAAAAAAAGTTAGCCTCGTTTCTCATCATTTTGGACCGTGGGCTATAGCCCATATCGTACGGCATACTATAGCGCGCCGTTTTTCATCATTTTTGAGGATTTGAAAAAAATGACGAAATGACAAAAACGATGGGTTATAGCCCATGTTTTTTGAAAATTTGAAAAAAAAAGTTAGCCTCGTTTCTCATCATTTTGGACCATGGGCTATAGCCCATATCGTACGGCATACTATAGCGCGCCGTTTTTCATCATTTTTGAGGATTTGAAAAAAATGACGAAATGACAAAAACGATGGGTTATAGCCCATGTTTTTTGAAATTTTGAAAAAAAAAGTTATCCTCGTTTCTCATCATTTTGGACCATGGGCTATAGCCCATATCGTACGGCATACTATAGCGTGCCGTTTTTCATCATTTTTGACGATTTGAAAAAAATGACGAAATGACAAAAACGATGGGTTATAGCCCATGTTTTTTGAAATTTTGAAAAAAAAAGTTATCCTCGTTTCTCATCATTTTGGACCATGGGCTATAGCCCATATCGTACGGCATACTATAGCGCACCGTTTTTCATCAATTTTGAGGATTTGAAAAAAATGACGAAATGACAAAAACGATGGGTTATAGCCCATGTTTTTTGAATTTTTGAAAAAAAAAGTTAGCCTCGTTTCTCATCATTTTGGACCATGGGCTATAGCCCATATCGTACGGCATACTATAGCGCGCCGTTTTTCATCATTTTTGACGATTAAAAAAAAATGACGAAATGACAAAAACGATGGGTTATAGCCCATGTTTTTTGAAATTTTGAAAAAAAAAGTTAGCCTCGTTTCTCATCATTTTGGACCGTGGGCTATAGCCCATATCGTACGGCATACTATAGCGCGCCGTTTTTCATCATTTTTGACGATTTGAAAAAAATGACGAAATGACAAAAACGATGGGTTATAGCCCATGTTTTTTGAAATTTTGAAAAAAAAAGTTAGCCTCGTTTCTCATCATTTTGGACCGTGGGCTATAGCCCATATCGTACGGCATACTATAGCACGCCGTTTTTCATCATTTTTGAGGATTTGAAAAAAATGACGAAATGACAAAAACGATGGGTTATAGCCCATGTTTTTTTAAATTTTGAAAAAAAAAAGTTAGCCTCGTTTCTCATCATTTTGGACCATGGGCTATAGCCCATATCGTACGGCATACTATAGCGCGCCGTTTTTCATCATTTTTGACGATTTAAAAAAAATGACGAAATGACAAAAACGATGGGTTATAGCCCATGTTTTTTGAAATTTTGAAAAAAAAAGTTAGGCTTGTTTCTCATCATTTTGGACCATGGGCTATAGCCCATATCGTACGGCATACTATAGCGCGCCGTTTTTCATCATTTTTGAGGATTTGAAAAAAATGACGAAATGACAAAAACGATGGGTTATAGCCCATGTTTTTTTAAATTTTGAAAAAAAAAGTTATCCTCGTTTCTCATCATTTTGGACCATGGGCTATAGCCCATATCGTACGGCATACTATAGCGCACCGTTTTTCATCATTTTTGAGGATTTGAAAAAAATGACGAAATGACAAAAACGATGGGTTATAGCCCATGTTTTTTGAAATTTTGAAAAAAAAAGTTAGCCTCGTTTCTCATCATTTTGGACCGTGGGCTATAGCCCATATCGTACGGCATACTATAGCGCGCCGTTTTTCATCATTTTTGAGGATTTGAAAAAATTGACAAAATGACAAAAACGATGGGTTATAGCCCATGTTTTTTGAAATTTTGAAAAAAACAGTTAGCCTCGTTTCTCATCATTTTTGACCGTGGGCTATAGCCCATATCGTACGGCATACTTAGCGCGCCGTTTTTCATCATTTTTGAGGATTTGAAAAAAATGACGAAATGACAAAAACGATGGGTTATAGCCCATGTTTTTTGAAATTTTGAAAAAAAAAGTTATCCTCGTTTCTCATCATTTTGGACCATGGGCTATAGCCCATATCGTACGGCATACTATAGCGCACCGTTTTTCATCAATTTTGAGGATTTGAAAAAAATGACGAAATGACAAAAACGATGGGTTATAGCCCATGTCTTTTGAATTTTTGAAAAAAAAAGTTAGCCTCGTTTCTCATCATTTTGGACCATGGGCTATAGCCCATATCGTACGGCATACTATAGCGCGCCGTTTTTCATCATTTTTGACGATTTAAAAAAAATGACGAAATGACAAAAACGATGGGTTATAGCCCATGTTTTTTGAAATTTTGAAAAAAAAAGTTAGGCTTGTTTCTCATCATTTTGGACCGTGGGCTATAGCCCATATCGTACGGCATACTATAGCGCGCCGTTTTTCATCATTTTTGAGGATTTGAAAAAATTGACAAAATGACAAAAACGATGGGTTATAGCCCATGTTTTTTGAAATTTTGAAAAAAACAGTTAGCCTCGTTTCTCATCATTTTTGACCGTGGGCTATAGCCCATATCGTACGGCATACTTAGCGCGCCGTTTTTCATCATTTTTGAGGATTTGAAAAAAATGACGAAATGACAAAAACGATGGGTTATAGCCCATGTTTTTTGAAATTTTGAAAAAAAAAGTTATCCTCGTTTCTCATCATTTTGGACCATGGGCTATAGCCCATATCGTACGGCATACTATAGCGCACCGTTTTTCATCAATTTTGAGGATTTGAAAAAAATGACGAAATGACAAAAACGATGGGTTATAGCCCATGTCTTTTGAATTTTTGAAAAAAAAAGTTAGCCTCGTTTCTCATCATTTTGGACCATGGGCTATAGCCCATATCGTACGGCATACTATAGCGCGCCGTTTTTCATCATTTTTGACGATTTAAAAAAAATGACGAAATGACAAAAACGATGGGTTATAGCCCATGTTTTTTGAAATTTTGAAAAAAAAAGTTAGGCTTGTTTCTCATCATTTTGGACCATGGGCTATAGCCCATATCGTACGGCATACTATAGCGCGCCGTTTTTCATCATTTTTGAGGATTTGAAAAAAATGACGAAATGACAAAAACGATGGGTTATAGCCCATGTTTTTTGAAATTTTGAAAAAAAAAGTTAGCCTCGTTTCTCATCATTTTGGACCGTGGGCTATAGCCCATATCGTACGGCATACTATAGCATGCCGTTTTTCATCATTTTTGAGGATTTGAAAAAATTGACAAAATGACAAAAACGATGGGTTATAGCCCATGTTTTTTGAAATTTTGAAAAAAACAGTTAGCCTCGTTTCTCATCATTTTGGACCGTGGGCTATAGCCCATATCGTACGGCATACTATAGCGCGCCGTTTTTCATCATTTTTGAGGATTTTAAAAAAATGACAAAATGACAAAAACGATGGGTTATAGCCCATGTTTTTTGAAATTTTGAAAAAAACAGTTAGCCTCGTTTCTCATCATTTTGGACCGTGGGCTATAGCCCATATCGTACGGCATACTATAGCGCGCCGTTTTTCATCATTTTTGAGGATTTGAAAAAAATGACGAAATGACAAAAACGATGGGTTATAGCCCATGTTTTTTGAAATTTTGAAAAAAAAAGTTATCCTCGTTTCTCATCATTTTGGACCATGGGCTATAGCCCATATCGTACGGCATACTATAGCGCACCGTTTTTCATCAATTTTGAGGATTTGAAAAAAATGACGAAATGACAAAAACGATGGGTTATAGCCCATGTTTTTTGAATTTTTGAAAAAAAAAGTTAGCCTCGTTTCTCATCATTTTGGACCATGGGCTATAGCCCATATCGTACGGCATACTATAGCGCGCCGTTTTTCATCATTTTTGACGATTAAAAAAAAATGACGAAATGACAAAAACGATGGGTTATAGCCCATGTTTTTTGAAATTTTGAAAAAAAAAGTTAGCCTCGTTTCTCATCATTTTGGACCGTGGGCTATAGCCCATATCGTACGGCATACTATAGCGCGCCGTTTTTCATCATTTTTGAGGATTTGAAAAAAATGACGAAATGACAAAAACGATGGGTTATAGCCCATGTTTTTTGAAATTTTGAAAAAAAAAGTTATCCTCGTTTCTCATCATTTTGGACCATGGGCTATAGCCCATATCGTACGGCATACTATAGCGCGCCGTTTTTCATCATTTTTGAGGATTTGAAAAAAATGACGAAATGACAAAAACGATGGGTTATAGCCCATGTTTTTTGAATTTTTGAAAAAAAAAGTTAGCCTCGTTTCTCATCATTTTGGACCATGGGCATGCCATATCGTACGGCATACTATAGCGCGCCGTTTTTCATAATTTTTGACGATTTAAAAAAAATGACGAAATGACAAAAACGATGGGTTATATCCCATGTTTTTTGAAATTTTGAAAAAAAAAGTTAGCCTCGTTTCTCATCATTTTGGACCGTGGGCTATAGCCCATATCGTACGGCATACTATAGCGCGCCGTTTTTCATCATTTTTGAGGATTTGAAAAAAATGACGAAATGACAAAAACGATGGGTTATAGCCCATGTTTTTTTGAAATTTTGAAAAAAAAAGTTAGCCTCGTTTCTCATCATTTTGGACCATGGGCTATAGCCCATATCGTACGGCATACTATAGCGCGCCGTTTTTCATCATTTTTGACGATTTAAAAAAAATGACGAAATGACAAAAACGATGGGTTATAGCCCATGTTTTTTTAAATTTTGAAAAAAAACAGTTAGCCTCGTTTCTCATCATTTTGGACCGTGGGCTATAGCCCATATCGTACGGCATACTATAGCGCGCCGTTTTTCATCATTTTTGAGGATTTGAAAAAAATGACGAAATGACAAAAACGATGGGTTATAGCCCATGTTTTTTGAAATTTTGAAAAAAAAAGTTCGCCTCGTTTCTCATCATTTTGGACCATGGGCTGTAGCCCATATCGTACGGCATACTATAGCGCGCCGTTTTTCATCATTTTTGACGATTTGAAAAAAATGACGAAATGACAAAAACGATGGGTTATAGCCCATGTTTTTTGAAATTTTGAAAAAAAAAGTTAGCCTCGTTTCTCATCATTTTGGACCATGGGCTATAGCCCATATCGTACGGCATACTATAGCGCGCCGTTTTTCATCATTTTTGAGGATTTGAAAAAAATGACAAAATGACAAAAACGATGGGTTATAGCCCATGTTTTTTTAAATTTTGAAAAAAAAGGTTAGCCTCGTTTCTCATCATTTTGGACCGTGGGCTATAGCCCATATCGTACGGCATACTATAGCGCGCCGTTTTTCATCATTTTTGAGGATTTGAAAAAAATGACGAAATGACAAAAACGATGGGTTATAGCCCATGTTTTTTGAAATTTTGAAAAAAAAAGTTAGCCTCGTTTCTCATCATTTTGGACCATGGGCTATAGCCCATATCGTACGGCATACTATAGCGCGCCGTTTTTCATCATTTTTGAGGATTTGAAAAAAATGACGAAATGACAAAAACGATGGGTTATAGCCCATGTTTTTTGAAATTTTGAAAAAAAAAGTTATCCTCGTTTCTCATCATTTTGGACCATGGGCTATAGCCCATATCGTACGGCATACTATAGCGCGCCGTTTTTCATCATTTTTGACGATTAAAAAAAAATGACGAAATGACAAAAACGATGGGTTATAGCCCATGTTTTTTGAAATTTTGAAAAAAAAAGTTAGCCTCGTTTCTCATCATTTTGGACCGTGGGCTATAGCCCATATCGTACGGCATACTATAGCGCGCCGTTTTTCATCATTTTTGAGGATTTGAAAAAAATGACGAAATGACAAAAACGATGGGTTATAGCCCATGTTTTTTGAAATTTTGAAAAAAAAAGTTAGCCTCGTTTCTCATCATTTTGGACCATGGGCTATAGCCCATATCGTACGGCATACTATAGCGCGCCGTTTTTCATCATTTTTGAGGATTTGAAAAAAATGACGAAATGACAAAAACGATGGGTTATAGCCCATGTTTTTTGAATTTTTGAAAAAAAAAGTTAGCCTCGTTTCTCATCATTTTGGACCATGGGCTATAGCCCATATCGTACGGCATACTATAGCGCGCCGTTTTTCATCATTTTTGACGATTAAAAAAAAATGACGAAATGACAAAAACGATGGGTTATAGCCCATGTTTTTTGAAATTTTGAAAAAAAAAGTTAGCCTCGTTTCTCATCATTTTGGACCGTGGGCTATAGCCCATATCGTACGGCATACTATAGCGCGCCGTTTTTCATCATTTTTGACGATTTGAAAAAAATGACGAAATGACAAAAACGATGGGTTATAGCCCATGTTTTTTGAAATTTTGAAAAAAAAAGTTAGCCTCGTTTCTCATCATTTTGGACCGTGGGCTATAGCCCATATCGTACGGCATACTATAGCGCGCCGTTTTTCATCATTTTTGAGGATTTGAAAAAAATGACGAAATGACAAAAACGATGGGTTATAGCCCATGTTTTTTGAAATTTTGAAAAAAAAAGTTAGCCTCGTTTCTCATCATTTTGGACCATGGGCTATAGCCCATATCGTACGGCATACTATAGCGCGCCGTTTTTCATCATTTTTGAGGATTTGAAAAAAAATGACGAAATGACAAAAACGATGGGTTATAGCCCATGTTTTTTGAAATTTTGAAAAAAAAAGTTATCCTCGTTTCTCATCATTTTGGACCATGGGCTATAGCCCATATCGTACGGCATACTATAGCGTGCCGTTTTTCATCATTTTTGACGATTTGAAAAAAATGACGAAATGACAAAAACGATGGGTTATAGCCCATGTTTTTTGAATTTTTGAAAAAAAAAGTTAGCCTCGTTTCTCATCATTTTGGACCATGGGCTATAGCCCATATCGTACGGCATACTATAGCGCGCCGTTTTTCATCATTTTTGACGATTAAAAAAAAATGACGAAATGACAAAAACGATGGGTTATAGCCCATGTTTTTTGAAATTTTGAAAAAAAAAGTTAGCCTCGTTTCTCATCATTTTGGACCGTGGGCTATAGCCCATATCGTACGGCATACTATAGCGCGCCGTTTTTCATCATTTTTGACGATTTGAAAAAAATGACGAAATGACAAAAACGATGGGTTATAGCCCATGTTTTTTGAAATTTTGAAAAAAAAAGTTAGCCTCGTTTCTCATCATTTTGGACCGTGGGCTATAGCCCATATCGTACGGCATACTATAGCGCGCCGTTTTTCATCATTTTTGAGGATTTGAAAAAAATGACGAAATGACAAAAACGATGGGTTATAGCCCATGTTTTTTGAAATTTTGAAAAAAAAAGTTATCCTCGTTTCTCATCATTTTGGACCATGGGCTATAGCCCATATCGTACGGCATACTATAGCGTGCCGTTTTTCATCATTTTTGACGATTTGAAAAAAATGACGAAATGACAAAAACGATGGGTTATAGCCCATGTTTTTTGAAATTTTGAAAAAAAAAGTTAGCCTCGTTTCTCATCATTTTGGACCATGGGCTATAGCCCATATCGTACGGCATACTATAGCGCACCGTTTTTCATCAATTTTGAGGATTTGAAAAAAATGACGAAATGACAAAAACGATGGGTTATAGCCCATGTTTTTTGAAATTTTGAAAAAAAAAGTTAGCCTCGTTTCTCATCATTTTGGACCATGGGCTATAGCCCATATCGTACGGCATACTATAGCGCGCCGTTTTTCATCATTTTTGACGATTAAAAAAAAATGACGAAATGACAAAAACGATGGGTTATAGCCCATGTTTTTTGAAATTTTGAAAAAAAAAGTTAGCCTCGTTTCTCATCATTTTGGACCGTGGGCTATAGCCCATATCGTACGGCATACTATAGCGCGCCGTTTTTCATCATTTTTGAGGATTTGAAAAAAATGACGAAATGACAAAAACGATGGGTTATAGCCCATGTTTTTTTAAATTTTGAAAAAAAAAAGTTAGCCTCGTTTCTCATCATTTTGGACCATGGGCTATAGCCCATATCGTACGGCATACTATAGCGCGCCGTTTTTCATCATTTTTGACGATTTAAAAAAAATGACGAAATGACAAAAACGATGGGTTATAGCCCATGTTTTTTGAAATTTTGAAAAAAAAAGTTAGGCTTGTTTCTCATCATTTTGGACCATGGGCTATAGCCCATATCGTACGGCATACTATAGCGCGCCGTTTTTCATCATTTTTGAGGATTTGAAAAAAATGACGAAATGACAAAAACGATGGGTTATAGCCCATGTTTTTTTAAATTTTGAAAAAAAAAGTTATCCTCGTTTCTCATCATTTTGGACCATGGGCTATAGCCCATATCGTACGGCATACTATAGCGCACCGTTTTTCATCATTTTTGAGGATTTGAAAAAAATGACGAAATGACAAAAACGATGGGTTATAGCCCATGTTTTTTGAAATTTTGAAAAAAAAAGTTAGCCTCGTTTCTCATCATTTTGGACCGTGGGCTATAGCCCATATCGTACGGCATACTATAGCGCGCCGTTCTTCATCATTTTTGAGGATTTGAAAAAATTGACAAAATGACAAAAACGATGGGTTATAGCCCATGTTTTTTGAAATTTTGAAAAAAACAGTTAGCCTCGTTTCTCATCATTTTTGACCGTGGGCTATAGCCCATATCGTACGGCATACTATAGCGCGCCGTTTTTCATCATTTTTGAGGATTTGAAAAAAATGACGAAATGACAAAAACGATGGGTTATAGCCCATGTTTTTTGAAATTTTGAAAAAAAAAGTTATCCTCGTTTCTCATCATTTTGGACCATGGGCTATAGCCCATATCGTACGGCATACTATAGCGCACCGTTTTTCATCAATTTTGAGGATTTGAAAAAAATGACGAAATGACAAAAACGATGGGTTATAGCCCATGTCTTTTGAATTTTTGAAAAAAAAAGTTAGCCTCGTTTCTCATCATTTTGGACCATGGGCTATAGCCCATATCGTACGGCATACTATAGCGCGCCGTTTTTCATCATTTTTGAGGATTTGAAAAAAATGACGAAATGACAAAAACGATGGTTTATAGCCCATGTTTTTTTAAATTTTGAAAAAAAAAGTTATCCTCGTTTCTCATCATTTTGGACCATGGGCTATAGCCCATATCGTACGGCATACTATAGCGCACCGTTTTTCATCATTTTTGAGGATTTGAAAAAAATGACGAAATGACAAAAACGATGGGTTATAGCCCATGTTTTTTGAAATTTTGAAAAAAAAAGTTAGCCTCGTTTCTCATCATTTTGGACCGTGGGCTATAGCCCATATCGTACGGCATACTATAGCGCGCCGTTTTTCATCATTTTTGAGGATTTGAAAAAATTGACAAAATGACAAAAACGATGGGTTATAGCCCATGTTTTTTGAAATTTTGAAAAAAACAGTTAGCCTCGTTTCTCATCATTTTTGACCGTGGGCTATAGCCCATATCGTACGGCATACTATAGCGCGCCGTTTTTCATCATTTTTGAGGATTTGAAAAAAATGACGAAATGACAAAAACGATGGGTTATAGCCCATGTTTTTTGAAATTTTGAAAAAAAAAGTTATCCTCGTTTCTCATCATTTTGGACCATGGGCTATAGCCCATATCGTACGGCATACTATAGCGCACCGTTTTTCATCAATTTTGAGGATTTGAAAAAAATGACGAAATGACAAAAACGATGGGTTATAGCCCATGTCTTTTGAATTTTTGAAAAAAAAAGTTAGCCTCGTTTCTCATCATTTTGGACCATGGGCTATAGCCCATATCGTACGGCATACTATAGCGCACCGTTTTTCATCATTTTTGAGGATTTGAAAAAAATGACGAAATGACAAAAACGATGGGTTATAGCCCATGTTTTTTGAAATTTTGAAAAAAAAAGTTAGCCTCGTTTCTCATCATTTTGGACCGTGGGCTATAGCCCATATCGTACGGCATACTATAGCGCGCCGTTTTTCATCATTTTTGAGGATTTGAAAAAATTGACAAAATGACAAAAACGATGGGTTATAGCCCATGTTTTTTGAAATTTTGAAAAAAACAGTTAGCCTCGTTTCTCATCATTTTTGACCGTGGGCTATAGCCCATATCGTACGGCATACTATAGCGCGCCGTTTTTCATCATTTTTGAGGATTTGAAAAAAATGACGAAATGACAAAAACGATGGGTTATAGCCCATGTTTTTTGAAATTTTGAAAAAAAAAGTTATCCTCGTTTCTCATCATTTTGGACCATGGGCTATAGCCCATATCGTACGGCATACTATAGCGCACCGTTTTTCATCAATTTTGAGGATTTGAAAAAAATGACGAAATGACAAAAACGATGGGTTATAGCCCATGTCTTTTGAATTTTTGAAAAAAAAAGTTAGCCTCGTTTCTCATCATTTTGGACCATGGGCTATAGCCCATATCGTACGGCATACTATAGCGCGCCGTTTTTCATCATTTTTGAGGATTTGAAAAAAATGACGAAATGACAAAAACGATGGGTTATAGCCCATGTTTTTTTAAATTTTGAAAAAAAAAGTTATCCTCGTTTCTCATCATTTTGGACCATGGGCTATAGCCCATATCGTACGGCATACTATAGCGCACCGTTTTTCATCATTTTTGAGGATTTGAAAAAAATGACGAAATGACAAAAACGATGGGTTATAGCCCATGTTTTTTGAAATTTTGAAAAAAAAAGTTAGCCTCGTTTCTCATCATTTTGGACCGTGGGCTATAGCCCATATCGTACGGCATACTATAGCGCGCCGTTTTTCATCATTTTTGAGGATTTGAAAAAATTGACAAAATGACAAAAACGATGGGTTATAGCCCATGTTTTTTGAAATTTTGAAAAAAACAGTTAGCCTCGTTTCTCATCATTTTGGACCGTGGGCTATAGCCCATATCGTACGGCATACTATAGCGCGCCGTTTTTCATCATTTTTGAGGATTTGAAAAAAATGACGAAATGACAAAAACGATGGGTTATAGCCCATGTTTTTTGAAATTTTGAAAAAAAAAGTTATCCTCGTTTCTCATCATTTTGGACCATGGGCTATAGCCCATATCGTACAGCATACTATAGCGCACCGTTTTTCATCAATTTTGAGGATTTGAAAAAAATGACGAAATGACAAAAACGATGGGTTATAGCCCATGTCTTTTGAATTTTTGAAAAAAAAAGTTAGCCTCGTTTCTCATCATTTTGGACCATGGGCTATAGCCCATATCGTACGGCATACTATAGCGCGCCGTTTTTCATCATTTTTGACGATTAAAAAAAAATGACGAAATGACAAAAACGATGGGTTATAGCCCATGTTTTTTGAAATTTTGAAAAAAACAGTTAGCCTCGTTTCTCATCATTTTGGACCGTGGGCTATAGCCCATATCGTACGGCATACTATAGCGCGCCGTTTTTCATCATTTTTGAGGATTTGAAAAAAATGACGAAATGACAAAAACGATGGGTTATAGCCCATGTTTTTTGAAATTTTGAAAAAAAAAGTTAGCCTCGTTTCTCATCATTTTGGACCATGGGCTATAGCCCATATCGTACGGCATACTATAGCGCGCCGTTTTTCATCATTTTTGAGGATTTGAAAAAAATGACGAAATGACAAAAACGATGGGTTATAGCCCATGTTTTTTGAAATTTTGAAAAAAAAAGTTATCCTCGTTTCTCATCATTTTGGACCATGGGCTATAGCCCATATCGTACGGCATACTATAGCGCGCCGTTTTTCATCATTTTTGAGGATTTGAAAAAAATGACGAAATGACAAAAACGATGGGTTATAGCCCATGTTTTTTGAATTTTTGAAAAAAAAAGTTAGCCTCGTTTCTCATCATTTTGGACCATGGGCATGCCATATCGTACGGCATACTATAGCGCGCCGTTTTTCATAATTTTTGACGATTTAAAAAAAATGACGAAATGACAAAAACGATGGGTTATAGCCCATGTTTTTTGAAATTTTGAAAAAAAAAGTTAGCCTCGTTTCTCATCATTTTGGACCGTGGGCTATAGCCCATATCGTACGGCATACTATAGCGCGCCGTTTTTCATCATTTTTGAGGATTTGAAAAAAATGACGAAATGACAAAAACGATGGGTTATAGCCCATGTTTTTTTGAAATTTTGAAAAAAAAAGTTAGCCTCGTTTCTCATCATTTTGGACCATGGGCTATAGCCCATATCGTACGGCATACTATAGCGCGCCGTTTTTCATCATTTTTGACGATTTAAAAAAAATGACGAAATGACAAAAACGATGGGTTATAGCCCATGTTTTTTTAAATTTTGAAAAAAAAAGTTAGCCTCGTTTCTCATCATTTTGGACCGTGGGCTATAGCCCATATCGTACGGCATACTATAGCGCGCCGTTTTTCATCATTTTTGAGGATTTGAAAAAAATGACGAAATGACAAAAACGATGGGTTATAGCCCATGTTTTTTGAAAATTTTGAAAAAAAAAGTTCGCCTCGTTTCTCATCATTTTGGACCATGGGCTGTAGCCCATATCGTACGGCATACTATAGCGCGCCGTTTTTCATCATTTTTGACGATTTGAAAAAAATGACGAAATGACAAAAACGATGGGTTATAGCCCATGTTTTTTGAAATTTTGAAAAAAAAAGTTAGCCTCGTTTCTCATCATTTTGGACCATGGGCTATAGCCCATATCGTACGGCATACTATAGCGCGCCGTTTTTCATCATTTTTGAGGATTTGAAAAAAATGACAAAATGACAAAAACGATGGGTTATAGCCCATGTTTTTTTAAATTTTGAAAAAAAAGGTTAGCCTCGTTTCTCATCATTTTGGACCGTGGGCTATAGCCCATATCGTACGGCATACTATAACGCGCCGTTTTTCATCATTTTTGAGGATTTGAAAAAAATGACGAAATGACAAAAACGATGGGTTATAGCCCATGTTTTTTGAAATTTTGAAAAAAAAAGTTAGCCTCGTTTCTCATCATTTTGGACCATGGGCTATAGCCCATATCGTACGGCATACTATAGCGCGCCGTTTTTCATCATTTTTGAGGATTTGAAAAAAATGACGAAATGACAAAAACGATGGGTTATAGCCCATGTTTTTTGAAATTTTGAAAAAAAAAGTTATCCTCGTTTCTCATCATTTTGGACCATGGGCTATAGCCCATATCGTACGGCATACTATAGCGTGCCGTTTTTCATCATTTTTGACGATTTGAAAAAAATGACGAAATGACAAAAACGATGGGTTATAGCCCATGTTTTTTGAAATTTTGAAAAAAAAAGTTATCCTCGTTTCTCATCATTTTGGACCATGGGCTATAGCCCATATCGTACGGCATACTATAGCGCACCGTTTTTCATCAATTTTGAGGATTTGAAAAAAATGACGAAATGACAAAAACGATGGGTTATAGCCCATGTTTTTTGAATTTTTGAAAAAAAAAAGTTAGCCTCGTTTCTCATCATTTTGGACCATGGGCTATAGCCCATATCGTACGGCATACTATAGCGCGCCGTTTTTCATCATTTTTGACGATTTAAAAAAAATGACGAAATGACAAAAACGATGGGTTATAGCCCATGTTTTTTGAATTTTTGAAAAAAAAAGTTAGCCTCGTTTCTCATCATTTTGGACCGTGGGCTATAGCCCATATCGTACGGCATACTATAGCGCGCCGTTTTTCATCATTTTTGAGGATTTGAAAAAAATGACGAAATGACAAAAACGATGGGTTATAGCCCATGTTTTTTGAAATTTTGAAAAAAAAAGTTATCCTCGTTTCTCATCATTTTGGACCATGGGCTATAGCCCATATCGTACGGCATACTATAGCGCACCGTTTTTCATCATTTTTGAGGATTTGAAAAAAATGACGAAATGACAAAAACGATGGGTTATAGCCCATGTTTTTTGAAATTTTGAAAAAAAAAGTTATCCTCGTTTCTCATCATTTTGGACCATGGGCTATAGCCCATATCGTACGGCATACTATAGCGCACCGTTTTTCATCAATTTTGAGGATTTGAAAAAAATGACGAAATGACAAAAACGATGGGTTATAGCCCATGTTTTTTGAATTTTTGAAAAAAAAAAGTTAGCCTCGTTTCTCATCATTTTGGACCATGGGCTATAGCCCATATCGTACGGCATACTATAGCGCGCCGTTTTTCATCATTTTTGACGATTTAAAAAAAATGACGAAATGACAAAAACGATGGGTTATAGCCCATGTTTTTTGAATTTTTGAAAAAAAAAGTTAGCCTCGTTTCTCATCATTTTGGACCGTGGGCTATAGCCCATATCGTACGGCATACTATAGCGCGCCGTTTTTCATCATTTTTGAGGATTTGAAAAAAATGACGAAATGACAAAAACGATGGGTTATAGCCCATGTTTTTTGAAATTTTGAAAAAATAAGTTAGCCTCGTTTCTCATCATTTTGGACCATGGGCTATAGCCCATATCGTACGGCATACTATAGCGCGCCGTTTTTCATCATTTTTGACGATTTGAAAAAAATGACGAAATGACAAAAACGATGGGTTATAGCCCATGTTTTTTGATATTTTGGAAAAAAAAAGTTAGCCTCGTTTCTCATCATTTTGGACCATGGGCTATAGCCCATATCGTACGGCATACTATAGCGCGCCGTTTTTCATCATTTTTGACGATTTAAAAAAAATGACGAAATGACAAAAACGATGGGTTATAGCCCATGTTTTTTGAAATTTTGAAAAAAAAAGTTAGCCTTGTTTCTCATCATTTTGGACCATGGGCTATAGCCCATATCGTACGGCATACTATAGCGCGCCGTTTTTCATCATTTTTGAGGATTTGAAAAAAATGACGAAATGACAAAAACGATGGGTTATAGCCCATGTTTTTTGAAATTTTGAAAAAAAAAGTTATCCTCGTTTCTCATCATTTTGGACCATGGGCTATAGCCCATATCGTACGGCATACTATAGCGCACCGTTTTTCATCATTTTTGAGGATTTGAAAAAAATGACGAAATGACAAAAACGATGGGTTATAGCCCATGTTTTTTGAAATTTTGAAAAAAAAAGTTAGCCTCGTTTCTCATCATTTTGGACCGTGGGCTATAGCCCATATGGTACGGCATACTATAGCGCGCCGTTTTTCATCATTTTTGAGGATTTAAAAAAAATGACGAAATGACAAAAACGATGGGTTATAGCCCATGTTTTTTGAAATTTTGAAAAAAAAAGTTAGCCTCGTTTCTCATCATTTTGGACCATGGGCTATAGCCCATATCGTACGGCATACTATAGCGCGCCGTTTTTCATCATTTTTGACGATTTAAAAAAAATGACGAAATGACAAAAACGATGGGTTATAGCCCATGTTTTTTGAAATTTTGAAAAAAAAAGTTAGCCTCGTTTCTCATCATTTTGGACCGTGGGCTATAGCCCATATCGTACGGCATACTATAGCGCGCCGTTTTTCATCATTTTTGAGGATTTGAAAAAAATGACGAAATGCCAAAAACGATGGGTTATAGCCCATGTTTTTTGAAATTTTGAAAAAAAAAGTTAGCCTCGTTTCTCATCATTTTGGACCATGGGCTGTAGCCCATATCGTATGGCATACTATAGCGCGCCGTTTTTCATCATTTTTGACGATTTGAAAAAAATGACGAAATGACAAAAACGATGGGTTATAGCCCATGTTTTTTGAAATTTTGAAAAAAAAAGTTAGCCTCGTTTCTCATCATTTTGGACCGTGGGCTATAGCCCATATCGTACGGCATACTATAGCGCGCCGTTTTTCATCATTTTTGACGATTTGAAAAAAATGACGAAATGACAAAAACGATGGGTTATAGCCCATGTTTTTTGAAATTTTGAAAAAAAAAGTTAGCCTCGTTTCTCATCATTTTGGACCGTGGGCTATAGCCCATATCGTACGGCATACTATAGCGCGCCGTTTTTCATCATTTTTGAGGATTTGAAAAAAATGACGAAATGACAAAAACGATGGGTTATAGCCCATGTTTTTTTAAATTTTGAAAAAAAAAGTTAGCCTCGTTTCTCATCATTTTGGACCATGGGCTATAGCCCATATCGTACGGCATACTATAGCGCGCCGTTTTTCATCATTTTTGAGGATTTTTAAAAAATGACGAAATGACAAAAACGATGGGTTATAGCCCATGTTTTTTGAATTTTTGAAAAAAAAAGTTAGCCTCGTTTCTCATCATTTTGGACCGTGGGCTATAGCCCATATCGTACGGCATACTATAGCGCGCCGTTTTTCATCATTTTTGACGATTTGAAAAAAATGACGAAATGACAAAAACGATGGGTTATAGCCCATGTTTTTTGAAATTTTGAAAAAATAAGTTAGCCTCGTTTCTCATCATTTTGGACCATGGGCTATAGCCCATATCGTACGGCATACTATAGCGCGCCGTTTTTCATCATTTTTGAGGATTTTTAAAAAATGACGAAATGACAAAAACGATGGGTTATAGCCCATGTTTTTTGAATTTTTGAAAAAAAAAGTTAGCCTCGTTTCTCATCATTTTGGACCGTGGGCTATAGCCCATATCGTACGGCATACTATAGCGCGCCGTTTTTCATCATTTTTGAGGATTTGAAAAAAATGACGAAATGACAAAAACGATGGGTTATAGCCCATGTTTTTTGAAATTTTGAAAAAATAAGTTAGCCTCGTTTCTCATCATTTTGGACCATGGGCTATAGCCCATATCGTACGGCATACTATAGCGCGCCGTTTTTCATCATTTTTGACGATTTGAAAAAAATGACGAAATGACAAAAACGATGGGTTATAGCCCATGTTTTTTGATATTTTGAAAAAAAAAAGTTAGCCTCGTTTCTCATCATTTTGGACCATGGGCTATAGCCCATATCGTACGGCATACTATAGCGCGCCGTTTTTCATCATTTTTGACGATTTAAAAAAAATGACGAAATGACAAAAACGATGGGTTATAGCCCATGTTTTTTGAAATTTTGAAAAAAAAAGTTAGCCTTGTTTCTCATCATTTTGGACCATGGGCTATAGCCCATATCGTACGGCATACTATAGCGCGCCGTTTTTCATCATTTTTGAGGATTTGAAAAAAATGACGAAATGACAAAAACGATGGGTTATAGCCCATGTTTTTTGAAATTTTGAAAAAAAAAGTTATCCTCGTTTCTCATCATTTTGGACCATGGGCTATAGCCCATATCGTACGGCATACTATAGCGCACCGTTTTTCATCATTTTTGAGGATTTGAAAAAAATGACGAAATGACAAAAACGATGGGTTATAGCCCATGTTTTTTGAAATTTTGAAAAAAAAAGTTAGCCTCGTTTCTCATCATTTTGGACCGTGGGCTATAGCCCATATGGTACGGCATACTATAGCGCGCCGTTTTTCATCATTTTTGAGGATTTAAAAAAAATGACGAAATGACAAAAACGATGGGTTATAGCCCATGTTTTTTGAAATTTTGAAAAAAAAAGTTAGCCTCGTTTCTCATCATTTTGGACCATGGGCTATAGCCCATATCGTACGGCATACTATAGCGCGCCGTTTTTCATCATTTTTGACGATTTAAAAAAAATGACGAAATGACAAAAACGATGGGTTATAGCCCATGTTTTTTGAAATTTTGAAAAAAAAAGTTAGCCTCGTTTCTCATCATTTTGGACCGTGGGCTATAGCCCATATCGTACGGCATACTATAGCGCGCCGTTTTTCATCATTTTTGAGGATTTGAAAAAAATGACGAAATGACAAAAACGATGGGTTATAGCCCATGTTTTTTGAAATTTTGAAAAAAAAAGTTAGCCTCGTTTCTCATAATTTTGGACCATGGGCTGTAGCCCATATCGTATGGCATACTATAGCGCGCCGTTTTTCATCATTTTTGACGATTTAAAAAAAATGACGAAATGACAAAAACGATGGGTTATAGCCCATGTTTTTTGAAATTTTGAAAAAAAAAGTTAGCCTCGTTTCTCATCATTTTGGACCGTGGGCTATAGCCCATATCGTACGGCATACTATAGCTCGCCGTTTTTCATCATTTTTGACGATTTGAAAAAAATTACGAAATGACAAAAACGATGGGTTATAGCCCATGTTTTTTGAAATTTTGAAAAAAAAAGTTAGCCTCATTTCTCATCATTTTGGACCGTGGGCTATAGCCCATATCGTACGGCATACTATAGCGCGCCGTTTTTCATCATTTTTGACGATTTGAAAAAAATGACGAAATGACAAAAACGATGGGTTATAGCCCATGTTTTTTGAAATTTTGAAAAAAAAAGTTAGCCTCGTTTCTCATCATTTTGGACCGTGGGCTATAGCCCATATCGTACGGCATACTATAGCGCGCCGTTTTTCATCATTTTTGAGGATTTGAAAAAAATGACAAAATGACAAAAACGATGGGTTATAGCCCATGTTTTTTGAAATTTTGAAAAAAAAAGTTAGCCTCGTTTCTCATCATTTTGGACCGTGGGCTATAGCCCATATCGTACGGCATACTATAGTGCGCCGTTTTTCATCATTTTTGAGGATTTGAAAAAAATGACGAAATGACAAAAACGATGGGTTATAGCCCATGTTTTTTGAAATTTTGGAAAAAAAAGTTAGCCTCGTTTCTCATCATTTTGGACCATGGGCTATAGCCCATATCGTACGGCATACTATAGCGCGCCGTTTTTCATCATTTTTGACGATTTAAAAAAAATGACGAAATAACAAAAACGATGGGTTATAGCCGATGTTTTTTGAAATTTTGGAAAAAAAAGTTAGCCTCGTTTCTCATCATTTTGGACCGTGGGCTATAGCCCATATCGTACGGCATACTATAGCGCGCCGTTTTTCATCATTTTTGAGGATTTGAAAAAAATGACGAAATGACAAAAACGATGGGTTATAGCCCATGTTTTTTGAAATTTTGAAAAAAAAAGTTATCCTCGTTTCTCATCATTTTGGACCATGGGCTATAGCCCATATCGTACGGCATACTATAGCGCGCCGTTTTTCATCATTTTTGACGATTTGAAAAAAATGACGAAATGACAAAAACGATGGGTTATAGCCCATGTTTTTTGAAATTTTGAAAAAAAAAGTTAGCCTCGTTTCTCATCATTTTGGACCGTGGGCTATAGCCCACATCGTACGGCATACTATAGCGCGCCGTTTTTCATCATTTTTGACGATTTGAAAAAAATGACGAAATGACAAAAACGATGGGTTATAGCCCATGTTTTTTGAAATTTTGAAAAAAAAAGTTAGCCTCGTTTCTCATCATTTTGGACCGTGGGCTATAGCCCATATCGTACGGCATACTATAGCGCGCCGTTTTTCATCATTTTTGAGGATTTGAAAAAAATGACAAAATGACAAAAACGATGGGTTATAGCAGGGATACTCAAATAGATTTACCTGTGGGCCACATTACAAAAATGGCAAGGGGCCAGGGGCCAGTAGATAAAATTACGACATTAATGATACTTGATAACTTCTCTCTTTCAATTGCTTTATTTTCGCAAAATGTATCAAAGTACAATGTGCAAATAAAAAATGAGTAGTGATATGGCTGACTGAGTAAAATAAAACAATCTACCTGAAAATAGATAGCTATAAGTGAAGAGCAATTTCCGCAATTTCCGCAATTACCATTTCCGCAATTTCCTCAATTTCCATTTCCGCATTTTCCGCAATTTCCATTTCCACCATTTCCACAATTTCCGCATTTCCACAATTTCCGCAATTTCCATTTCCGTTTCCACCATTTCCGCAATTTCCGCAATTCCATTTCCATTTCCAACTATTAATGGCAGCTGGGTTTCATCATTCAAATAAAATAGAATTCTGTCCGTTTAGCTATAAAATTATGTCAGGGAATAGGGATACACAGTATATGTCTTTCATTTGCATTGCATCTCCCCCCCCCCCCCCCCCCCCCCAAGCTTTTATTTTCGTTCGAGAAGTAGTACAACTCTAATAGTATTACTTATAATAATGTAATTAAAGATAACTTCATTCAGATTTATTTATTTTTATTTCATTTTTTATTTCATTTTTTTCGATTTTCATTGGTGGGCCAGTCATAATGGTCCCGCGGGCCTGATGTGGCCCGCGGGCCTGAGGTTGAGTATCACTGCAGTAGATAAATCATCTTTAATCCCAGAGATGGAAGATGCATGGAGAAACTAAAACATTTCCATTGCAGTGAACTGAGCAGCCACGTCTGAACTGCTTCTGTTGTGGAAGAAACTCAAAGGTTATCAGTGTTATACCGGTACATAAAAAGGTGAAATGGATAGAGTAGTCATACACAACTTTGCTTTGGGAGGAGTATTTACGATGACAAAGACACTGCGGTTATATTGCACAGTTGTATTGGCGCCCAACCATATTCAGTACTTGGTGTACAGCCTTCTGTGAGTTGGGCCAGTGAGGTCGGGTATAGTAAACAGTGGATCTCAGATACACTATGCATTAACAAATATAAAATAAATTATTTGTATTCATAGATGAGCAAGTTTCACAGCAGTGCACACTACAGCTGGAAGTAATCATTGGTGAAGAATGAAATTACTATTTTGCACGATGCATTGGCAAAAGTTCAATACCTGAATAAAGTTCAACAGATTGAACTGATAATTGCATAATTATGACATTGCTACATTTTATAGACTTCTAGGTTACAACACGTCAGACATTCTGGAGCTCAAGGCAGAGTGGATTTCACAGTGAAATACCAAGGCAGCAATACACTCCAATGGTGGCCCAAAACCAAAGAGCAGCAAACATCTAATGTTTTGTTCCCCTGTTCACTCAGATGAGGAACTAGTCTAGAATCTTCATCAGTCATTTACAATGCTTCAATCTGAAAGTATTCTTTGTAGACAAGAAAAGCAAGGTGAAATCTGTTATTGGTATTACAATTACACAACAGTGCTGGAACTAACAAATAGCCAGAGGATATGCAGTTGGAGAATGATGTCCCCATGTGAAGATCACTCGGCTCATGAGGCTTTGGCTACTCGGACACATTTCATTTTCAGAGATTTAGGACAACTTTGTTTTTTTTCAACCACGGTTCATGTTTTAGGTTGTTATTTGAGAAAGTAAAAGATCAGTGTTATTTTTTTTTATTTGCTGCTTTCGCTTTCTTTAGTTTTAGCGATTTTTGACAGGGCGGGTATATCTTCTTTTGTTACATTTTACGTTGATTTCTTTATTATTATTTACTATAGTCCTAATAGACCCCAGGAAATTACATCTGTCCACAAAAGATCACATGAGTCTATTGAATGTGAAGAGGGGTGACATTGAGCCTACGACACAGTACTGCAGCCCCCTAGTACTCGTTGTTCGTTCAGACACACGGAAAACAACTACTGTGGCCAGATGTAATGTAATATGTAAAAATACATATTTAGCGACTTGTTTGAATGCCCCCACCCCTGTCAAAAATAGCTAAAATCTTTAAAACGAAAGAAAGCAGCAAAATTTTAAAACAGGAACACTGATCTTTTACTTTCTCAAATAACAACCTAAAACATGAACCTTGGTTGAAAAACCCCCCAGAGTTGTCCTTTAAGTCCCTAGTCCTCAATATGTACAGTACTACTCTCAAGTCTCAACAGGGAGAAGTAGCAACACACCAGTGGCCGTGTAAGCTCTGCCAAAAAGCATTAGAAGAAATGTTTCATTCAGTCGTCTCACCTGCTCAGTGCAACACTGGGTTCCTGCAGTACCCGAGTTGACTGTGCCAATTTGAAAACAAGGCAGGGGCACTGACAGATTACAGAATAGACAAGTTGGCAGGACATGTGGACGGAATAGGTTATCACCTATTTTAAAATGTAATTTATGCGAGTGAAACTGTAAATGACTTACGTCCTCTGAATTAAACTGAAATGGCAGGCTCCTAGCTAAATTAAAACAAAAAACAAGTCATTTTCTGACTAATAACCAGAGTTATGAACTTAGGTCGAGTCATCCTCTGGATTACTCCAGAAGAAATATTGGATAGTGACTTCAACTAGCAGCTGACTGAATCCGAGTGAGTTTACAACAATTGTGATGAAGACCGAAACATCTGAAGACATTTCAGCAGAGGCAGTGTAAGAGTGAAATGTAATTAAAAATTACATTTCAAGTTTGGTGAGTTTAGTCCCGGACCTTGTCAACTCATAGATACACCCTTGGGGTAATAGATGGCTGACCCTTGTAGTTTACAATGGCTTTCTCTGTAGTTCTGAGAAAAACTGTAGAAAAACATATACGTACTTATTAAAAACAATCATTTGAAATAAGAAAACCATATTCTGTCAGTATATACGTATATGAGGCTCTTTGTACCTTCCTCAATATTGAGTATTTCTAGTTATTTCATTTGATGTCATGAGTGCATTTCCCCTTGATCATGAGAACTAATTTAATACAAAATAAACTAGCAGGAGAAGTGTAGGAAATTGGCACTTTTTGTTGTCATTTTGTCTTTGTGGAGTGTAAGCATGCATTTGTACAGTATCACCGTCCAACCACACCCGCCCCCCACCACTTCTCCCATAGACATACTGTACATTGTGAACTTGTCACATCAATTCAGCATAATGTACAGCACATAAAATTGATAAAACCTTTCCTCCTCATCTTGTCTTATATGGTCCCCAGGGCATTGTCTGCTGTCAGGTTGAAGAAGGTTCTTGGTTAATGTCCATTTCAGAGTCTGAAATGTGAGCATGGCTATTCGCTTTTGTCCATCTCTGTGAGCACGCAGAAGCAGGTACGCTGAGTGTAGTGAGTGATACAGTCTGGAACAAGAGGCAAAGGGAGAAGAGAGATGAGACAAGTTCAATGGCATTTAACTAAGCTGTGTGCAAGAGAAGAACACGTTTTTAATGTGTGCTTGTTGTGTACATTACTGGCTGTCAAAAAAGCAGCAACGCAAGACTTGCGAGTGTTGGCACTGTGTCACTGTAAACTCACGCAGTAGCTTTGTGACGATGGGCGGACGTTTGGACTCAGGCAGATGGATGCCCAGGAAGTAGACGGGCACCCCTGATAGGGCGATGCCGATGCCAATCAGAGAGTTGACGGTGTCACAGTAGAGAGGCACTGCCACCAGGAAAAGGGCACACATACAGAACACCACTGGATACAACAAGGTCAACTGTAATGAGACAGACAAAGAGGCATTACAATCTTTAGCGTTCTGTGCCTTCAATTCTGTACCGTAAATACATGTTAGGCTCATGATGTAATAATTCATATTCACTTAGAATCTAAGTGACAAAGTCTAGCCTATACTCTAAGATCCCTAGTCTAAACAGTAAAGTCTTATGCTGCAATCACATGGCATCAGGCAAGCAGAAGTCATTTTAGTGGACGGGAGCAGGGCGGTAAACAGAACAGGACGGCACGGCAGACATCAATGTTAAAATATTTAATCTTTCTACCGTTCCGTGCCGTCCAGCAGCTTTTTACCGTTTACCGTCTACCGCTTGCCTGATTCCATGTGAATGCAGCATTAGATGCACTGTTTAGGTACAAACATGTGAAAAACCTACGCTCGGAAGCGCCAATACAATAAAACATGATCATAAAAACATGATAAAAAAGACCAACAATAAACACAAGCCCATCGCCGGTCATAATGTAATAAAATGGTGTGCATAACCTAATAACAGAGTTCTGCATAATGTAATAATAACTTTACGTAGCCATAGTATATATATCATGTCAGTATCATGGCAGTATCATGTTAGAATTATGGTCATGTCATGGTCAGTTCTGGTATTAATTAATCAAGTCATTGGCTCTCGGGTACTGCCCACACAGACCACACAACCACCGGTTGGGAACAAGTTAAGATTCTTTTGGTTCCTAGTCCATGAGCCAGAGCTCCAAAATTGGAACGTTAATTATGAATTGAGTGGGCAAAAGTATACATTAAATTGTTAATTAAATTGGATATGTTTCAGTTTAGTTTTATTTTGGTCATAGAATGAACATTACATGTATTCATTTCATCATATTGTAGAGACCAAAAAGGTTTAGGCTGAAGCCAATAGCTTATTGTGCCTATCCTTAGTATAACCCATCGTTTTTGTAATTTCGTCATTTTTTTCAAATCTTCAAAAATGATGAAAAACGGCGCGTAAAAAAATCGGCCCGTACGATATGGGCTATAGCCCATGGTCCAAAATGATGAGAAACGAGGCTAACTTTTTTTTTCAAAATTTCAAAAAACATGGGCTATAACCCATCGTTTTTGTCAAATTGCGGAATTGCGGAAATTGCGGAAATGGTAATAGCGGAAATTGCGGAAATGGAAATTTAGGAAATTGCGGAAATTGTGGATTTTTTTTTTCATTTTTTCCAAATCCTCAAAAATGATGAAAAACGGCGCGCTATAGTATGCCGTACGATATGGGCTATAGCCCATGGTCCAAAATGATGAGAAACGAGGCTAACTTTTTTTTTCAAAATTTCAAAAAACATGGGCTATAACCCATCGTTTTTGTCATTTCGTCATTTTTTTCAAATCTTAAAAAATGATGAAAAACGGCGCGCTATAGTATGTCGTACGATATGGGCTATAGCCCATGGTCCAAAATGATGAGAAATGAGGCTAACTTTTTTTTTCAAAATTTCAAAAAACATGGGCTATAACCCATCGTTTTTGTCATTTCGTCATTTTTTTCAAATCTTCAAAAATTATGAAAAACGGCGCGCTATAGTATGCCGTACGATATGGGCTATAGCCCATGGTCCAAAATGATGAGAAACGAGGCTAAAGATATGCCAGGGACCCCCATAAGAGAAGACGTACACATTTAGACGTCTACATTTAGACGTCTACATTTAGACGTACACATTTAGACGTACACATTTAGACGTCTACATTTAGACGTACACATTTAGACGTATACATTTAGACAGTGTCCCCCTGAGTGCCTCCCCAGTGTCCCCCCGAGTGCCTCCCCAGTGTCCCCCTGAGTGCCTCCCCAATGCCTCCCCAGTGTGCCCCCCGAGTGCCTTCCCAGTGCCTCCCCAGTGTGCCCCTGAGTGCCTCCCCAGTGTCTCCCCAGTGCCTCCTCAGTGCCTGCCCAGTGTCCCCCAGTGTCCCCCCAGTGTCTCCAATAGCAATACAAGAGCAATAATACAAATTAATCTTAATGTATTAATCTTATTAATTAATGAATCAAATTAATTAATTAATCAAAATTGCGGCCTGTGCCCAGCACCATGCCAAAGCTTTTTCCTGCAGGAAACACTGCTTGTGGTTGTAAATATATTGTTATCCGTGTTGCGAGGATGAGGGGGTACCTGGAAAAATATCTACCCCAAAAGGGGTACCTGGTCCAAAAAAGTTTGGGAACACCTGCTTTAGACATCAAGCTGACTTTGAGAATTTTTATATATAACTACAAACAGGGGAGCTCAGTGGCCTTGTGGTTAGAGTGTCCGCCCTGAGACTGGGAGGTCGGGGTTCGATCCCTGGCCGGGTCATACCAAAGACTAAAAATGGGACCCAGTGCCTCCCTGCTTGACACTCAACATCAAGGGTTGGATTGGGGGTAAAGGGCAGTCCATACTGTCTCCGACCATCAAACTTTTCGTCAGAAAGCTCCGGTACAACTACAACATGACGTCACTCGCAACTTCTGAAACGCATTCCTCAGAATTTTTGTTCTGAAAGCTGCACTCCCAGATGTTGTGACTCTTCGAACTCTACTAAAAAATTAAAGTCTGATCTTTCCGACGAAAAGTTCGGTGGTCGGAAAGTCCCTGCGACATACTAGTCATGTCCAGGGGGTGTACTTGTACATCAAGCTGCCTCACGCTACAGAAACAGGAGATAGGCTCCTGCCCTATGGGCCTCATGGCTCGGCAAGGCTTACTTACAAACAGGGGGGGGGGCACGACAGAAGACAGATTTGATCACACAGAATCCAGAGTCGCACGTACTGTAAGAAGTTTTTTTTTTAATATAGTTATAACATTACTTTATCATCATAGTAATTGTGTACCAAGATATGATTCATAGATATACTAGGTTATAATAATGTTCTATACTTATTATTTTAGATTTATACATTATTTGAAATGTATTAATTGAGCTACACTTTCATTCATTGTCCAAGCCGTAAAAATAAATTAATATATGATGATAACCCTTCCACAAAAAAAAAATGATTCACAGGAGGCAGGCAGTGATCACCCCATGTGCACAGCACAGTGCACACGCCTTTTCATATTTTAAAATTTTGCATATTTTCCCATATAATTAAAAAATTGTAATACAATAAATCATTGTCTTCATGTAAGTAATCAACTGGGGAAGTTTCATGGGGATAACAAACTAATATAGGTATGGTTTTGCCCGTTTTGCCCACTCAATTCATAATCAACGTTCCAATTTTGGAGCTCTGGCTCATGGACTAAGAACCAAAAAGAACTGAACCGGTTCCCATTGGGAAAATGGGAACCAACCAATGGAAAAGGGGTCACTCATGTTGGCCTAACATCAAAAGGTATGGCACCCCCATATCTTCAAAGTCTGATCCAACCCTACTGGATTAAGAGCGTCTGCTAAATTGTGAATTGTAATTAGTCAGTTTGTTCCTTTCCATCCTACCTTAAGTGGTCTGGGTCTGTCAGGCTGCGTTCGGCGGAGGTAGATCTGACCGGCGATGGACAAGCCCATAAAGAACCAGTAGCTGAAGCTGTAGTAGTTAATGAGCTGGAATACATCTTCCACAGTCAGGTAGATCAACGACATGACACACTGGGAAACAAGGAGGGAATATTGAGCCTCACATTGACATTGGATGGCTGGAGACATACCGTACAGTGTATGATGGCCACCACTAGAGGGAGACAACTGAACATCGCCACCACAAATATCATTGTCATCATATTGTTGTCGCAGAAACATCACTCCATATTCTATAATGAATGCCCTACTACTTGATCATAATACAGTGTCACACAAAAGCATCAAAAGTAGCAGATCTACAAGTCTATGTAGAGTAGACCCTCCAGAAAAACACAGGCTAAAATCCTTGGTTTTGCTATGAAATATGCAAGGTTTTTATGTGATTTTATGCAGTGAAATTGCAAAACATGCTAAAAGTTGTTAAATATGCGGAAAGTACTATGGGATGAGTATAGGATTACTGTGGGATAACCATACTCTATGAAGTTTCCACCTGACAGAGACCATAAGCATAACATTGTTTTATTTTACTGACCAATCGCATGAGGTATGAAGAAACATTCAAGTTAAAATAAAGAATATATTTCTGAATTGTCGAGAGAACATAGTGATACATTTATTCAATTTATTTGAGGTCGTTTGTGCCTTGCTCAAAATGTAGAATTTCTGTTCTGAGGAACGTTGTGCATTTACTTAACTTAACACTTATAGTACACATATAGTACACATGAAGCAGAGGGATGATGAAATTACCCCCCACTGTCCAAATACAATATAAAGGATGTTACTGAGCTGTGTACTCACATTGAAGAGCAGGGCTGGGACCGGAGTGAACCTTGTTACGTGGATCATGGACAGAGCATCTGGCAGGTGGCCCTCACGAGAGCCAACAAAGAACAACCTACGGGACACACAGCAATGTAAACAGATATTTTAACACTGTATAACCTACTGCTTATTCTAATGATCAACAATCGTGTGTGTGCAATCATAAAAGTCTGTTCATTATCGATGTTTATTATCACTCAACCACTTCAAGAGTGTTGCAGAGGACAATAATGCACTTTCAAGCCTGTCAAATGAGGGAAAACCTCACATACATAAAAAGGGCAAACACCACTAAAAGTACTTGTGTTTGAATGCTCTATAATGTAGTCACTGGGAGTGTCTTTGTGTGTCTTACCTAGACGCAGCTATAATGGAGGCGTTGAGACCTCCATAGCAGGACAAAGCCACAGCGATGGGGATGGTCCAACTCATCACTCCCAGAGTATTGTCTGCAAATGTCTGAAACACAGAAGGATAGAGCTTCAGCAAACATGCGTGTGCAGACTGTGCACACACAGACACACTTTCTGCTGTGTTTATTCTGTAACACCCCCCCTCCCCCCCCACCCCAACACACACACATACACACACTGTGGTGGCGAAAATGCATATAAACACTATGGTATTGATTAATTTAATGTAGCCTACTAGTAGATGATACTTAACACTCTAATTACCACCTGTTCTTCACTGACAAACTCATTAGAGACTGCCTACTCATGTAAACCTATTTCAAACTGTGTGAGTTAACTATAGAATAGAATACATTTAAGGAATGACCATCTCTTGTTACTCCTGAAACTCTGTACACTCCTGAAAGTATAAAATATGTGTGTGACATGTGTGTAGGGAGAGTGCTGGGGGAAGCTCTGGAGGGAGACACTAGTCTCTCTCTGGTGTGGAACATGTGTGTAGGGGAGTGCTGGGGGAAGCTCTGGAGGGAGACACTAGTCTCTCTCTGGTGTGGAACATGTGTGTAGGGGAGTGCTGGGGGAAGCTCTGGAGGGAGACACTAGTCTCTCTCTGGTGTGATGACATATACAATAAAATAATGGAGTTCGAATCCTGATGGTTGAGTCCTGCTTCTTCCTCATGTTGTTTACTTACTAATAGTAATATCAAAAACTCCCACTACAACACACACACACACACACACACACACACACACACACACACACACACACAGTGTACTCACCACAGCCACAGCATCACTGGCCAGTATAGCACTCATGTCCAGAACAGCGTAGTAGGCCACATTGGTCAAGATGTAAATGATGGTGACTATAGGCATGGAGATGGCAATAGCCAGAGGCAGGTTCCTACATACATACAGTACACAGAAGAGTATCATAATTCTGACCTGAGATCAGATTAAAAAAAAATCTACATCCTGACAGTTTTCTGAAATGTCAGTCGTTCAAAAATAGCAGACCCACAAGCTCATAGCGCGCCACTTGGTGGCGCGCTATGAGCTTGTAGATCTGCTATTTTTCAATAGCTAAAGCGTAACATAATGCCAACACCAAAAGGGGTTCCCGCCCAGAATGGGTTAAAGCAATGTTGTAATTTGGTAGAGCATCTATTTCTATACTACTTCTGTGCTCAGGTCTCAAAATCACACTTTCAGCACATAAACAATATATAAAATGATGTCTATGTATTTCTTTTTTTTTGTACAATCTACTTTACTTTGTTTTTTACATTTACCTTTAATCACAGAACACAGAAGCATCAAATGAAAATCATATTTGGAAGTCTAAAACTCCCAGGAAAACCAGCTATTGTTAGGTAAATACGGTAGGTATTGTGCCAGCCAACTAATATGTCAAAGACTGAATCCTTCTCTTGTTGGCCTTTCAAATTTGAACTTTGTGCATTGTTATTGTTGTTCTTTGAGAAAGAACTAACTTGTTATTACCTCTCAGGGTTTTTGATCTCCTCTGTGACAAAGTTGAGGGTGTCCCAGCCAGAGTATGAGAAGAGGGCTGAGTAGAGTGCCAGCGCAATGTCCCCTGGGTCTGTGGACGACCCCTGGAAGGATGACTCAAAGTTGGCCGTGTAACCTGGATACGAAGCAGGCATGTGCAAAAGTCTATTCTTTTCAAAGCCGACTGGTTGCGAGTTTTCTGAACAGCTACAGCAGCAATAACAAGTAACAACAGTGAAATAAAAACAGCAAACCAAACGACGGACCCTCAGCGTACACAGTGAAACGGGCAAGAAAATACACATTTGCCAATATTCTATTGGGCTGATTTACGAACAGTATCTACAGCAGGGGTATTCAACTGGCAGCCCCCTAGTGGCCCTTGGAACAATTTTTTAAAAGTAAAAAAAAAAAAAAGAGAGAGTGAGAGAGCTAATGAAGGTTACAGGTATGGTGTGTGCGATATGAAGTGTGAGATTATCATGACAGTAATCCTTAATCATATTCCATCATATTCGAGGGCTTTTGGAGAGAAACAAGACAGACACCAGTCACTTTAGACTAGAGTACTGCTGGTGTGTGTGTGTGTGTGTGTGTGTGTGTGTGTGTGTGTGTGTGTGTGTGTGTGTGTGTGTGTGTGTGTGTGTGTGTGTGTGTGTGTGTGTTTCAGCATGTGCTCATTGTCGCTCGTCAGTTAATGTCAAGGCAATTATGTTTATGCACTGTGCAATGCAAATACCGGTAGGTCTACATCTATGTTAAGGTAGCATATACTTTATAGACATATATCAACCTGTGCTCATACTGTGTACAAATGTATTACATAAATCTTTGTATTTGAACACAAAATGCATTTTGAGAACCCTGATCTACAGGGTTGGAAAAACGACATCAGGGTGCCTGGTGGAATGGCTCGTTAATGCACTAACCACATGCCAGGGGACCAGAGTTTGAATCCGAATCGTCATGTCTATCCATCTATCCCCAAGGCATCCTAGGATTATATCCCACCTTACATCCCATCTTCTTCTCACATTTCTAAACTCTCTGTCTCAGTAAAGACCCCCACCCCCCCAAAATGAAAGTATTACAAATACATTAAATAAATAAATAATGATTTTGATTAGAGAAATGGAGTGATCAAATATATATAGTCATATATGTAATCATAGTATGACAGTACGGAGGTAAATTCGGTAAGCTCACCCTGGCAGAGCTTGGCGATGCCAGTAACGATGATGACAATGAGAGCAGCCACCTTGGCATAGGTAAAGACGTCCTGCACCCGAGTGCCCCACTTCACATATGCAGCGTTGATGAACGTGAGCAGGCCTAGCAGAGAAAAGGGACAGGACCACAGAGACAGGAAGGGGAAACAGAGTAGAAGGAGGGGGTAGAACAATGTAATCAAATTACTTTAGAGCTGTCACAATTTTTTCCCCTTTTCTTTTAGAATTTCACTAGAGGATATAGGCCCTCATTTATCAACCGTGCGTACGCCAAAATATGGGTGCACGCCGAAATTGCCGACATTTTTGACATTTACCATTTCCGCCAACGCTTGAAATTGAACGTGACAACGTGCAAAATCGACGTTTGCTCCTCAGCTGGCGTACGCATTTTTTTCTTTTCTTACACAAGCGGAGCAGCATTGTCTGAACTGCTGACACTGTCACAGGCATCTAAACATATGTTTTCACTCCTAAAATGTTAATATAAAACGGTATGTGTATGTAAAAAACAAAAGAGAGATTTCCAACTTTACAAGTAATTAAAATCGCGCAATTAAAAACAATATAACATGTTTACAATGTATTAGTTTGTGCTTAATCAAACACTTGTTATGCGAGCGCACTTGTGAGATGATTTTGGAGCGCATGCGGACGCGGTGATGCGGCATATGCGATTATGATATTATTATTTTTTTAAAGGCATGAATGGACTGCACGCCTTTATTTCCAAGTGACAATGACAAGCATACAATACAGCTTGCCTATTTGTAGTAAGTACTAGCAGGTTATAGGCGTAAGGGGCTTAATCATTCACCATTTATAAGTGCTTAGACAGTTTTGACAGTTCAGATAAAAGCGAGATCATTTTCGGGGGTCGGGAGGACGGGACCGCGGCGTGCGTCGCCAACACATACCAGCGCAAGCGGCAAGCCTTCATCCATATGTTTATGATTCGTTCATCAATGATCAAATCACTACATAAACGTTGATTGTGAGCTGCCTTGACGACATGATAGCCTATCTCTCATGCAGGCATGTCACCCACAGGACTTTAATATCACAGCAGTGCGCAGTATCACGCCTTCGCCGTGCACTGCGCACGAATGGGTAAAATTAATATAGGCCAGCCTACAAACTAATTCCATTCATGGCGATGCGATGTCGATGTGTCATGTATATGCGTGCATGCGTGGACATGGCAGCAAAGCAAGCGAGGTGAGAGGAAAACAGACAGGGTAGGCCTACAACTTTATTTAATTCATGCAGGTGTTCGTTCTTTATTTAACAAGACACCAGTGGGCTTGCAAGTTGCGTGTGCTTCTGCGTGTGTGTGTGTGTGTGTGTGTGTGTGTGTGTGAGAGAGAGGTGCGTGAGGCGGGCAAGGCACGGGAGAAACCTATTTTTTCATGTTGCCATGGTTTCAGGAAACGTATTGCCGTTTTCAGGTCGCAAAAACGAGGGCGAGGCTTGATTTCATAGGGCGTGCCAGATAGATTTCAGCCGTCACATTTATTAACGTGAGAACGAAATTAAGGAAGGATCAGCTGTTTGCGATCACTTTATAAATGCCGTGGCGACGTGGGTGTACTACGAAACCTGCACTCGAATCTGTGGCAGATTTTACACTCGATTGATAAATGAGGGCCATAGTCCCTTGAGTTGCATCAACATGTTTTCAAGGGGGTTCTCAAGGCGCAACATACAACAAGAACAATACAATAACACAAAACAAACAATAAGGACATACACAGAGGCTCTTCCCCCAACTCAAACTCACTACATCAGTATACTTGTAGCCTTAGACTATAGGTTATTAGGTTCATTAAGAAAATATACAAGCTCAGCCATTTCTGCTATTTTTGGAATATGTATGAACATTTTTGCACATGGAAACGATTGACAATTTTTCTAATTGTGATTATCTCAAATAATTGTGATTAGACAATTATGTAATAATTGTGACAGCCTATGGTGTACCACGAGAGGGAGTGGTACAGTAACTGCGGGATGGTGTTACAAACAGCTGATATATAGACCATCACAGTAGAAGTATGCAACACAATATGGATTTTAAGCACACAAAACAAAGTTCAATTGAGATAAACCTCAACTCCACTTTTGAGTTTCAGATTAACCTACATTACCTGCTGATAGCAGCTTAAGAATGTAGGCACTACAGTCAGATAGCGTACTGTACATTCAAGTGAGCAAACAGCTTCATCCTTCATGGACTATTCATTAATTTGATGGGGACAAATGCACATAAATGTGGATTTGTGGCTTCCCCCTTCCAGGAAATACATGAGAGACGTTGCATGGCTAAGGTCAGCTCAGTGGCCTTGTGGTTAGAGTGTCCGCCCTGAGACTGGGAGGTCAGGGTTCGATCCCCGGCCGGGTCATACCAAAGACTCTAAAAATGGGACCCAGTGCCTCCCTACTTGACACTCAGCATCAAGGGTTGGATTGGGGGTAAGTCCCTGCGACATACTATAGCGTCATGTCCAGGGGGTGTACTTGTACATCAAGCTGCCTTTCACGCTACAGAAACAGGAAATAGGCTCCTGCCCTATGGGCCTCATGCCTCGGCAAGGCTACTTACCACCTAGCCACAGCCTGTTCAACCCGCTGCCGTACCCACAGCCAGGCAAGCGTTACAGGAGCAGTACTACCAGACAGTTTTTACTTATCAGCAATTAGACAAGAACTGAGTTATTGTCTAAGAACTTTATGCTCCTCTCCTTTTTAACTGCAATGATGAGCCTGCACAACCACGTTTTTCCACCCACCTTACTTGTAATGTGATGTGACAATAAAGATTGATTCTGATTGAGTTGCCTAATTTTCATTGGGGGGAGGGGAGGGGGGGGGTTACTGAAAAGAATAATTAAGATTTGTTTTACAAAATCGGACAAAACAGAATATCAAGTGACATGAGCAAAGACATATAGATAAAACAGTCTATCACACATTTTAACTACACTGGACACATGTGACATAATTGCTAAAAGCAGCCATCTCATCCCAAATGGTCAATGATAAAGGGCAACTTCAGCAACAAGCTGAACATTTTCTCAGAAAGACTGACTGATTTTTGGAAAATATGACTGAAATAACTCATCAAGTACAATGTATAGAAGTGTATGATTACACCTTTCTCTTGATTCCCATGGTTTAAATAGTTTATAGAAAAGGAATACCAGCACTCACTTTGTGAGTATTCCTTTCTATTCTTACCAGAACCGTGCAACCAATATTCTTATACTGTGAACTACTCAACTGAGTGCTTGCTTCTCCTCTCTTCAAGTTAAATAGTTTATAACATCTTTAAATTTTCTAGTGTAAAAGACGCACACACACGCACACAACTCCATTCACAGGAACAAAGACTGTGTGTACTACTCACATATACATGCTGCGGCGATGAACCGGGATGCCACGTACGGTGGCTCACAGGTAGGGAAGAGGGGTTGCACCAGGTAGTTGGCAAAGGTGATGGCTATGACAGCCTGGCTAGTGGGCTCAATGATCAGCAACGATGTCCAGAGACGGATGAAAGCTATGAATCCGCCAAACGACTCCAGAATGTAGGCGTAGGAGGCCCCCGACTTGGTGATGGTGGTGCCCAGCTCGGCGTAGCACAGCGCCCCGACCACAGAGAACAGCCCGCCGATGACCCAGATGACCAGCGACAGACCGTAGGAGGCGCTGTAGAAGAGCACGCCTTTAGGGGACACGAAGATCCCAGAGCCGATCATGTTCCCAACGATCAGGCTGACGCCGTTGAGGAGAGAGATCTCCTTCTTCAGTTGCATGCTCTCCTTCGGCTGGTCTGGCGGAGGCGGAAGGGATAAACTGTCCGAGCTACTGTTCAGCTTCTTGGTGTCCCCGTGGCCCTCCATGGTGCCGTCGCCTCAGCAGGGGCCTGTCTGCTGCTGGCCGTAGCCCAAACACGATGAGTCAGCAGGGCTGGCTGTGGACAATACCACAGGCTCTGATCTGACAAGCTCTGGAACAAGCAACCTGCCCTTTGGAGACAACAAAAGCAATAAAGACAGGGAAAGGAGTTAAAGAGAGAGTAGATTTACAGTGACAGCAGTAGAAAAAGACAGCTTGTGCAGCCCAGCCCATTCCCTAGACAAAATCATGACTCCTCCGCCCCAGGTTTTAATGCTACTGTGATTTGAGATGTGACATTCATGCTCTAACTCTAATATGACAGAGAGTGGTGTGTAGAGTGATGTCATGCAGCGTGAGGTCCAGCCAGGGCAGAGAGAGATGGGAAGGGGCCTATACAGGAGGGATAGTAGTGTAAGAAGATGAGAAAGAAGAACCCAGGGTACACTAGGTTCTGGTGTAAGGTCTAGAACACGGATTCTCAAAACGTTTTGTATGGCCCAATCTGAAAAGAAATATAGTAGAAGAAATACATACTATTGAAATTACTCACAGTTCTCAAAAATACAGAAAGAAACTAGGCCAGTTTAAAAGAGAACTCAACAGTGAATTTTAAAGAATGTAAAAGCTTCATGATATCTCTAATCTCTCATGAAATTACCAAACACAATTACAAACTCTGAGACATATATGCTCGTCAAATGACTATCTGGGTGAGCATTCTTTCGTGTGTGGCCCACTGGCCCTCCATCCAAATTGGCCCTCATTGTGTATTGTATCTGGTCCAGATAGTACCATACACAATGTTTGGAACGACATGCTGACAGAGGAAAAAATAAATGTAAGTGATGCATAATGTGTACATTACAAGTTGTTTTGTGTAATTGAAATACTTTCAGTTACAGTAACTATATATGGGCACAAGAAAATGACAAGTATCGTTAATCAGCCCTAAGAAAGTCAAAGTGCTTTGTTTATTTCTGGAACACAGTTCTTATGACGCAATCTAAGATTTGCCTATGGGGATTCCACAAAAGAATAACACCAAGACCAAGGAAGGCATCACTACTGACGACCATAAAGATGATCCTAATGAACACTTTCATGATTGGCTAACAGTCGACGCCAGCGTCCTCACCAATGGTGGCAAGCTCACACCGACCAACGCATTGAAGGCAAAGTAGGGTTCATTGTCTTGCCCAAGGACACTTCGACATATGGACAGGAGGAGCCGGGATTCGAACTGCCGACCCGGGGATCATTGGACAACCTGCTCTACCTCCTGAGCCACAGCCGCCACATAACAAAACACAGTGAGTGACAAAAGAACGTAGGAAACTAAAGAAAGCAGGCGCTACAAGAGCCTGGCAGTTATGACTGAGTCATTCTTGTTTTTTACTAAATATCCTTATGATATTGTTGGGATGACTCTTAATGCTTTCACAACATATTTAAACATTTTCATCTTCCTTTTGAGTGGTGCAACCACTCCATTGCGGAGCTATGTGAGTCCCTGGCTGGCTGGGTCCGTCCGAGCACAAAAATAGCGTTCGTTCGTTCGGTTGGTTTTCATCACCAAGTGTCACTGTTGCGCACGCACGCACGCATGCACGCACACAGACACACACACAGCAACTTCTTGAAAATGTCGACAGACTCTGCCTTCATTATAGAAAGGGGAAGGGCATTCCACAGTGTGGGAGCAACTACTGCAAATGCCCGGTCGCCCTTAGTTACCAGTTTAGTCGCCGGAATTTTCAAAAGGCCCTTATCTGAAGACCGGTAAGTAAGTAGCCTTGCCGAGCCATGAGGCCCATAGGGCAGGAGCCTATCTCCTGTTTCTGTGGCGTGAGGCAGCTTGATGTACAAGTACACCCCCTGGACATGACGCTAATATGTCGCAGGGACTTACCCCCAATCCAACCCTTGATGCTGAGTGTCAAGCAGGAGGCATTGGGTCCCATTTTTAGCGTCTTTGGTATGACCCGGCCGGGGATTGAACCCCGACCTCCCAGTCTCAGGGCGGACACTCTAACCACTGAAGACCGGAGTGATCTTGAATTAGTTTTTGGAAGCAGAAGGTCTGAGATGTAGAGAGGGGCCAGCCCGTGTAATGCCTTATATGTGGTTAAAATAATTTTGAAGTTGATTCTGGATTTGACAGGTAACCAATGAAGTGCAGCGAGTACCGGTGTGATGTGTGATCTGCGGTTAGTATTTGTAAGAATTCTGGCGGCTGTGTTCTGTATTAACTGTAATTGGTGAATAGATGACGCGGTGAGGGAAGTAGAGTCCATTACAGTAGTCGAGTCGGGAAGATATAAAGCATGAATATTTTTTTCTAGGTTGAGTGGATAAAGTTGAGTTAAAAAAAAAAGATGTACAGTACAAGAACATCATGATTGTATCAAAGGGGGAAAAGACGCCTGGCATTAATGTGCATTGTGTACGAGGCTATGAGAGTGTGACACATCTGTGATCTGTGTGTGTGTGTGTATGTGTGTGTGTGTTCAGTGCACAAGTGATTAGTCATTCATTCCACCCACCATTGCCACCACGCCATCTGCTGTGTTGAACCGTCTGACCAGATGTTGAAAACAGGTATAAATCCCCATCGCTCAGTTTGCCCAGAGGGACTTTCTCAGAATTCTCACACCTAAGTATACTCCAACTCAGACCTACTTCACCCAGGGACAGTTTCTCTAGTAGAATGTGATTGAAAGGCTGGGGTGACCTATAGTGCATGTGTGTTGGTTTTCTCTACATAACATGCCTGAGATTGAGAATAATATAAGTGCTTCAACTACAGGAGAAGAGATGCATGTGTGTGTTCTGTTCACACGCACGCACGTCCATGGTTAATGTCTGTAAAGTCAATCAAAACAAAACGCCTGTGGTCTCTGAGGCTACTGTGTCTGTAGCAGGCTGAACAACAAAGTTTAGCAGAGAGGAAACACACATTAGAAGTAATCCTTGACCTCAGCCACACATGACTTCATACAGGAGTCATTAGAGGGACACAGACTGCATGGCTGCTAATCAATCTTGCCTTGCTATCTCTTGTTATAAATGACCATTATCAAACCTTGCAATCCAATGCTTGTTGTAACCCAAGACAATGTAGTATGTAAATCATAATTAATAATGTAATAGTTTAGCTGCTTATAACAGTCATGGTTTAATAATGATTAGGCCACAAAACCTATAAAGAAAGGGTTAAGGCATTTGGTGCACTCCAAAGTGATTAGGCAAAACACTTTTATTTTCAGTGCATACAGGAGTCTATACCAACTCTGCCATACAGGTTTTGCAAAGTATTTGCAATAGCCGGCTCTAAAAAGTACAGTAACAAATGCATGTAAAAACCATACCAGTAAACAACAATTATTATCATCAAATTCAGTTATAAATTAAACTATTTGTCTGTCATTGACACAATTCTGCAATCCAAGATAATCTATAAATCTAGTAGTCTACTGTTGTCTACGGGGGGCAGAGGTAATGGTGTGTGACTTGTTATTTGAGATGTTTGTTTTCCTCCCAGTCAGATTCTTTACACAAAGCAACGGGGCAACCCGTAAACTACTTATAATTGCGAAAAATAAGAAAGGGAAAATTAAGCTAAAAAAAAATAAAGACAATAAATAAATAAAAACAAGCTAATTGCAATAGTTCGCTATAAATCCATTGATTCTAGTCGATCCCATAATGATGATGATACTGTATGATCAGCAGCAGACTGCGCCCCAGCTATGCAACCAATCTTCTCGACATCATCCTTTCTAAATCCTAAACCAACTATGTTGAATGAATGTTTTAAGATACCAAAACAATTATATTCGTCCTAATCTTACATGATTTACAAGATCCAGCAAACAAGCACATAGACAGACCGAGCTCGAGGGGGGCATACGTACGTCATCATCCTTCTTTTGTCCCATGCAGCAGTAGCCGAATCCAGGTAGGACTTTCTTTCCCTCGAATAGACTTCACCGATAATACACTTTTAAAAGGAGACGCGTCTAGAAGGCAGAGTGAATGTCTTACCTGTCTAGAGGATGTGTCCTCCAAGCAACGACAGAAGCAGCAGCGGCATCATCATGATCTCATCGGTCGGTCTCTCTATCATCACTGTGACAGTGACAGTCAAACAACAACTGGCTGCCAGAGACCTAGCCAGAGACCAATGGCTATCACGTGACGCCGGTGCGGAGCGCTACACCGAAGTTGGTTGCCCCTATCGAATTCTGAGACTCCAGCGGGATATGCTTAGTGGTGGAAAAAGTAGCCTACTCACATTTTTGTCTCCATCAGGCCGAAGGCATGGGGGAGAGAGTATGTTTCGTCCATCCGTCCGTGTGTCCGTGTGTGAACAGCTAATCTCCGGCACCGCTAACCCGGTCGATGCCAAATTTTGCACACACACACTCCCTGGATGCCAACGATGAACCTCTGCCCCAAGATTTCCAGAGCGGCCTGTTATAGCGCCATCAGGAGGCCGACTTTTGAAAAACACATTTTTGATATTGCTCCTCCAGATTCTGTCCAAAAATCCTGCAAATCGTTACACACTATCTCTATAGTCATGTGTTCAAGATGGATCTGTCCGATATTTCATATTCCATCCTAATTGGCTTTCAAAGTTTGCAGGATTGGCCCTTTTGAAACAAAAAGCATCAAATCATGAACTGCAATTTATGTGAAATCTTTCACAGACTTTCCTACTAGGCTGAGGAATATATCCCACCCTTTCCACATTGGTCTGTTATAGCGCCACCAACAGGTGGATTTTTGCAAAACACTTTTTTGGAACAAAATGCCTCAAATCATCCAATTGCCATCATAGCGCCACCAGGAGGCCACAACCTGACCTGGCCAGGCCAACTTTTTCTAGTTTACTTAATTTTTTCAACCAATGGTCATGTTTTAGGTTGTTATTAGAGAAAGTAAAAGATGAGTTTTTTCACTTGAAATGTGCTACGAGCCTTTGTCCGTATAGGTCCAAAGTTCACGTGTAGAAGTTTTCGTGCATTTTGATCAAAGATCCTGGGAGGAGATCCATTTTAACTGTTTTTCATATAATTAAAAATGACAGGTGATCTAAAGGTCAGAGGTCAAAAGAAGTCAGAAGTTGCATTGCCAACGGTCAAGCGGTTCATGAGATATGCACATTCAAAGTTTGCATTTTCAATTGAGTGCTATAGTGCCACCATTTGGCCAATCGTCATGGGCTTCGCATAGTCAAGTGGCTATGGCCATAGTAGTTCTGAAGCAGCGGATTGTGTGTCCCTGGTTTTTCCCTAATGGTACTGATCGAGGGTAGCTACTGGGACGTAAGTCGGGACTTATAACCCCGGCTGGGTCACCCGAGTGAGGGGTATGATGTTGTGAGACCCGAAACCCAGAGGACCTTGGGATACATCACTGAGGATACGTCCCAGGTGTATTCATGCAATGTTTTTTAGTTCGTGCTCCTATTTCACTAAAACGTGGAACGCCCTACCAACAGCTAAGAAATGTGAAACCCTAGACTCCTTCAAAACCGTGTATGTGTATATGTGTATGTATCTAAATGTAGTGATTAATTGAAAATGGAGGACCCTTATCAAGTCTTTGCTTTTAGTCTACAAATTGATTGATTCAATTTTAAATCAATCAATTTAACTAGTAATTCAATCAATTGAACTATAGTGTGTCTGAACATGAAAAGGAACACACGGCACGCAAACATCTTAAACTCACAGAGTTCGGCGTAACACCTGCATGGAGTGACTTGAGTAGGCCTTACATCACTTTACTGTCACATTATTTTAAAGCATTAGTTTCATTTAATTAAAATATGGATGCAAAATAACTTTTTAAAACTCAACTGCAACAAATCAGAAATCCTTCTCATCGGCCCTAACTCTCTCACCAGCTCCACCCAGAACTTAACCCTCAACATCGATGGCTCCACTGTTACAACCTCCCTCCCCCCACATCCGTAACCTTGGTGTCATTTAACACATTTAACTCCACCCTCTCATTCCTCCCCCACATAAACCAGATCACCAAAACCGCCTTCTTCCACCTCAGGAATATCACCCGTCTCCGGCCCTCTCTGACCTTCCCTGCTGCCGAAACCACGCATTCATCACATCCCGGATTGACTACTGCAACAGTATCCTCAATGGCACCACCTCCAAAGTCCTCAACAAACTACAACACGTGCAAAACTCCACTGCCCGCCTGCTCACCAGTACACGCTCCAGAGACCACATTACACCCGTCCTCCACGACCTACACTATGGTCGAGGAGGCATTTAAGTAATAAGTTGTACTAACCGCGTCCCGTCCCCCCTGTCCCACACAAGTGATACTTCTGTCCCTCAAATGAACAGTTTGGATCTGGTCACCCTACCTTACTGTGTAAAGAACAGATATGCAATTAGACTTGGCCTGCTAAGAAGCAGTCTTTGAATGGAATGTGCCATCGACTTGCAAGTTGAGGTTTCAAGGATGTAACTGTTTAACACATTTGACATATGCCAGTGAGTGTACAAATTGATGTGGTCACATATACCTGTCTGTTATATCTGGCCCCCCAGAAGAGTGTGCCTGAACATGAAAAGGAACACCTACCCATGCGTGCACGACGTGCACACACGTGACCTTATAACAAACTTTGTGGACTGTGCATCATACATTCATTCAATATCTCCTTGCCCTGAGCCTGACTGTTGTCTTGATGAATTGATCATATTTAGTTTATAAAAATAAAAATAAATTACCCCTATCCTACTACTGTACTTTGTCAAAAAGGAGTGGACATTTTTTATGGGAAACAACTTAAGTACAAACAAGCAGCATGTTTGTGGAGAAAAATAATTCTAAATGGAGTACCTCTAGGGAGGAAACACATAGACAGACACAGATAAGATGGGGAGGATGGCCGCACAGGAAAACAACACATCTCAAATATGCTTACTGTGCACTACTACTTAGATTGTATACGCACACTCAACAAAACAATGGGTTGCGTTTAGTTACTGCTGATTTCAGTTGTGGATTTACAATTGTGAAATGTATTAAAGCGTAAAGCGTTTTGATGAAACAAAGAAACAATTCCGACAATAAAAACACATAGATAGCCGAGGTAACAGACTATTTTCACTCCATAACGTCCATATCAATTAAAATCATTGCCTCCAGTGATTCCAGAAGCAAGAGGAAAACCTTGTATCACTCTGTGCGATCCCTGTTAAGTCCATAATACATTCTTTGACTCCTTCGGTCTACACATAAATCTAAGCATAAAATTCCTCATGCATGCATGACATTACTAGTCAAGTATTTCACTTGACAGGTCCATCTTGGGAGTTCCAGGAAAAATTTAAAAGCATTATATGACACCTGACCTGAGGTTTTTTCAGTTTAGCACTGACTGCTATAACAGCACCACAAGTGAGCTTTTGGAGTGCAATACGTTATCACACCTGTGTGACTGTGAAGTGCTCTTATCATTGTACATCATCCATTCATTGTCAATAGGAACTTTGTGTAGGACAAAAAGTTGATTTGTTCGTCTACACTATATATGTGAATTCTCCATTCATTGTCAATGGGAATTTAATCTGTGTAGGACAAAAATTGCCGATTTGCTCGTCCACATATTCTCCATTCATTGTCAATGGGAATTTAATGTTTGTGTAAGACGGAAATCTACACTATAGCTGAATATAGGCTAGTGCCCCTCAAAAAGTGCTATGACTGTGCAGTGTGCACATGTGACTCTAGCATGTTGACTTTCCCATCTTTCTACCCTAATGGAAAGGGGGTACACAAGCACATGGCCGTTTATCCTTCTACCCTAATGGAAAGGGGGTACACAAGCACATGGCCGTTTATCCTTCTACCCTAATGGCAAGGGGGTACACAAGCACATGGCCGTTTATCCTTCTACCCTAATGGCAAGGGGGTACACAAGCACATTTTATCCGTGCTCCTTCTCCTACCAAACCACTCCGTCAGCACACATCTCTCCATGCACAAAAACTCCTGCACGCCAACCGAATCCAGATGCACTACATCGCTTCCCCACAATTGCCATATTTACTGTACAAAATTAGTTTTGTCAGACACACTGTTATTGCACAACATTTCGCTGTGATGCAAATTACATCACAACTTCCCCACTCCCTCCCCTTTCCACGGCACACACACACACACACAGCGCAGCAGTACGGTACAGCAGTATGCTACAGTACAGAACAGCACAGCCAAGCCATATACACTAGGGGACAGCACAGTACTGTACAGTATGGGAAGGCACTACAGTTCTGTACAGTAGGCTACAGTAGAGTACAGTACAGTATGGTCCAGTACCGTACAATATGGCACAGTTCAGTATACCGTACAGCACAGTATGCTACAATACGGTAGTACATTATGGTACAGCGCAGTAAGTACAGTACAGACTACATAGAACAGCAGTACAGTACAGACTACAGATGACAATAGCACAGTACAGTACAGACTACAGAGGAGTACAGTACAGACTGGAGGACCCATAGAAAAGTGATGGCATTTGCCACATCCCCCCCCCCCCCCCCCCCCCACACACACACACCTTTTTTCCCCTACTATATTTTTTATATTTGAATATTGGATTTGTATTATTTTATGCTGCTAGAAATGTCGCTTCTTGCTCCGCCTAAATGAACCCAGGACTGTGGATGTTGTGACCATGGCGTTTCGTAGACCACCCTAAATTCCATTGTTTTCAGTAGTTTTTTAGTAACATGGCATTTTATTTCACTGTAAAGCACTTGTTTACCATGTTAATCCCAATATGACCACCACCCCCCCACCTAGACCGTGTCTTTAAATCACTTGTTTGAGAAAAAAAAATACTCTGAATTTCTTTTGACATAAACCAGACCGTTAGGTCATTTGGAACAGACACCCTGAGGCAGCATTTAGTAATCATTCCATACAAAAACATTTTTTTTGGCCTACTAAAAATGTAGATATTTTTTTATTTGTATGCCATTTTATTTCCTAATCTTTATTCTTCTTGAATGCTTTTTATACCATGCATCAATAGGATGGGTATTGGTCAATTGGTTTCATGTTCTACTGTAGAACTCACAAGGGGGGATTGACCATAATCGCTTAACACCAGTAGAGTAGTATAAAATTCACTATAGGATAGTAAAATGTAAATACCAGTGAAGTGACATTGTACAGAACATACTAGCGCACATTTTGTGCAGTGCTTAAATACAATAGTATGTGTTATACTTTTTATAACTAGTCAACATTCTTTATGGAGAAACTACTGACTGCACATAAAAACACACAAAAAAACCAAATCAACAAAATAACTTAAAACACCTTTCTTTATTTTTCACATGTTTCTAGACTCCTCTGGGTGTTTTGAAGTTCATTCCAATAGTTGGCTGGGTGACTTGAAGGTTGGAAAGGCCACCAAAGTCCTAGGACAAAAACATATTCTAGAGTTAACGTCTTATATACACAGGTCATCATAGGCTGTGGACAATTATTATGACTAGCATTTAGACAAACGGGGATATTTAACGGTTTAGAAATAGAGGAATGGAAGCGCTGCAGGGATCTGTTAGTGGCTCTTAGATGGGTGCTCTTTGGTGATACAGGTAAAACCATATAGACAAAAGGTATCCTTCCTCCAAGTAGTACTGCTTGTCAAAATGTGAATTGGAGACTTAAAGAAAAGAATCCAAGGCTTTGGTGAACATAACAGGACCATATTTAATGGTCTCAATTGCATATGCCATCATGTGACAAATATAGACCACTCAAAAAGGATTTGCTTTGGTAGCAGCCTTAAGCTCATCTGTATTATGGTCTGGTGTCTATCATCTTCTTGACAATACAACATAGATTCTCTAGATCACCAAAATGAGCCACGGTGATTCCATTTTCTCTGCTGAAAATGTGCGTCCTCGAGTGTGCCCATGTGGATCTGCTCAAACGCTAAACAAAATATTTGCACCGGGGTTTACGCTATGCTATTTTTAGGTCAGACCAATTGACCGTTCAGTCAAGCATACTAATACCATGGTCAGTACACCAGTTACTAGTAGTTTTGGCACTGTGTGGTTACTGCCAATTGCTGCTGGAAAAGGAAATCACCATCTCAATGAAGCTTGTTAACCAACGGAAGCACAGTTGTGTGCTCAGAAATCTCCTAGTCAAATCAGTGGCTGTGTTGCTAGACTTGATAAAACGGAGTGCATCAACACTCAAAAGTAACCCAGACAAAGTATTGAAATATTTCACATTATGCACAATAAATCTAGATTCTAGCGTTATTCTAGAATAACGCTTTAGGCAAGGTTGTGCAGATGGGAATCAACATTTTAATCAACATCTTTTAAATCCCAGCAAACTGGACATTGCTCTAAAATAAAGGCAAAGCACTACTTAACAGATAATTCAGAGGCAAACAAGCATTACAACTTTGCTTGTTCACTTCGCTATAGCCAGGTTTGGAACAGGTTCTCTGGTCTGCAAGATGACCGTTTCTATCCATGTTGCGGATCATTAGATCCCAAATGTAACCAGTGAGAAAGCCAAAGATAGTTCCACACTTACCAGCAACTTCAACATCTCCTTGGTGTCTGGATCAACCTCAATGAGCTCCTGGTCTAGAGCAGAAACCTGGCAAAACAAGATTAGTAGTTTAGCTCATCTCATTTAAGACACTAAGACACTTATTTTTCAGGCATTTCAGAGCTTCTCATTTAGTAAAAACAAACAAGATGATATCAATGTCTTTCTCCCTATTAACAGTCACCACAGGTCATATAATTTAGATTAATCTGCTGGTGCTATACGAAAATCTAACTGGAGAGAAGGTTACTGGTATTTTCCAAACTCATTTTGCAGACGTTTAAAAGAACCATTTGTGGATGCCCAGATATCATTTTCAAGATGCCTTAGAACATCCAGACCTAAGAAAATGTAGCACCTCCTCAAACATGAACACTGATAAGTGGAGATAAGCAGGGTGTGCTTAGATACAGACCTCTGGGACATAGTTATCCCTTCGCTCTCTCTCCTCTTCTTGGAGTTTGATGGAGATGCCTCGCACTGGGCCCCTCTGGATGCGCTTCATCAGATGAGTGACATAACTGACACACACACACACACACACACACACACACACACACACCTTATTACACTGAAAGACATTTCCTCCATTTTTCACCTCTCCATTGAGTTTTCTAATGGCTGGTTAGTTCTTTTTAAATACTAGTAATTTACAAAACATTTATTTTCATATAAACTTGAGTCAAGACACCAAGATTCTCAGCAGGTGGAGGGATTTTTGAACTACTTTATTTCTCTGAGGACTGCTGATGGACTGGCAAGTTACAGCCTTGGAACCAGGGCATCTGCACACTTCTAAAGTACATATGTAATGCCTTGTAAGAGCTTTTTACCTCGAAAAAGAAACCAAAAACATTACTGTGGCAAAAGAAAACAGCATAGACAACATTTCATATCTCAAAATTGTTGCCAAATATCGATACAATGGGTAGCAGAGAAACGGGTGACTTTTCATTTGTCATTGGCTGGCTTTAGCTGCCGGTAGGCTATATTCAACAGTTCACACAAGGCGCACATGTACAGTGGAGTATCATCTGATTCTCTATGTAATCTTGCAGAGAATATTGCCACAAACTGTTCGGTCAGTGACAGAAAATCTAATTATGCCACTACAGCTATGCCGTGTTCAGACGTCAGACCATATAGTAAATCAGAGAGATACTTACCCAGCAATCTTGTTGCGCAGTGGTTTGCTGGGGATGATGGCAATCTCCTCGCACACCCTCTTGTTGGTGTGGAAGTCATTTCCAAGCCGCGTGTAATACTTCTCAATAATGACCCTGGCGGCCTTCTTAATGGTCTTGGTCCTGACACGACCCTGAGGGCAAATACAACATTATCAGCCAATATATCTGTTTCATGTCATTTACAGTAATTGGAAAAATGAGTTGATCATGTTTAATGGGGATCTTTCTGGACCTTATTTCATAAAAACCTTGACAAGCAGGGCAAGCATACTACATGCAAACCAATTTCTTTAGGGCAGTGGTTGTCAAACCTTTTAATTGAATGGACCCGCAAAAGTGTACTCATACACTCAGATTTGATTAAGGGTCCATTTGGAACCCCCTCCGATGAATCCTGAGGGTCCCAGGACTCTATTCCGATAAATTGAAAATGGTGGACCCTGTGGTAAACAAGTCTTAGTGCTTTATCATGGTTTCGTCCACAAAGTAGCAGTTTTTTTATTGACTTGTGCTTTCATTTGAAATGTACCTATTCTACAATCTGCATACTGAAATGTCAAACTATCTCCAACTTTGAGAACCACTGCTAGCCTAGAGGGGGGAACCCAACTCAACTGCACAGGTTCATTAACTGATCCGATTCACATCACTCACTGCCGACAAGCAGGACAAATCATGAGTGAAATACTGTACCCAATAAAGATCCCATGAACAGCGTTTACTTATGGCACCATCTGAGGACCAACATGCAATCCTAGCCTTGGGTCAAGAAGACTGTATACGAGTCTTGTATCAAGGCTACATGCTAACCAAGAGGGCTAACATTTGACAGTCTTGACAGTTACAAGAGACATAATAAATATATATTATCAGACAGGCCAGTAAAGATGTTTCGCGACTGAGCCATACAGGTTGGTGGTCATCTTCCTTAACATACGTTATTCAACTAAATCGTCAGTACAGGTTTATGGCTTCCGAAGTTCCGACGCTTGAATGTGTCCCAAGTCGCTTCGGTGTTCTAGTGTTCACCGGCCAAGTTAAAATGGAATAAATATGACATTCGAGTCGGCTAAACGAGTCGTTAATAAAGCAGCCAGATAAGGTAAAGCATCGTATGTGCAAACTCATGCTTGTATACGTTGGATGGCCTGCCAGAATATAAAGATTGAAAAGGATTGTGAAGTGATATGTTTCTAGGGATACCCACCATGTTGGCTTGGACAGGGGGAAGAGAAAAAAGGAAGTTGTTCACGGAAGTATATAGTGAACGACCAAACAGACGTCCCCAAAATTTAACATCGCCGACTAGCGGTGGAGATCGGTAACTGTATATGAATACTTCAGTAACTTTTAGGGCAAATTACACTCATATTATATTGTACTTTTGACCTCGTTGTGTTGTGTTAGGGGTTATAAAGAACAGGGGGTTTAAGTGCAAATAACAGAAATACATTTTGTATTTGCCAAAATAGAAAAATTGGGACAATAATAAATAAAATAAAAATCATGCAAACAAATTATTGGTTACTCATGCAACAAACTTACTATAGTTCTACATCAATCAGACTGTTCAAATTGAAACGCCTGTGTTGGTCCTCCTCAACATGGCCGGTGTAGGACTACATTAACCAACAACCTTTGAGGTTAAGAACATTTCAGGCTACTAAAAATATTTTAGAGATAAATCTGGCACTGTAGGTCAGTGGTTCCCAAACCAAACCTTTTCATGTCAAGGACCCCCGAATTGACACTTGCGGACCCCCATTTAAAAACATATGCCAGGGACCCCCATAAGAGAACATTTTTAGAAGTGATTCTCAACCCGTTTAATTTCAAGGACCCACAGTTTGACATGCATTAGTCTACGGTACGGACCCCCATTGAATAGCTTTTTGGTTCTTAGTCCATGAGCCAGAGCTCCGAAATTGGAACGTTATGAATTGAGTGGACAAAACCATACCAGATTGTTATCACCATGAAACTTCCCCAGTTGATACAATGACTCTGTAAATTGGGTTCGCCAATGAGATTGAGACATGAGTTTTCCCCCCAAGCATATACAAGTTTATTTAAGTTAGCTCAGAACAATGTTGCAATAGCACATTCATTTATTATTAATATATATTAATGTAGATGCAATGGAATTAATTTCTAAAACAAACCAAAAAACATACAAAAGAAATGGCTCAAATAATAAAATCAAATGCTAAAATCAATCTAAACAAAACAGCAGTGGTGACATCTAAGGAAGTGGAAACGACAGACATTTAGTACACTATAAACAAAGAAATCATTGCAAGAACAATTTGATATGATGTTATGAGTGTTTGTGTTCATTCATATCTTTCTCCCCTCTGGCACATGAGCTCATCACTGCAGGCACATGAACTCACCCTGGTTAGGGTAGTAGTAACAAAATAAATAATAAAAATATTTATTTAGTATGATCTAACAATGATCTAAATTACATCAATTCACTGCGTTACTCACCAAAAGTAGGGAAAAGATAAAACAATTAAAACAGGAGACCCAGGCCAAGTCTCAGCAAACACCCACAACCCACAGCAAACACCAAGCAACCTGTTTGTTAGACTGCAGGCCCTTTATATACTCCACATTGATTGACAGGAAGTGACAGGGTAGCCAGTCTAGGAAGGCCCTTGAGGCTCAACTTTGCCTGGCTACAATTACTTACCGGTAGTAGGTACATGAAGACAATGATTTATTGTATTTTAATATGCAAATGAGGCATTATATAAAATAATATAATATAAAATATGCTAAAAATAGAAAACATGAAAAAGCTACTACTGTGGAAGGATTATCATATATTCATTTACTATAGTTTTGCCCACTCAATACATAATTAACGTTTCAATTTTTGGAGCTCTTGGCTCTTGCTCATGGACTAAGAACCAAAAAGAACTGAACCGGTTCCCGTTGGGAACCAACCGGTGGAAAAGGGGTTTCAGAGTTACAGACCCATATAAGGGTCCATTTGGTTCCAAACTACCATTTAGCTGGGGACCCCCTGGAACTAATCAAGGACCCCTGGGGGTCCCCGGACCTCACTTTGATGTAGGTGATTGGTGAAGAATGATTATGACATTATCCCATTTTAACTTTTACTTTGCTAAATGGACCTAACATTAGAAACACTGTTTGAATATCAATACAAAATAATGTATCAAAAACACACACATACAGAAAAAGGTGAAGAGATTTTTGTTTTTTTATTTTACATAAAAAAGGGTGCAAACTGGAGTTTCCCTTTAGGTGAGGAGGGAATAAAAAGTGAATTTGTAAGGATCACATGTGACATTTTTCATATGAATCCAAAGAGGAAAAAATAGGCATCTCAGATAAAAAAGGACCTTTGCCTTTCCACAGCTTAAAAAAAAAAAAAGGCTCCATCATAATTGAAGCCCTTGACTAAGTTAACTCATTCAAATATTTTTTTGGAAGTAACATTCATATTTCAACACAATGTATTTACAGTTTAAGGATTTGTCATAATCATAGCTCTGAAAAATGCTGAGGGGAGGGATAAACTCTTGGAGCTGTACAGTTCTGTTGTCCACAATTTAAAAGACAGAAAACTCAAATAATAAATCCTTTATATGGGATCAGACAGAAAAAAAGACTACAATGGTGAACCTCTGTACAATTGTACAATTTCAAATTATTTCATCACAATATTGCAGTAAAGTCACCCTAAACCTTTCCCCCTAAAAAAAAGAAAAAAGAATACAGTAATTCTAAGACAGTATACTACAGTACAGCAATAAGGAAAAGTGCCAGAGAACCCAAACAAGACCAAAGCTATTAATTTCCTCCTTGTTTAATATTTTGCTTTGATTTAAGCTTAATTTACACTCAGGTGCACGACCGTGTTGCTAGACAAAAAGACATAAGGACATTTTGCAGTTGAGTGACTGCTATTTGACAATAACTAATTCTAATAAGTTATTTTCATCAAGTGACACATTGTGCATAAGTCTAAATTAACCATACACTCCTGGATAACAGAGGAAACTGGATTACACAAGACCAATGTCAAACAAAAACAATGAGCACAGAGAAGCAATGTTTGACTTATAGTAACTATATAAGAAATAAGAACTGAAATGGAATATGCTGTGGTGGTGGTGGTCACAAGATGGTAAACGTCTTCTTTTTTACATGAGGACTGGAAGCCCTTGCACTTTATTGATCTAACAGTATTAGCCCCACAGGTGACTAACACCATAAAATTCACTACACAGACTATTGTCATCTCCAGACAAGCCATGCAGATACACACTATGCCGAGTAATCGTATATCAGTCTGGATGAGGTCTAAAGAGGAAAAAGTAAATACATATCCATCATTTCAACAATAGGCTCAACTGTGACATAACAGATAAAGCAGACCATGGCTATAGGTAAATGGCAAAGATGGCCAGTCACATATGGATGTATTTATATATTACAAAACCGAGGGAAGCCATTAGACAAAAATTAAGTTGCAATATTCCTGCAACACATTCAACACTTTCCATTTAAGAGCACAAACACTTCCCAGCACTGGACTGAACCATCCTATTCTAGGATTTTCAAAATGACACTGGACACAATAAAAATGAAGGACACAAGTTAGAATGAGGTGGTGAAAAACATTCAACTTCAACATTTCCTGGCACAGGTAAAGGCATGGGCTAGTAGTCTTGGGAATGGCATAAGGAAATTCAAGGGAACTTTGAAGGCTATTGTCTGGATATCCATCTCACCACACAAGAATACTTTGAATATTCTTAAGAAGCTGGTATGCAGCTGTATGATTGCCACTGAAGCCTTGCTGGGGAGGACCAGTAGGCAGCAGATGGCACCATTTTCTGTAAAGATGATTTATTGAACCAATACTGTATCACACCCATCACTTCTGAGACTTAATTTAAGTAGACCAGATAGGCTGAGCTAGTTTAACAGCCACTCAAATGTTGTAAATCATGACTGCAAGTTTGAGGTACAGTATTTTTTCCCCCACAAGTCAAGATTAAATGGATTATTTCATGTTCACACAGACTATGCCGAAGAACAATTCTGAACACAGCTTTGCAGTGTTCTTGTGAACACTGGCTATGTACATTTCAAGGTATCCAATAACACATACACGGAAACAACATAAACAGGTTTGGCATAGGAAAGGGGGGTTTTCACTCGCTTAATCTAGGCTCTACTGTTATCAATAATTTAGTCTCAAATCAGCAAGTAATCTACTTGCCACTCCCCTGAGCAAGTAGGCCTACTGAAATCCCACTGCTTCAGGGTAATTGGTCATTCTCACCACCTAGCACAAGCATCCAGAAGCACAATACTCATGCCCAATACAGTCAAGAGGCACTAAGGCATCTTAAAGAAATGAATACCTGTCATTCAAAAAGCCTATTTTCCTATTTCCCTAAAATGCCATCTCTGGAATCACCATACTGATAAAGACAAAAGCAAACAAAACAAAAATCCAATAGATTTTTATATTCAAGTACTTTCAATAAAACAATAACTTAGACCCCAGAGCAACTGACTTGAGTAACCAGGGTTGGAAAAACCAAAAGCTATACAGTGTTATTACACATAACAAGCAGGTTTATTTACTGGTTCACAGAGCCAGTTCGCAACATCTACAACATAGGTATCTCTAATATCCAAGGTGGCTGAGCAGGTGCACCAAAAAAACAATATGCAACATTCCACTGAGAGTTGATTCAGAGGTTGAGTGTATGCATGTATGGGGCGCATGGCACAAAAGGATAAAAATAAAAAGATAAAACCCCCAATTTTGTTAGAAAATCCAATCACCCAGCATGAAGGCCCATCATACAGGTATGAGGGGCAGCAACAATGAGATAAAGCACTCAAGTACAGGATGAGGAAGGCAGGGTTCTTGTCAGGAAAATCAAATGTAGTGCAGTCACGCTTTTTAGCTTAGTCTTCCTCACTTTCCCTGTACAACCATGGCCATTTGGAATGAAAAACAAAACAATAATTTGTAAAGTCACATTAGCAAGAAAACAAAAATAATTAAATTACCAAAAAGAAAAAACATTTGCTCAAAACATTCAAATAAAATTAAGCCACCATGCATGGAATTACCTCTGGGAAGGCATCAAGAGGATAGGAAAGGGAACTTATTTCAAGGCAGTCCTCCATAACGCATGTACAAATAAAGAATAAAATAATAAATCAATTTTAATTAAAAAAGAAACTATAGTGTACACACACTGTATTTGTCCAGCTTCTGTGACCTAGGATCAGGGTTCAGCCGATTTCTTTAAAACATCGTGGAATGCATTTCAGCACTGCATTAAGAGGGGTAGACACTTACTGTATTAACATGATCCTAGATCCACCCAAAGTTTCATTTGGCATCATACTCTGGGGCCATGAACTTCAGCATAAGTGAGTGACTTATAACTGCTCTAGTGTACACCAATGGGGAGTACAGGTACATGGTGCCAAACATTGGGTGTCATTATGCAGACCCTCATCCTGCCACCATGCCCTACTGGCTGTGATGTTGTGGTTGGGGGTTAAGGCATTGGACAGTAGTGTAAGGAGACTGGATCTCAAAAGCACATTGCACCATTGTCTCGTTTCTCCAAAGTAATACGCTCCAGCCATGTATAAAGTCTGTTAGTTGCCGTCACATGATTAAGGTCAAAAATGTCTTTTAGAAGAGCTCCAAGTCCACCTAGTTTGGTCAGTTGTATTTTCTGGTGGTTTCCTTCCCATGGGCTTGACAGTCTGTAAATGTCTCAATGTCATTTGCTTTTCTGTCCATACATTCAGTGTGTATGTTTAAGAATTAGTAAGAAAATCAAGGATGAAAATCAAGAGATAAATAGCATAAATAGTATTTTCTTTAGCCAACTTACAAATCTCAAAGTTGTTGCTCAATGAAAATCCACCTGGACCAAAACTCCACGAGTCAAAGACGTTGTAATGTATTTTGACAGTTATGGTTACGGGGAGTGCTGGCAGCTTTAGACAGCCTGGAGAAAACACAGAACACATGGTCTCAGCCCATGTCCCAGTGCTATGTCTGACCCCTTTGGAGGAAAAAGTGCAGGGGTCTAGTGACATAATGATGCACCCCGACATGCCCTCTGGACGTATGTTCAGTGTTTAAATAGATACAGGCAGTTACACACTAGGTTCCTCACATGTTCAGGTTTACATTCACTTCAACACCAGAAATAATGTGGGAGTGTTGTGCCAAAACAAGTTAGCAAAGTATACCAGAGGCAAACTGCACTCCATTGGGGCTTGACAAAGGAACAGAAAGATTGCATTTCTGACTGTGAGCAAAGGAAAGAAGTGAGTAAAACATGGTGTAGCTGAAGTTCTTTCCAGAGGGAAACATCTTTTGTAATTCCAAGGATAAATGAAAATAAACAGAGAAGGCAAAGAAAAGTGCAAATGCTTGGTTAAGTATGACAAAAATGCAAATCTTTTTTGTCAGCTAAAAGCCAAGATGTAGGATCCCGAACAGGCCCGTTTGCCTGCTAAATATTCCAAGCATCATGGAGGTGGGGAAAAAAGAAAAGATGTAATGAGACTCCCATGAAACTCACAGGATTCTAATCAAAGGACACATAATACCACATAATTATGCATCCTGTGTACATCCCAATAACCAGTTCCATAGGTCCTCCTATCTTTCAGGCATCTCCCTTTTCTTCTGGATTGGACCTTATTGATTTCTGTAATCACAATTCAGCTGAGCAAGACACTTTTAATGTTTCAGGCTGTGAAGAATCATTTATGTCGTGGTGTGTTCTTCTTCCGTTTCCGCTTGAAGAAGCAGCAGCACCTGCAGAGAGTGAGAGAACTGGATGAGCTAGCTATACAGACAAAACCTAAACAATACTAGTACATTTTAAATGCTATATTAAACTGTTTTTCTCAGAGCTTTCCAAAAGTCTGACAGATACATCTGCTGTTAGCAAAGCCACCATTCAGCACCAAGAACAAGTTGGCTGCACCGCCATCCACCATTACCTGTGTTCCAATTTATCTGCCACTATTATGAGCCATCATCATTATTGTTAAAAAACGTAGTGTATCATTATGCACATCCTAGCCAAACTGTGTTCACACAATGCAAAATACAATGGTGACGAAAACAACCTGCACAGTTTGTTGCTAAGTATTCCATTACCAATTTTCCGATAATAACCAGGAATTAAAATAGTCAGGCATTCAATGTCAACTATCCAGTGTGGGGGTGTTTTTTTTAAATCATCAATTAGCAACTTGTGAAATGTCAGAGGAGCTCATCTAGTAGCTTTTAAGGACTTTGAAAGCAATTATGCTTGTATGGACAAAACCTGAGTGGTGCAGACAAAGAGCACAGGACATGGTGAGCCACTATAAACAAACGTACAGAAGACAGGCAAACAGCTATAGACCAAGACATAGGACAGTGATTGTCTATTTCTAATTAAATTATTAATAGAGAGACTAATGGTGAACCATGCAACAGAGCCAACACATACACAATTGTAAGTCATTGACTAAATCACATTTTCCATATTGCTAAGAAGAAGAAAATCACATGAGCTGGCGATTCAAGTAAATGAGACTTAACAAGTCATGTTTGTTAACTTGGTATCACCAACAATTTGGGTTGTTGGTGATACCTGCTTACTGTAGGTGTAGTTTTGTACTTTTTGTATCAGAGTTTGTATCAGGAATAAATATAATAAAAATGATACGCCTATAAGTACTTCAAAAAGGTTCAGAAATGTACTGATCTGAAGTCTGCGTTTTTTTCAGTGGGCACCGTCTATGGCACTATTAGTGAGTGTCCATTGTTAATGCTGTATTAACTGCACTGGGGCCCAGCCTAGGCCTGTCCACTCCATGTCCCATGAGTTTGATGTGGACTAGCAGAGGGACTCACCAAAGGTTGAGCATTTTCACGCAGCTACAGAAGAGAGGAAAGAGTATAAAAGAGAAAAGATAGATTAATTCAGCTAGACCAAGACGATGGGACTGACCTCATGCCACACATGCATGCAAACGTAATGTAACGTTAACCTAGCATGCAAACGTAATGTAACGTTAACCTAGCATGCAAACGTAATGTAACGTTAACCTAACAAACAAACACACACGTACGTACACGTGGCACAGACGGAGCAGATCTACTAGGAGGAAACACTAGACCAGATACTCTACTTCCTGTGTGTGATTATGATTCCATAAGGATCCATTCACAGTTCATGGAGGTCAAAGTCAAGATAACCAATACCTCAAATAAATAAAAGAGTATATATACATAGGGCTAATGTGCTTAATTAGCTTACATTGTTTAATGATTTATCTAGATGGAAAGCAGGTACACACACAGTAGGTCTAGATTCAGCCCAACAGCGTAAAAGTAACCATTTACACAAATCACTTAATCTACGAATGTAGACATAATATACAAAAACATTTTTTTCATGGAAACCTTTCTCCCTCTCCCTCTATGGTCATCCATCCATAATATGCACAACATTAATGAAAAGGGTTTTGGCTACAAGATTTGCATTTTTCGTTACAAGCACTTATTTCTACCGTGAACTTGTTTGACTTGGGTATCAAAAAGACTGGCAGCACAGGCGCCAAATCATCATATCAAACGTTTGCATGAATGGAACTAAATGGCGTTATTTAAACAGGAACAGAAATGGGAATAAATTAAAGTGAATTAATCTCATGATGGAGATGCAATGATGTGGAAAGTGTGTTTGTGTGTATATATATACATAGACACACACAATCACATATATATATATAAATATAAAAAGATCCCGTTTTTCTAGCCCTGGAGGCCCGTAGACCGTGGGGAGGGGGCACGTCATCACGTCATCGGGGGCCGGGGTGGCGATCGCCGGCCACCACCGGTTCACCGTTTCCCACCATAATTTGATGAACCACTGTTCAATGTAATATTGTGTAAATATACAGGAAGATCAAACATTTCATTTTGTGAAGTGAGTGGTGCAACTCCATGTGGGGGTGGGGGGAGGAGAGTTCCAGACCCACAGGAACCGACCGAATCGTTTGCGAAATGACAGTTACCGTGTGGGGGTCCCTCTACTGTACTGTACTCTCACTGTACTGTACTGGCACACCCGAAATCACTATATATACAGTTGCGCACAGGTGGTGAAAAACAACCATGCTGTTTTCGTGCTCAGACGCACCCAGCCACCCACCCACCCACACACATAGCTCCGTAAGGGAGTGGTTGCACCACTCAAAAACTCATTCATTTAAAACCTCCAAAATACTTTCTAAAGTCTGATTTCTGCGGTTCAGAAATCCCTCAGAACACAGAAAGAGAAACACCAGCAGAGATGGTGTGGACAGACAGTGGAAGGCTGCCTGCTGTGGACAGTGGAAGGCTGCCTGCTAACACCCACTATACAAGCATTTAGAACTGCATGATATTGCTATCGTTATCTTTTAATCACGTGAACCCCAGCATTCATATTCTGGGGGGAACATTAGCCAAATACGCACAACGTATCGTGTTGTGAGCTTATGTTTGGCGAAGAGAAGAGGACCTGCAACAAAGGTCCAGCTGTCCAGTCTAGAGGGTTTAAGAGGTTAATCAACATTAACATTCAATTAAGACATTGCTAAGAGGGTAGACAGTGGGATCAGAGTTGAGGAAAAGGGCTGCCACAATACCACAGCAAAAGTGAGACTTACTTTGCTTCATCAACCACTTCAACTTCTGCCTGAGCTGTGATTGGTGCGTTGGAATGGGCAGCCAATGGATCATCAGCATTCAGCTCCCCATTAGTCGAGCTGACCACCTTGGTGTGACACAGTGAAACATTCGGTCACAGGTTGTCCCAAGCCAATCAAGGACCATTCCTAATCAACAGGGCATGTCATTTTGCTTCAGCAGCACTGAAATTGTGATTGATAACAAAGTAAACACTTAAGTTTAAATTGGTGGCATATAAATAAAAGATATTAAGGTTTGCCGCTTTGTTCCAATTTAAGAATGTAGTTGTACCAATTTAATGCTCAAGTTCAATGGACATTCTACATGGTTTCAGATGGGTTTTCTATCACCACTACCATAACTAAAACATGATACATGAATTGCATCAAACAATCCCTCGCTCAGTGAAAAACTGGAATATTATCCGATTGGAGCTCTGCGAATATATAATATAGTTCAACACCTTGAACATCGGGACGAAACGGAGTAGTTTATGGCTGTAGTGGCAAAATTCAACTTCAGAAACTGAATGTCAAATACGAGCACCCGCCCGTATGTCATTGCGCATTAAGTAGTGTAATTACGGTAAAGGCTGCTCAGCCTTGTCTGAGCCACCAGGGCCACTGAGTAGCCTTTACCGTAATTACACTACTTAATGCGCAATTTGACAGTCTGTTTCTCTCCAAAGTTGAATTTTGCCACTACTGTACAGTTTGAGCCGACATAAACTACACAGGTACGTCCAGATGTTCTAGGCATATTTGTAAAGTTAGTGTTAGTAAAAAGCAGATAAAAGAGTAACGTGAGCAGACAAACATCAGTCACTTCCACATTCACTGTAGTAGTAGGAAATTAGCTATGTTGGCACCACCTACAGGAAATAACTTGGCTGGCCATGGCTGCACGCAGAGGACCTCTCTGTGGATTTGTCTATACTGGCATACCTGCCAGAGATAAGCGCCACGGGGAGGACGTACTTTTGTACCTACTGGCACAGTTGCCAGAGAGGAACACCACTGGGAAGACGTAGCGCCTCCGTCCTACTCCTCCAGTTTAACATGCACTGCTGTCTGGGTCCACCTCTGCCCATATTCCACATCGACTTTCCTCCCCCGATTGTGTTCGTATTAGACAATCGGCAAGTCGGGTGTACCACGTGGATTCCAACCCCTAGACTGTAAGCCTTAAACTTTGCCAACAGGAAGTAAAAAACTGACTTTCGTACCACTTGATATGCTACGTTTTGCAATGATCATGGAAAATCACTCCTCATTCAATAAACTAATGGCAGTACTGCTGTAATGAATCTGACATAAGGAACCGACGTAAACAACAACATTTTTCATACAGAATACTTTATAAGACAACTCATCACTAGACAACCTAGGAGGGGAGGGGAGTGACTTGATGAGGGCCAGGCCAGTTGCGCATGTGTGCTTGTGCGCGTTCACTAACACACCTGTCACTGGCTTTGTTTTTCAGTCTGCTGTCGCAGTCATTGCTATAACTACAATATATCACATTACAAATTGTTTATTATATTAAGAATAGCTGTTACAATTATTGATATTGGGGTTACAGTAGAAGGCTACAAGAAATGTGGTTGTGAGGTTAAAAAAAAACAATGCAATATGCTGTACACTGTAGAGCAAGCACGCAGGGAGGTGAGAGCAAACCGTCTTGTATGGCGTTCACCGTTTAATGTAGCTTAGCATAGGGACAGTTTAACCATACTTGTATGCAATTAACTGCGATGACTTCAGAGCATGCAATAAGCCAGCTAAGCAAGGTCACCATGCAAAGTGTTTTTTGCCCTCTTTTCTTTTTTTTTCTCCTCCTAATAATGCATTAAAAAAAAGAAAAGAAAAACAATATTAAGTTGAACCGGTCTATAGGGTCTTAGATCTCGCAATAGTTAATTAAAAAGCAAATAAAAAGGTAAAAAACAAGGAATGTCAAAGGGCCATGAAGAGTGGAACCTGTGCTTAGGACACCTAAAACAGTCCAACCAGTACAGGTTAATGCATCACATATTCAGCACCTGGGAAGTGTGCACCATATGACATGCATGTGATGATGCACCTTGCCCAGAGAGAAACCGTATCCTTGCTGTTGGGAAAAGGGTGGGGAGTGAGGGAGCAATGGAGTCAGATCTGTCTCATGTGAACAACTGCACACACACTCCGCAAAAGCTCTAAAGATCCTGTAAATATCCAAATTGAACACGTAGAGCATGTTTGAGTGTTTTTCTATCAATATAACATCATAAGAGACCCACATCGTTTGATATACTGTACAAACACAATTTAACATTGTTAATGGTCTTTTTTGTTAATTTGTGAACAGCTGCCTAATGCCTATACCAGTTTTTGGTATATTTACATGCTGTTGCACATTACCGGTACGAGTATTCTTTGGATTCATTGCCAAGACAGGAGTGACTCCAAAGAGAAGGGCTAGAGCGTAGGGTAGCAGTGGATCAGATGAGTGGTGTATACCTGCACTGAGCCCCCATGCCTGTCCGCTGCCAGGTGAGAGGACAGATAGGAGGAGTTTGCCTGGCGACTGGGCTGCGCCTCCCATGCTCCTCGTCGGTCGGAGGCTGCAGTCTGTTCAAGGGATGGGATGATAAGGGAGGTAGGGGTGCAATTGGACAGGGAGGGTGATGGCATTGGAAGGAGGGGGAGGTGAGATGGGTGTTTGGGGAGGGGCGAGCAAGCCAAGATGTCATGCAAAGCCGCACGTGAATAAATAAATGATAAAATAAAATGCGTCAAAGCAAAGGCTCAAGCCAAGAAGATGGACGAATAACTACCACTGAGGCCAAATTCATTTGAATGTTGTTTGAAAATCCCAAACCTTGGCCTCAATGTCCCAATAATACTGCCTTGGGTGTAGCTTTAATGGACCCCCCCGCCCGCCCCCCTCATGTGAGGTTTACCACCATTGCTTTCAGTAAAGTCACATTCTCTTCTTTCTGAATAGTCATCCTTCAGAGACCTTTATCAGGCTATCTGTGTAAATTAGCCAGTGCTGTATGTGATCACATTCCTTTGAAGACTTTCTAATAAGCTGAGGCCTGTCTTTGTGTCTCTAGCTCTAGACAGGTATAGAAACCCTTGCTGAACACGCATTTAAAAAGGGATCCAACTATTCAAAGGTGATCCTAGTTTTACAAACTTCACATCCCTAACGGTAATTCCCTTCTCCTCAAATACTGGAAACGGTGAAACTCGGAATTACTAAGATTGGGACTTACAGAACCCACTTTTCTACCATGCTGTTTAAAAAGTAATTTCTCAAGCTTATGACTTTTTTGAGGCAGTGCACTGCAGTACTTTAAGATCCTTTTCTATGCAGTAAAAAATAAATTATAATCATAATGTTCAGTTTTTGTGTGGATTTGACAGTGTAAATTTGCAAATCGTGTCTTCTGCATTTAACCCATCCTCACCATTAGGAGCAGGTGGGCAATTATACTACAGTCAATGGCAGGCTGGTGTTACCAACCATCAAAGCTACACATTCTACAGAATCTACAGGTTGCGATTGGTACTGCCGCTTTTGAGGTACCACAGCTCAATCAGAAAAGTAATTGCATTAATCGATCATGATACCTCCAAAATGATAGAGTATTAATTATAGGGACCCAAGTAAGCACATAGTGATAGTGATCCACTAAACAAGACAATCCATAGAGTCACTTAGCCATTTGTTATGCCTAAATCTAGTTGGCTAAAGCTTCTAGCCTTGCATACTACATAAGCTTTGCTCAGTGCCAACAGTGGAAACCCCATAACATTTTCATTAGCAGGTTCAGCCTGAAGGACACTCAGAGTCTAAACACCACACCCCTTTGTTGATGTCCTGGGACTTCATTCATTCATTTAAAGATATGATGCAACAGTTCCTGGGACTTTGTTGAGGGGTTTTGACCACCACCACTTTTCAGAAACATGGCAAGCCTTTATCACACCTGATTTCTCATTGGCTGTTGCTGTGAGGGGCGGTCTCTGTGAGGATGGCTCTCTCTTGTGATGGCGGATGCTCCAGAGTCTATATGGACAGAGCCTACCGGCGTGGGCTGTGAGGAAAACAGTACCAGAAAATGATTACTCCCGTCTTTAATGTATTGTGTATATCCCACTAATTACCTGTAAAATTAGGTAACTCTTAAAAGGCACAGTACATTCAAAAAGGTATTTCTCTTGTTTTACCTCAGCAACAAGTTTTACCATAGCAACCACCTATTAGACCCTAGCAATCATTGTTTTACCCTAGCATCCACCAGTTTTTTATTAAGACCATATTAGACTTAACACTAACACTACTTAACACTATCAACACTCTAGGCCTAAGGCCGATTCTAAAAACCCCTTCTAAAACCTGACAAAACTTAAAATATGTATATAGCAGCATCAATTTTTTGTAATTTTTCAATACTGTACATACTGTACAGAACCCAAAAATGGGTTCCTGGCCTGAGGGGGTAAAACACCAAAAGGGGTTCCCGCCCAGAATGGGTTAAAACCAAGAATTAACCAGCATTATCAATACTTAACACTACCAACATTCAAAACTTGAATGGCTTCCAAGACAGTGAGCCCACACAGTTTCATCAGGAAAAGTATTTTATAGTTAATATAGAACAATCTTTTATCCATCTTACTATTTGCCTGCCAACCCAGTCGTAAGTGTAATCAAATGTATATCCTTTCCGCTCAAACAGTTCAGTGAACAGAGTCCTCAGGTATTCGTAGTCTGGCTTCTCAAAGAAATCCAATCGCCTCACGTAGCGCAAGTAAGTGGCCATCTCCTCTGAAACGGTAAGAAAAGAATCCGGTTTACATTATATTCGCAACTCTGGACACAACTTATGAAGTGTATTAAAGCACATGAAGGTGTATGCAAAATAATGTATTTGCAGGAAACGATTGTCTTGATATATCAGTTTTGATCCAAGGATCACAGATTACTGCTAAAAAAACAAGACAGATTGTGAAACAGCCATGTTATTACTAAGCTGTAAACCCTGCAGTGCTGTGCAAGCCTAAGATATCGTACCTGGGAAGTTCTCACAAAGGACCTCAATAGGAGTGTTTCTTTTTGTGTCTCCAATTTTCTGGTATCGTTCTTTCAATGTGTCAGCCTGCAGAAGATAAACATAAGGTCATCTAAAGAGACTGCAATCCAATCGAGATAGAAGAACAGCACCTGTCATTTTGATCCAACTCAGGGGTCCTCAACTTTTTCAGCTGGAGACCCCCAAAAATACTTTGGCCATGTCATAATCATAATCTGAGCAACATATTAGAACGAATAGGAATACCATAAAAACACTATGGTGAAATTCTGCTGCTGTGTGATCTGCAACAGTGCACAGAGCGATTGGAGGGTTCTCTTTTTTACCCAATCTCAAACTGTATTGACAAACACACACACACACACACACACACACACACACTGTCACAATGACAACATTTTAAGTTGCCGATTAATTGTCATGAAAAATATTGCGATTAACTCAATTAAATTGGGTTTTTGGCATTGAACATTGGAACATGTGAATACAAAAAAAAAAAAAAAAATGGTACATAGCAGATATGACAAATAACATCCGACATATTTAATCATTTTCTACTTTCAAACATAGCAGAAATAGCTGATCTACAAGCTTACAATGTGACACAAAGTTGTGTTATGACAGGCCTACACACAGCTTAATGTCAGGGAAATTAGACAGCAGGTGATGACAATAATACTAATGATGGTAATGGCAAGAATTGTAATAAAATCACACTCGTGTGAACTGAGTGGTGCAACTCCGTGTGGTTGTCCCCAGAACTTCCAGACCCCCAGGAACGATTATACTTTAGATGAGATGAGGTACATCCATATTCCTTCCCAGTGATAAACATTAGCAAACATTTGTTTTTTGCAATAATATGCCAGCCAACTGAGCCAAGCGCATATTTTTCTGGTACATGCTGCAGACCTTGTTGATGGGACTTGAAAGAGATTTTGAAGCTTTGGCTCCAAACATGAGTGTTTTACCGTGGAAAAACCATTATTCCCATTCAAATCAGTGAGAGACCTGTCAGCGCTAATTTGTATTCACGTTCCAATGTTCAACACCAAAAACACAATTAAATCGTTAGGCGCTCACTTGTCTGGCGGAGTGGGCGGAGCTGAGCGAACAGTCTATTCACCATCATAAACCACAGAAAGTACTTCAACACATCACCTGTACTTGAACTCATTTTCAAAGGTTGCCTAGACCAGGTCAAACGATATTTACAAAGTCAATGTGTAAGTTTGCTTAATATTTATAATTGCACTTCTACAGAACTGTAATAAATATCAAAATAGACTGCATACCTTTAGTCCTTGCCAGGGCAGACTACCACGGAGGAAATACATGAACATGTGACCTAAGGCCTCAAGGTCATCTCGTCTGCTTTGCTCTATAAAAAAGTAAATATAAAAATAAGAAGAAATAAGGACTATAGAGATTCACTTTAAAATAGTAGTAGCAAGCTTAACCACAGAAATCTACATTTCCACCACTGTTCTAGTGTTCTTTCAAGATTGCATAATTAAACAGGTAGCCTGGTCTATGTATAGTTGCATAGTACAACAGTATAGTTGAACATATTTTAGGAGAGAATACATTAAATGTTCCAAAAAACCCCAAAATATGGTCATATCTGCTCAACAGTAAGGCAGCCTGTTAATTATAGCTGAAACCTGGGAATGTCCATAATGCTTATGGTCTCCAACCATGGTAAAGATGCCAGTCTGTCCGTTATGTATCTGGCTCCATGGTCAACGTGAATAACCAAACAATTTATGCATGGGGAAGAATCCTGGTTTGTAGCTTTAATTAAAAATGCACATCGTCTTACCTTTGCCCAAATGTGTATTGATGGACATATATCGGGCGGTTCCAGTCAGGCTTTTGTGTTCACGGTATGGAATGTGTTTTTTCGTTTCAGGGTCGATGTACTCTTTGGCCAGGCCAAAGTCAATTATGTGGATAATGTGTTCCTTTTTGTTCCCTTGCCGTCCAATGAGAAAGTTTTCAGGTTTTACATCTCTATAAATGAGGTTTTTAGAGTGCACATACTCCATCCTGGAGATCTGTAGTGGGACAATAAAGGAAGAAAGAAGAAAAATGTATTACATAACAAAAATGTGGCTTTTAGATGAGAAATCAACAAGTAATTTAACCCAGTAAAAGATGAACATTTGTGCAACAGTTGCTATTATTACCATCACATATTTTATATATATCACTACATTATATTCTTTGATAGAATGACAGTACTATCTTATTCTTTCTTGATACTGTTGGTTGCCCAAAGGTTGAGCCGCAACCAACTTTTGCATACCAGCAAATAAGCTTGTGGTGAACATTTGTTTGTTTCTCTGGTTGTAAAAACAAAACATCCAGTGACTGATTTACACAGCTAATGGTGAATGATGTGAATACACAGTTATTAATTGCGACCACAGGTCGCATTTACTATGAAATCGTTAATTTCCCGTCAGTCACTCATTATCCCAATACATGGATTTCCCATCAGTCACTGTCACTCATTATCCCCATACATGGGAATGCCCCCATACAGTATAAGCCCAGGACTTGTGACATCACGTGACATCATCAGGGATGGAGATCCCTGATGATGTCACGTGATGTCATAGTAAATGCGACCTGCTGTCACAATTAAGCCAGCGCCCCAGCGCTCGCCCAGCAGTCTGCCGTCAACGAGGCGGATGCGTGCACACGACCTCGCCCTTCAGGCCGAGGTCCCTTCTCGCCCTTCAGGCCGAGGTCCCTTCTCGACCTTCAGGGCGAGGTCCCTTCTCGACCACACACTGTCAACTACTGGCTCTGCATGGCCAATGTGTTCATATTAGAGTTCTCATCGGGCCTGAAAATTAAGGCCCGGGCCTGAAAATTAAGGCCCGGCCCTACCCTACCCTAACAATTACCCTAATGTCAGGCCCGAAAACCTGAGCGAAAAGAGAGGGAAAAAAAGGAAAAAGAAAAATGCCACTATATGGCCACGGCGCTGTGGATTATTGAGACGAGTGTGTCAGAGAATGCACTAAAAGTCACCGAAATAAAGAATTTATGTAACTCACATTAATTGGCTGATAATGTTCAATTTCCAACATTCTAATGGTTTCCAGCAATTTAACAGTGCCAGCGAACCTCTGAAGTGACGCAGTTAATATGTCCAATACTGTGCCCGTTAACAAGGTGCAACTTTGTCATCATTCACTGTTGTGCAACAGTTCTGATTCAGAGCTATAGCCTACAATATTATGACAACTGTCAACTTCGCTATAATCTACATACCAGCGTAATGTTTTTATAGCTTTTATAGTTATATGCAGCATTTACCGTGGTGACTGGCGACGTTGATTAGGTAGCCTAATTTAGCTTATTCACCCAGCTGGGTTCAACGAGACAGCAGTGTCTCGTTAAGCCCTGACGTTTCCAAAACGAGCTATCGCGGATGAATCGATGGTCTTATAAAACCTTTAAGCATATGGCAAGTTAACTTAAGTTATATAGTTGGTGCTGAGCACCAAAGCAGCTCATTTGGCTCGCAAACCAGAGGCCAGCCAGCAGTAGCAAGTTCAACAACCACCGTTCTATTCTGTCACTTATCTGGTGTGCTGCTGCTGATCATCGCCTCCTCCTCCACCGGTTCAGTCACATAATAGTATAATAGCCTAAACTGTAAAAGTCAATCGCCAACATTCACCAGCTCAGCCCTCTTCATATTAAATAAATACATTACACAAACAGAATTGTTATTTTTGTTATAATAAAATTATTACAAAAAGAAAAATCACGGAAAATCACAGAGCCCGGGTCGGGTTCGGGCAGAGATTGAGAACTCTAGTTCATATAAGTGTGGCCCTGCTGGGTCTAACCCACTGCTGTGAACTCACCAACTGAATGGCTATCATTAGGACAGTCTTGAGTGAGAAGGTTCTGTCACAAAGGTCAAAGAGGTCCTCTAGGCTGGGGCCCAGCAGCTCCAGAACCATGGCGTTGTACTTCCCACAAGGCCCAAAGTAGAAAACCTGTGGCAGGCCTTCAGCTGAAACAAAAGAAAGAGCAATAAGGAATGCATGAGACACAATCATAGCTCGGCTGACAATACTGAAGTCCATGAGCAAAATGTGTAATTGGTTCATTTCCAGATTGTATTTTTTGTTTCCATGTGCGTCACGGCCAACATTGTTATAAGCTTGGAATGGTAAACAGTAAATTGAGTCACACAGCTAATATTAAAAGCCTTAATGGTAAGACATTCTTTCAGCTGCACATCATGGCAATGTGTCTGATGAAAACCTGTGGGCAGCAAGAGACTGTTTATTATTCTTGCCTCCCATGACTGATGAAATTGACCTGGAGCCCAACTCAGTCACAGCCAGATCTGAAACTAGGAGTATCACATGGTTTGTTACGGAGGGTAGAGATCAGATCCTGCTGCTAGTTACACATTAACCAGAAACTAAAAAGCACTGATTGTTGAAACTGCTCCATGAATTGTCTTGGTGTGCCTGGGAGAGAGAGCTTTGAAGTCAAGACTATTACTTTGGATAGCAAAAGGTCTGTGCTGATTAGGCTAATGGTCCAAGGAGAATTAACCTACATACGTTATGGATAAGAAAAGAAGCATGAGTGGCCTGTGTATGTGTAGGGAAACCTCAGAGCAATTTCCGCTTTTGAAAGAGTAAAGTAAAGTAAGTAAATGCCAAAAAGAAAATACACTCAAGTGTGGGCAATACATAATTTGGATCAGCGTGTCTGTCATTCAGTTTTGGAGGATGTCCAACTTCAAACTGACAACATGTTCTGCAGCCTGTGTCCAATTCTTTCACTGGACAGCTGTCCTGATTACAAGGTCTTCAGTCCAGACAAAGCACTATTCTCAAATTCTTAAAAAGACAAACCAAACCGCAGTTGTGGGATACCCAAAATATATTAAAATGTGTGAATTTACAAAATGTATTAGATTTGTTCCGCAGATCTGTAGTTCCAAAGTGTAGGAAATCTTTGATGTTTACTGGAATAACACTTGAAACACAGTTTAAGTAGGCATGACTAAATGATTACGGCATAAAATAATATTAGTTATCCCCAGTAAACATTGAAATCAAAGGTCTATTTTCTTTCCCACCCATGATTAAAACCATGGGCAAACAAAATCAATAAATCAGCTAATTTAATCAAGTAAGAAATTGTGTTACTCAAAGCAGCTCCTAATGGAGCCACAATGGTCTACTTTACATAAAAAGACAGACTTGGTGCTCATCATTATTGTCATTGTTGGTCTTAACCTTGGCGGGAACCCCTTTCGGTGTTAGCATTGTGTTGTGCTTTAGCTATTGAAAAATAGCAGATCTACAAGCTCATAGCGCGCCACTGAGTGGCGCGCTACGAGCTTGTAGGTCTGCTATTTTTGAAAAAGAACGACTGACATAGAAACATAGCTTTTTCAGAAAACTGTCAGGATGTAGAAGACATTTTTAGAATCTGATCTCAGGTCAGAATGGGTTAATGAACAGGTTGACTTAATCCACAACTTTAGAATAGTGTGAGCAAATATTCATGAAGCACATCACAGATGGGCTTTAACACATGTACAGTGAGAGAAGTGGCACTACAGCCATTTAGCTAGCATTTGGCCACGTTAAGAGCATGCTGGGTTCCATCCTGTGTTTTAGGAGCCAATTATCCTATTCTGTGGGTTGCCAATTGTACCATAGGAATGATACCTTGAGGCATCTGGTGATTGAGGAAAAGGGGAATGAAGTAGCACTAGCAGATATATGGGAAATATTACCTTTTTAACGATAATCAGTATTTTCTTGCAAAAATATCTATTCAGGTCAAAATCAGAAAATGTATTTATTCCACAAATTCATGGAATAAATTCAAAACAATCTTTCTCTAAAGTACTGGTTAATTGTTAGCTTATAATTTATATAATTACTGAAGGTGAAGTACAGTTTAAGGCAATATACAACTATGGGCTAAGAGGCTGTTGGGTTTAACCAATATTTTGGCCAGTGATGGGCACCCAAGATTTGAGCACCCAAGAGAAGACTGCAGAACCGTTCCTTTCCTTCTCTAGAGGCAAATTCTGCTATGGTGTGCATTTTCTTTTGGTATTTGTTTTTTTGCTTGAGAAGCCAGAGTACAAGGTGTAGTCTTTCAGAGTTAAGCCAGGCAGACTTTTTATTTCATGCCTCACTAATTTCCAAAATGCAAAAAGCCAAAGCTACACCTTTAGAAAAACATTGGCTCATAACAGTCATAAAAGACTCATAATCATTCAATATATTGTATAAAGACACCTGGGTTGAGCACATTCATCCATGAATGCACTGATGGAAAACAGACATCCTTTATCGGACAACCACACAGGCTGACATAGGATGATGGCATATTAGCACACAGCTAAGATGAAATGGGGTCACGTTATCCCATCTGGAGTAGAGGACAGAGGCAGGTTAGTGCTAAGAGAGGCAGCCTCACTCTAAATATTTAATGAGTTTCCGCACAGTTGGCCTTTTCCAACCCTTGCAAAACCGTAGACATTATGTTCTTTGTCTGGCTATAACAGAGGCACCTTGAGTTCCACTAAGCTTGCCAAGGAACATGTCTAGCAAAACTTATATTTCCATTTCATGTATAAAAGTGCTACTGAGCAATCAAGGTGTATCAATATAACATTTTGACACTTGGGTGTTTTGAATAAAATAACAGTCAAATGGCTCTCGACTTTGAAATTGATCATAGTTTCCAGAAGAGCACATTTTAAAATCTGGACCCAGAATAATGCATTAAAGCCCCATGCATTTAATCAATATTTTATGTTACTTGTAAACCGTACCGTTACATACTATGTTCCGTACATGCGAGAGGCCCGGGCTGCTACATTCTGTCTTGTGCCACTGCTCATAACATTATGAGTTGGGAGCACCAGTACCAAGACAAAAAGGTCAATCTTGAGCCCTGCTTGTCAATGAAAACAATTCTGACCATGACCGTGTGTCTCTGGCAATAATTGGTCGATGACAAACAAGAGGAAGAACTGAAAAGAGAGTAGGGCAGAAAGTATCCAATATCATCTCAGGAATATATCCAGGATCAGATCAATTTTGAGTTTTAAAGACACCGAAACCATCATCATGCTTAGAGCGTGTAGAGAGAGACAGGAAACCAAGGACAGAGAGGAGTCACATTCAAACCAAAGTCCACATGGCCCACAAGCAATGTGTACACAATTTGGCTGAGCTGTCAGGCACCCACATTACTCTCGTTTTAGGATTACTTTTAAGGCACTTCATGACCTGGCCCCCCCGAGTTAAATCTTTACAAGCCTGTGTGCAGCATGCGCTCCCCAAGCAGGAACCTGCTGGTTGCTCCTAAGTCGAGGCTGAACAACGACTTGTCTGAGGTCATATAAGGAGATCAGATTTGGGGATAAGACATGACAAACCTGCATTATGCATGAGTTGAATCACAATTCTGATGGCTGTAATAACGTTAACGTTTCCTGCATCTCCCGTTAGATACCAATAGTGAAGTCATTTCAGGCCAACAGGAAGGTAGCAGTCCGCTTCTGGTAATGGCGTTTCCACATGAATTTGCAAAGTCACCTTTGAAAGAGATTTGTCTACAAACAGACTCCCGGAGATTGAAATTGATTCTATCATACAGATTCTATTGAGGGAGGGTCGATGACTGTAAGTGCAAAGGCGTAATCACTTGTTGTGGAAATGACAATATTTTTGACTCATCTGCAGTAACTGTAAAATCTGTCATGTAGTAACACAAAAACGACTGAATAATAGTTGGTAATCTTGCCAATGACCTTACCTGTACTTCCCAAGGTTTTGTAAAACCGGTACTCCAAATGTAACTGTGGCGCCCTCGATTTCACTGGTTCCTACATGACATGAGAACCAAAATGAAGAGTTATCAAATGCATCTACTGACCAGAAACACAGCCATTTCTACTGTATAAAGAACAAGTTGTGGCGGGTGATGTCTATGTCTGTGGGTGGGCCTCGTTTGTGTCGGACACACACATACCCATATATGGACTGGACATATTGTCAATGCAATGACCCCTATAATGTTGTGCTGGCACCACGTTATAAGCCCAAATATGGACATGCCCATATATGGAGATCTCTTTACCATAACCTTTTGTGTCTGCGTAGCTCAGTCAGTAGAGCTCACTCCCCTTTGGACCACATCGATGAATATATATACTTTTTTTTGCCCCTCCTATGTCCAGCTTTAATGTTATGTGTAAACACAACACATAACACAAACATTAAATGCCATTGAAAATGAATGGCCAGTTTTGAGTGACAAACATTGAAGACAAAAAGTGAGGACGCAAATTGTGATTGACCGGAATGAGATGATCTATGATAAGAGCGCCCCTCACTTTACACGGGTGTGATGTTTTTATTGTAAGAAACGAAGAAAATGGGATATTTACTCGCGAGTCGCAACCCATAAAAATGTGTCCGTGACCCGGGAAAAAGTGGTGTGTATTCAATCGCATGCCTCCTCTGTCTGCTGAACAAACGCCCAGACGAACCAGTAGGCATCGTTAGTGCAGCCACAAAGAACACAATCCCCTGCTGGCTTCACATGTGCAAACACTGCCAAATGTGTTCATTGGAGTGTCCGGACGAACGCACCATGGATGTATCAAATGCCAGTCTCCACGGTGGTGTGAGAGTACTTTAGCCCTTTGCCAGGACACGCAATCTTGACACTACCCTTGGATGCACACAGTTGCATGGTAAAAAAAATCAGTGACAAATGTCATGTCAAATAGTATTTCATGATTAAAGTCTATTTTGAAAAAAAACCTTATTTTGAATAACAGTCTCCAAGTGCAAAAAAAGGTTTCACTTACCAGTTTAATAGCCACATACTCATTGGTGTAGAGATTTTTACCTGTTAAAAGTAAGGGAAGAAAGGAAGCAAAATTACATATATGTAAGGCAAAATGTATAATGAAACAATTATATTGTCTTTTTGCAACTTTGCGGTAAAAACTGAAAGATTGTAATTTTGACCAATCGCTCGAAATTATTTGAAGAATCTTACAAGTATTATCTCATTGGTATGATTAAAGTAAACAAACTTCATAAGTGACAAACAGTAGTACCCATTATTGTCAAGTTATGGTTTTATATTATTGAGACATTACGGATACACCTACATTATTGTCCATTAACAGGACTATGGGGATGGGGTGGGGTGACAAGACATTGTGGAAGTGTGTATGGGACAAAAGGAGAAATATTACTTCCATCCTGTGAGCTTAGACCAGATTCACAATAGGCTCCGTCTATTAAGGAAAAACTGCCAATAGCCATTTGCATTTCCACACTCAATCGTCATAAAACTAATAATTGTATATATTCTACTTCTCCATGGACGGCTATGATGTTAATAGTCCAAATTCCTAAATAGGTTATAATTTAAAAAGTGCGCAGGGTCTCTGTGAACTATTTTGATTGACACATAAGACAATGTTCTGGAGAAAAAAATATATATATTGTGCTTAGTCTTCCAATCTCTCCATAGCGTGATTTGGCTTGACTTTTGCAGTTTGGAAATATGGGGCATTTAAGGTGAATTAACAAGGAAAGACAGCAAAATACCAACATAGTAGAAACATTGAGAATAGATTATGGATAATAAATGTGAACAAGCCTTCATAGATTCTAAGATGTACCAAAATGAAATGAAATGACAGCACTTGGCGACATCGTACCAATTATCGCCATGCTAGTACAGAGTACCAATTTCCTAGTACTACAGAGCACCTAGTTGCCTACTGTCAGCTCACAAGGCACATACGGAGTGTACTAGCAAATGTACAGTGAAAGCAATGTTCAACTGTGGTTAGAAAAAAAGGTCACCACAACTATTATCTGCATTTGCACAAATGCTTCCAATTATATTTCAAGGTCACACAGATACATTTTTGGGTGTTCAAATCAGTGCCATAATAACCCATTTATACATTTTTAGCTCAGTCTCTGTGATTGGTAAAACACAGCAATGCATAACTATCTGCGTACCAAGTTTCAGCTCGCCAAAATTGCCACAGCCAATCTTCTTGCCCACACGGAAGTTTGGCCCCACCATGAGGACCCCGGAGGACGCAGAGGAGCCCGACGGCCGTGACGAGTGCCCACTGCGACTTCCTTGTGAAACCTTGGTACTTCTGGCTGGCCGGTCGGCATATTTGTCTCGTTGTTGATCCATTGTACAAGTTAGCGGGCGCCAGAGGAGATCCAGAAAAGTGCCCCCTGTGCTGGGCCTACTACAGGCCTAGTCACTGGCAGTGCAGCGAAGGCACAGTGACTTTCATGGGTCAGGGTGGCTTTCCCTTTCTCTCTCCACCCAGGGAATTCTATGAGTTGTACAGGATAGCTTCTGGCCTCAACATTTGGCAGGCACAAGAGGGCATAGGCAATACCTGCAATGATAAAGATGCACAAAAAATGTCAAGGATACACACCGTTAAAAGCACAGGCATATTCACTGGGAAGTATAAAAATTGTACACAAGGTGTGAACTTATTTTAGATCAAAATGATTGCACATTTACGTCAAAACAGGAATAGAATACATTCAAAATAAGTCATTATTCATAATAATAAATAAATGAAGGAGTTGACCATTTTCAGCCACAGAGGCAATGTTTGCTACAGAGGCAATATTAGATTTTGAACCACCTACAACCATAATAATAATAATGTAATGTCGATAGCAGAGTATTATATAAACTGTTACATAAACATACATCAGTCTGAACTTGAGACACTAGTTTGATTTCACCAAATAATTTATACATGAGAATGTTCGATAGCTTGAACTTCTTACATTAAATATAATATGCAAATGTTAAGGATGTAATCACATAAAATCAAGTGCTCTGGATGTCATTATGCAAGTAGTTAAATATAAAGATCAAGCAATGTTTGTCAACATGGTTTATGCAAGTTAAACTAATTGCAATCTGCAGAACCTGCTAAGTTCAAAGCATTTTTTTATTAAAAGCTTTCATTTTGCTAAAATAAACTGTGCTGATGCAACTGTCAACTGTTCAGCCCCAACAAAGTGGCACAGAGTAATAGCTAACTGACAGGCTGACACCAAACAAAATGCCAACACCAACACAAGCTATGTTGTTCAACTTTGACCACCTAAACCCTCTCTCCTTCAATAGTACCAATTGACCTTAACTGTAGTGGAGTATCAAATTACGTTGCTTGTTGGGGGATGTTGGCAAATTGTTTGGTGGGAGGGGGAGGGGGTATTCGACTGAAATCAAGTTTCCAACGTGTTTGAGGAGTTTAGTTTTGACGATCTACAAGCCAACATATCACATACTCATATTGCACCGCGTTGTGAGCTTGTAGATCGACTATTTTCACGAGCGTTGGCCCCAGAATAGGGACACTAGGGTTCAAGTGGATAAGGGTTCAAACTACTCACATAATATATATATTTTTTTAAAGTATGTGAGGGTGAGGGCTGCTTCTGTTAGAACATATTCATGTGTGGGCCTCCTGATGACTCATGCTCAATTTCACAGCATCTGAAATACACATTTAGTTTGCTCTAAAGGGCAATTGCAAGTACATCAAAACCAGGACCAGCATTCATGAGGCTTACAAAACACAGATTTTATAGCTCAAACCAGTGGGATTGGCAACAATTCCTGTTGTGCAAATAATTATCATATCTAGGCTAATCAAATCAATTGTGAAATGTTCAAGATTAAGTATGGCTCTGTTGAATACAAAGAAAACATTTGTTACTTTTCAATGCTTTGAATTAGGTTTTGGTTTGCCCACCAAGCCAACCATTAATTCTTCGTGTGTGCACTGTGCAAAAAACTCACCAAAGGAATGTTCAATACATAGCAGTACAACTACAATTATTTTGTCAATAATATGGCAATTTCATTACACTAACTGATGAATCACAGCTGTTGAAAGGGTGCACTGAGATGGAGTAAACAATATTTGATGAGAATAGAAATATAAGTCAAACATGATACAGTAGCACAGCTAGCTATATGAGTTGAGCCAGGCATTTGGAGGAGGAAGGAGGGAGACAGCAAGAGGAGGACAAAGGAGAAATGGGGGCGGGTCAATGAACAGAACTGTCCGGCTCAAAATGATCATTATTCAGTAAATTTAAGTCATGACTCATTTACACAGCACAATGCCTGAGTAGGTAGCAATGTATTCTGCATCACATGCTTTTTGAACTCGCAAAAAATGTCACCAATGGCTAGGCTTGCAGTGGTTTCCGGTGTTATACCTGTTAAAACTGTGGTGGAGTAATCAAATTAAGTTTCAATTCCAAATAGGAAATGCAATTTCCCACATCTTCCAGGAGAAGTTGAACTTGCATAAATGAAGCAGAGATTAACCTTCAGAGGAAAGATCAGCCTGGAAGGGGGCCTTGCGATATGTAGGGACCTCCACTGTGCCAGCGGCAGCAAGCAGCTGCTTACCCCAGCATCTGTTCTTATCGGTTGTATTTATTGAAAGTTTCCCCTGCTTCCAGGGTTGCCACGTCCACTTATTTACCGTGACTTTAGGCTTGTTTTTTCCAGAGATGTGGGGAAAAAAGGACGAGTCACAGGTTTGATGTATAATTCCCCATATGTTTGGGGAGACAGGGGAGTAGTGTGAATCCCATTGAGTGACAGAATGGGTCTGGTGTCTCTACTTATTAATAAATGACCAAAACATAAATTATAGACATACATAGTATTTATAATGATAAATGCATCGAAACTTTTTATTATGATTAGATGGCCATATTATTGGGCTTGTTTGGCTTGATTTTCGAGGGGAGATTTGGCTTATTTCTCTCGCAAGAGTTTGCTTGTTTTTGGAGGTGGGTTGGCTTATTTCTCTCACGAGAGTTGGCAACACTGCCTATTTCATTATTTTTGGTTGGTAGTTAGACATACCACAATACAATACAAGGATGCAAAACGCAATGATAAAAAGGAGGATAGCATTTGGATTGAATGTTAATTATTTCAAGGATTTAAGATTACATAAATGATATACAGTATGTAAGTACACTGTCTACAATCAATAATAATCTGCTCTTGTTGTCTGGAAAAATCATATAAGTAAATACAGACTGTTGCCTTTCACAATTTTCAAATGCTTCCATCATACAGTCTGGAGCAACGGAAGCTCTATCATGAGTAAGCAATATTGCAGAAGTGGAGCTTCCACCCTACTTCCGTTTCGCCTTTACAGTCGCACAAATGTATCCCAATATAAAAATAAATCATCTACCGGTAAGTATATATAGCTTGCTGCTTAGCAGAAATGGAAATACAAAAATAAAATGTAAAGATATTTAAAAAAAATATGTAGTATTTCGTGAACGGAAATGGCAGCATCCATACTCAGATTTTGGGAGGTGTAGTTCAGACTCGATAGCATTTGGCCCGGGGATTGTAGAATAGTTGTCTGGCATTGGCGACGCAAGACTACAGATTGTGTACTACCCCTTCCTGTGCTTTTTTGCATAAAATGGCATTTGCCCAAGTCGGGGCATGTAAACAATGTATATATGAGCTCATCTGGCAGCATTACACTTCAAACCCAATTCCTGAATAAATATCTTTAACCTACATGCCAGTGAGTCTGCCACTCCCTCAAAGCACTATGTTCAGGTGAAAGGCAACTCTAATAGTCATGATTCATGCAATTTCAATGTCACATTAAACTCTGTCCTCCATAGGTCCAGGGCAGCTAGATCATACATTACATTTCCAACGTAAGGCCGTATAATTTCATTGTCTTTCATTGAAAAACATTAAGGGGTGTTGGCAGGGTGCAGTGGTGCACTGGGAGAAATAAAAATGTACAGCATACATGATGGCTCCTAAGAGAGAGCTGGGCCAACCCGCCACAACATGTGAACTATTATCATGTAGGGTTTAGGGATGTTAATACTAGTTAATCGCCGATAAGAAATTTGTCGCTAGTCATTAACATTTAATAACTAATCGTAATTAATTGAGAATTATGTGGTTCTATCATTGGGTGGTTTTCTGTGAATGTAATGCTGTTTGCTGAATGAGAAACGCACATACAAAGATGCCATTGCCTGGCCCTGTATCGTCAATGGTCAAATAAATATTTGATTAAGGAATATAATATTCCTTTCGTATTATTTCTGTATATCAATTAACTATTAGTGCATTAATCGATAATTCACATCCTTATTCAGAAGGGTTTTATTGCAGGCCAGCTAGAGCATGCCTGCACTTATTTATTACATTTGCATTACAACTACCATATGAAAATGCACAAGACAATGGTATAGAATAGATGTTAAGGACAGGCATTAGCCTACTAGTCCTTAGCCGTAATTTGCAACACTAGATTTCTTTTATAATGGGATGAATCGAGTTGCAAATTTGCAATACCCTCCATTGATCTAAATTGAATTTCCGATCTGCTTGTATTAAACAACATTAAACCACAAACATTGCAGCTGTAGGGCAAGCTTGAATTATCCTCTTTCAATCTGCAAAGCGTTTGATTCATAAAAATCCACCGTAGACATGTTATGAGCTACTTTCTGCTAAGAAAAAGTGTTGGGGAGGTTGGAAGCACTCGTTTTTATTAATGGGTCGTGCTGCTGCCTTCTGCATTATGTGCAAATTCGAAACAGGTGGTATTCATAGCCCTTTTCGCAGTGGTGTTTCCAGGAATTACATTTTGGGCAGGCAATGTGCTAAGCTCTTTAAGCGCCACCTGGTGGTCACCAGTTTAGAGTGCCCATTATAAAGAATTTGTAATTCTATTATGCATGTAATGTGCATGTCATCACCTGTACACCAGATTAGAGGAATTTTCAAAATATGGATGAAAAAAATTATAATATAATAATATATATTTATTTATTTTTTAAACCAAGACGTCTTTACGTCCTTGGCATCCATTACAAAGACGGCAATAAGACGTCTTGTCGTCCCTGGCACTTAACCAGTTTTAATTGTCGTCTCCCCGGAGTCCCCGCACACAATCGTAGCACTAAAGGTTTTCAAAGAGATATACCAAAGGCATGCAGTTCTTGTCATCTCTTTTTTCTCATTGTATGGATTTTGGCCAGGCCAGAAATGCCAGATTTGAACAGGTGGACGGCGGACGCCTGTCCTCGCCTTATTTTCGGGAACCTCGGTTACCTTTTCGGAAGTTTGGACGTCGGTACCCTAGGGTCCCTGATCGCTTATTCCACTCTCCATAGGACGCAGATTTACCCACTCTCTGTTCACGGAGAGCCACGCCACAGCTTGAGTGTTGGTGAGATGTTTCAAAGATGGAGACAACGGAAACGTGTGCGAAACGGCATTAACCACCGATGCTTCGTTGAACTTCTCTCCTGTCTCTTCCTTATTGACTTCCCATTGTAGCGCCTCCCAAGCAGCTACTGGCTAGCTGCACGTCCCTACGTTACTGACTTGCACCGACCACACTGCCCTGGTGCGGGAGGCGGTACAAGGGGAACAGAGAGTGGGTAAATCTGTGTCCTATGGAGAGTGGAATAAGCGATCAGGGGCCTAGGGTACCGACGTCCAAACTTCAGAAAAGGTAACCGAGGGTCCCAAAAGGGGCTAGGCCATTCAGTGACCTTGAAGCCCTTCCAAACTCAAGTGGTAGGTTCTGAGTTGCTGTGCGAGTGTGTATACCATTATGGACAGGCCATATAGGGATAATGATTATGTCAGTGGGTTTCAAATGCCAAAGGAACAGTCAAAAACTCCCCTGTAATTTCATACCCATCCAAAATAGCCTCTCTTTGACTTCTGGACTTATCTATGCTGCTTTTCTTTGTTTTTTAATTTGTGACATAAAAAGCACTTAATAAAGTAGTACATTTTAAAACTGGTGGTTGTCACAAAATACCAAGGCACATCTTTCTGGACATGTGTCATCAGTAGTGCTTCAGCACGTTTGGAGTAGGTTAACTAAATATAGCTAAGTAATGTTGTTAAGACAGTGAATACCAGGCCTAAATGGACAAAACCAGCCATAGAGACAGAACAGACACACAAGAGAACGAACTACTACTAGATGAAAACACAACCCGGGGTGAAGTTAAGTGCTTACTCTGCTTAGGCTCGTTTACACAGCAGGTTGCCATAAAAACAGCTTTCTTTGTAGCCTACGCTTCAGTTTAACTTTAACTCAACTACCACTAGCGTTTAATTTGTATGTTTCAATGTTTGTATATAAAAAATATATACCGAGGATGGGTCACTGACGTCACAATAATAGGAAGTGATCTTGTCTGTAGTCCTTCAGTCTCGCGACCCGTTCGACCCTTTTTCCGCTCGATAAAAATAATAATAATACATATTTAGTAAAAAAAAACATAAGAAAAAATACTTTTGTAAATGGTCGCGCGACGAAGCCCCGTTTAACGTGACAACGGCACGTTTAAAGGCATAGAGTTCTGTTAAAAGGCCTCATGAGCACTTCCTCTAGTCTACACACAACATGACGCTGATTTATACTTGGTCGCACGCCGGTGTCGCGCGGCAGGAAAAACGCCGATCTACAAGCTCACAAAGCGTCGCGGACATGACATGCCGCGAGCTTGTAGATCGGCTAGTTTCTGGTCGAGCCGCGCGACACCGGCGAGCGACCGGGTATACTATAAACAGGGGGATCAGATCTGACATATCGTTATTCCAGGGGAAGAACAAGGAAATTAGCCGCTAGCGGTGGCTAGCACTGAAGGCGCTCTCCAACAAACACAGCAGCCTCACCTTCACTCTGATTGTGATAAGTCAACGCCGTGTAGTCCGTTCCGAGTTTTCTATCACTCTGTATTGTTTTCTATTTTCACACTGAGCGCGAAGTATCTCCTCTTCCCTTCCATTCTTTTCTTGTTCATCATCTATCTACCTTCGCTCGTGAAAGATCCACACAAAATACACCGGATGTACAAACACGGCACGCCCGCTATAAGATAAACATTTCCGGGTAACATATAGACCTAAAAGGTCTTTATTTTTTTTATATATATATATATATATAATTGTAATGACTGGTAGGGTTCGCTTCCCCAGAAGACACGACAACCTTCTTAATAATTTGACTTTAATGAACAGTAACAGTGTAGAAGCAACAATAAGGCACAGTGAACTCCCTCTCGAACTTTATGCTAGCGATCTGTCAGCATGCTAATGATGCTAACAACAACAACACGCTAGACTTCCCGCTTCCGGCCAACCCCGGAACTGAATTCGCCCCAGGCACAGCTTGACCTTAAAGGCACACACACACACACACACACACACACACACACACACACACACACACACACACACACACACACACACACACACACACCATAGAGTTATTATAAGACACACACGCACACACACAGTCCCATAAAGAGTCCCACTGGTACGCTACAAAAATCGCGCGCGCACGCACACACACACACACGCACACTTTTACTGCAACAAACTTAACTTAACGTGCCAATGTTTTGATAATATGGCTGAAAAAGTCTGAATAAATAAAGTCACCATAAATCATAGTCATGATAGAAAGAATTCAAAGTTTAACCAATAATATTTATTCTTTACCAGTAGAGCAAATTCAGGAAGTCGCTGCAACAGACAGTGGTTACAAAAATAAAGCACATTCTTATGGAAATATATGACAAGACAGAAAACTAGATACAAATGTTGGACAAAAAATATGGGCATTTATCAATTGCGTGTCAAAATGCAATTGTACTTACTATAAACCATTTACTCAAAATAATGTGCTGGTAACATTTGACAATGATGGTAGGCTACATTATTTAATTCAAGTACTGTTTAGGTCAGTAAACGATGTCCCAAATGGTTCAAAATCAGTTCTGTTGAGCCTCATCACTATTTAGTGATTGATCAATGTATGGCCTGCAGCCCTCTAGACAAAAATCTATTCACATACCGGTATACTATACTGGTGGGGAAAGAGATTCCATTCAGATTAACGGTATTTCAGACAAATTTTACATCAATATATTGGTAATTAAATTTCAACATCAATGTGCGCTCACTGTAATCTTCACCTCCTTTATCATCACATGCAGCTATGACAGGCTTATAAATATGCACTAGTAAACTGTAGTAGTAAACTAACAATGAAAATTAAGCTCTGCCATCAATATTATGCTGCCTCTCCCAACTGTACAATGCATTGTAGTGCACCAAAACATTAAGATAATAGATATTATCACAACTTGTTAGAAACTGGAATGACTTATATCAATTCATCTTCAACTGTAAACCATATTACTACCTCAGGGCAGTAACTCATGTTAACACTTAAATATACTGATCTGAGAATAAACAGATTTATCTCAGAGATAGTGGTTTTTACAAACACTAGCCAAAATCTCAGCTGACTTAATACTTTCTGTGGTACTCAAACTTTTTCATTTCAAGGAAACTCAGTGGTTCTCAAACATTTTGTCAAAGTCATGTCAAAGACACCCAAATTAATGTGAAATATTTCAAAAATATCACTCCACTCATTTTGCTAAGCCCCCTGGAACCCTTTCAAGGGACCCCTGGAGGTCCGCGGAACCCCACTTGGAGAACCATTGCATTATATCGTAATGTAGACAAGGTAAACAAAGAGGTATGCACATGAAATGTTTTCAAGTACAGCAGCACATACATATATCAAAAAGCCGGAAAAGTACTACAATAAAAAATACAAATTTAGTGGATGAACGAAGGTTTCATCTGTGTGGCAATTGTCCTCTCCATTCCTGGCCAGGATGTACAAAAAGGCAGTTGAAGGTCTTTACTAGTATAAAGTCTCAATCTTTGTTAAGCTATTGCCTTTGCTTCTGGCAGGAACGCCTCCCAAAACTTTACAATCTGTAACAAAGTTAGATTTAGAGAAGTAAGTTAATGAGGCCTCATTATGCACAAAGAACACTTTGTCTGCATATGACAAATTGCTTGCTTGATTAAATAAGAAATACTTATTTGTGCACCATAAAATACATTTTTGCATCTGCACTGATGACGATGGTGATGTTTTGGAAATATTTACTCATTTTATTATTCAAGTAAGTAAAATGTAAACATAATGGAAATCTAAAAATAAAGCAACAGAAAGTGTATATGATGCTCTGAATGAATAACTAACATTTTAAAGTATATATCATTTTAAATATTAAACATGTGAAGCGGTCTACAAGCTTACAATTTGTCGCAATGTTATGCACTGTGAACTTGTACAGTAGATCGTATTTTCAAAATATTTTATTTTTGAAAACATTTGGTTTTTGATTGATTGAAATATTTATTAACAGTTTGCAGAATTACAGTACATTTCAAGCACAAACTCAATACAAAGACTGTTAACTGTGAGTGGACGACCCTATTAAGCATTACACTTGTTTACAAGAGGGTCCACCATGTTCAATTCATCAAAACATTTAGAGACGTACAAACAGACACTTCTATATAGTCAAAGAACAGGAATTCATCATAAAAGAGGTAAAAAGGGAAAAGAAACATATACAGTAAGGGGAAAAGGGGGGGGGGGTTCAGATTTTACAGGGGCCAGTTTCGAATTGCAGCCGTCCGTAGGTGCCCTTTGAGAGCAGTTTTGAAGGAGTCAAGGGATTCACATGTCTTAATGACTGTTGGAGTTCCACATTTTGGTGGCATAGGAGCGAAAATAATTTAGTTCCTTGTTTGTGAATCTGGGTTGTACATGGTTTGTTGCACACCCTAAGCCATTCCAGCCTGTCAAAGTGGGCAGGGGTGAGGTGGGTTCGGGGGGTGAGGCCAAGTAGGAGCCTGACCAGTTTGTTTTGGGAGGTCTGGAGCCTTGTTTTAAGGGCCTGTGGTACCAAGATAGTCAAAGAAACCTTGTACGAGGGCTCCTGTGGGGGACCTGTCCCTGTTTGATGGAGGTTTACTATGTGGGTGATGATTGGAGCTATGGAAATGGCTGAGTCTCTGAGAAATTTGGAGGGAATATTGTCATGGCCAGTGGCCTTGTGGGGTTGGAGGGCACTACGTTTTTTAAGTACCTCCTCAATTGTTACCATTGCCATTTTAAAATCATCTTTGTAGAAGGCTTTGATGTGCTCTACACCAAAACGCCCACTTGGTACTTGGCATGACCAAGTACATGGTCATGCCAATACTTTTGTACAATCCTCTACATTTCAGAATCACCTCATTACTAGTGGCTAGATCTGGTGCTGCTGTGCTTAGATGTAGAGACAGTAATGGCCCGTGGACATTAGAAACCTGACCACAGAACATTTTAGAACTGTTTTATCCTATATTTTGTTGTGCCATGTAGTAGAATTAACTTTTTCAGGTTGGAATAAGCACTGAAGTCTGACTCACAGTCTCACAGGCCCTGTATTACAATATCAGATCACAGAAACATATTACCCGTTGCTGGGACTGTAGCATTGATTCCAAATATCTCACTATCTGGCCCTTGAAGTCCTTGGCTTTTTCACTCTGAAAGGTAAACAAGGTAGTTTTGTGTTCTTCACCAATGTAAAACCCATACAATTTTGTATAAGTGGCATTTTCAATGTAAAAGTCCATATACAGTACATACCTCAAACCTAAGTACTTCCTTGCGTACAGTCACCCCAATCCTGTCAAAATCCCTCTCGTACTGAGTCACTCTTGCTTCCCACTGAGGACATTGAATACAAGAAGAGGGAGAAGTTTTGAAATGGTCCCAGTCCCAACCCAGAGAAAATTACACCCCCACCTCCATTCATAGCCAATAGTTAATGTTTATTTAAAACCAAAACTAGTCTTTCAAGGGCTATGGTTGCCTGGCTCCAGCCCTGAATTTCTAGCTATGCCCATTAAAAAAAACGTTCTGGCGATTCAAAATTCAGACCGAGTGTCAGGCTAGGGTTATTGTGGATCAATTAGATCAATAAGGGAGAAATAATCTGAACCAGAATATTATACACAGAGTATAACTGCGGTTACTGCCTACATTTAATACATCTGCAGAACCTTTAATGATCCAGTTTAGTGTTACAGTAGCCTACCTCAGTGATCTCGTCTTTGGCTTGGTGCAGTTTGTCCGGCTTGTTGGCCCACAGCAGCTTGGCCTCCACCTCCCTCTTCTTCTGGAGTGTGCCTTGAGCCTCTTGCCAGCGCTGCCATGCCCGCATGCGTTGATCAAAACAACCCTATGGACACACGTGTCATACTCATAACACATCATAGCACTCATGCTAATACACTGTAAAAACTACAAAGTTGTGATATGTGAAAAGATTTTGATGTCCAGTGATGCAAATAGCCTGCACCCAGCATCCTTAGACTAACTAAATTGAGAAAGGACGCAATCACCTGATGAAGGCCGTTCACGGCCGAAACGTTGTGTCTTAACTTATGGTGTTTTAAATACAATAAAACACTACTGGAGGAGCAAAGTCTGTGTGCGGACTACTTTCTTCACTAAAGGACGCAATCATGTCACCCTCTGAGTGCCTAGGATGCAATACTGTAATCAGTACTGTACTCATTGTCAGTAGGACTCATAAAATGTCTCTGGGACCCATCTAAAAGACCACCCCTGGGTCCCGGGAGCAATTACATTGAAAACCTATTTACATCACTGGATGTCCGACCATGAAATGACAAATAAATAAACATAACATAACAGAATAAACACAGCTGTGGCTAATACAATTAATAATGGCTACAGTTGATTTACTAAGTAAGTACATGATATATGCTGGTGGTTGGTTGACCATGCAGAGCTCTAATTATACTGTATGTGAGAGTACCAGGACCTTGAAACGAACCCTAAAAGCAACAGGAAGCCAATGCAAGGAGGCCAGGACTGGAGTAATTTAAATGTATTCTGACCCATCCACATGTGTTTACACTTGCTTGTACGCACGCACACAGTTTCCGAGTCTGGTCATCTATCCGTTTCATAATCCTTTAATTTATTATTCTGAACCATCCACATGCGTTTACATGCACACTCATAAAAGAAAATAATTGTGCTCCAGTGCCATGTGGTGCCAGTTAGACCACTATGTTACCCTGAGATTCTTTGCAAAGTTTGACATGATGAAACCTGAGGCCATGACCTTCAGGCAATCAAATTTCCTCTAGAGAGATTCTGGAGTCACTGATGACATTTTCAACAACATTAGGCATAGGTCTGAAAATAAAATCTGTGTATTCTCCTTAATTGCGCCCTCTACAGATCTTGTCAATAGACAAACCCCATTCACCAGATTTTTCCTTCCTGTGCGTCCACTAAGGGAAAGTAGGCTTTCGACACCACAAAACCGTCTTCGTGTGAGTTTGGAGAGTAGCGAAATCGTTGCATTTCATGCATGCGCAGGAAGTCGAGAGTAACATAGCCGTAAGGAGAAGTCCTTAAGGCTATGGACTAGAGCTAGGCCCACTTTTTTAAAATATATTTTTGAGGCTTTTCTGCCTTTATTGATAGGATACAGTGGAGAGAGATGCAGCAAAGGTCGTTGGGATCGGGACTTGAAACCGCGACATGCTGTCAGGCATGCGCCTATATGTGGTATGCGCCAGGACCACTAGGCCAATCGATTGTGTTCCACCTTGGATCAAGTGTGAGTGAGCATACCCTGACTGCAGTCATCAAGCGGATGTAGTCAGCCAACAGCTCAGCAAGTATAAAGAAGTCATTGGCTGCCTGATCCTGGTGCAGCTGTTCCATCTTGTCCTCCACCTCTGCCAGCTGAGACAGGGCCCGTGATAAAGCACTGTTGTCCTCCGAGTTGCCCAACATGGCCATGCTTTTGGCAAATACTGCTGTGTTCCCACACAGATCTAGAGAAAATGAGTGTATGAGTGGGGCCGAAGAGCATACGTAAGTACAGCTCAGCACTGACCATTTGCTTTTGTTTTGCCATCATTTAAATGTTTCGTTTTTATCCTCCATTCCTTTAGTTATTTTTATTACTCCCGACAATACAGTATATACTGTAATGCATGTATGCAGTAAGATAAGTCATAGACTTCATAGAATTAAAGGACGGATACTATATGCGGTAAATAGATTATCGCACAGGAATTCAACTACAAATACACAGGCAATAATTTATTTATCATAAGCCTTATTTTGCCATGAAGAATCAGAAAATACTAAATAGCATTTCATTTGGCCATGTTTGACATATTGCACTGTAGCTCTCTCGGTTACAGTTCTGTGCACATTGGCACTTTTGCGGTCAGCTATCTGTTTGTATTTAGCCATCAGCCTGCCCAAAGGATTATGTCACTCGCTCTGTCCTTTTATCACTCTCAGGGCAAATAAAGTCTTGGTACAGTATGTGATACAGTACGTGGAACTCACCTTTCCTGTGATTGACCAGGGAATCTACCATGGCATGGAGCTTCCTCAGTTGCTGTTCCTCATTCTCCACCTCCTGGAGCCTGTCCTCAAACCACTGGGACACAATAACAAGGGGATGTTTAAGGTGGTTTAATAGTACATTTATATGGCCTGGGCCATGGCTTAGTGGTCCAGGGCCCAGGCACCTTGGCTGGTAATCCAGTCTGGCAGTGTGCCGCGGGTTCGACTCCCGATCCCGACAGCCTTTACTGCATGTCTTCCCCCCCATATCTCACCCCATTTCCTGTCAGCCTACTGTCTGTCCCTCCATAAAATATATAAAATAAAAGGCGAAAGCCACAAAAAAATAAACATAAAAAAATAAAATAGTACATTTATATAATGTAACTTTTGCTTTATATTTAAAAAGTCACTGTTCATTTGTATCATTTGTAGTGGTTGAATCTCACATAAACAACTGGGTAACAAAGGACCAATATCACAATTTCATATCAAACAAACAAGTAGTCAATTATCAATTTGATGGCTCGTTCTGAAACATTTACCTGATGGGAAATGTTGTTTTAACTTTACAAGTTCTATACTGAGAGCAAAGCATTAATAACTTGTACACAAATTTATTTTCCAATAGAGTACTTCAGAGGGTATTAAAGTCAAAAGAAAATATCCAAAACTTGTCTAAGGAAAACTTCACCCATTTTCATATAATTAATAATCCTCATTATAATATGGGTACCATATTTGCCTAATAACTGTGTCTCAGAGGTGGTCTGTGGACAGTTCAGAAACCTGCCTACCAGTGACATCATCAATGGGGAATCAAAGTTAATAGAAACTGCAGCAGGCTCTCTGGAAAGTTGGCATACTAAAATGGAAGCCATTGTTCTTGCGTTAATAAAAACTTAAATGTAAATTTTATATCTTAGGCGTGTTTCTGAAGTGTCTACAACCGAATGAGACACAGAACGAGTATATAGAAGCATTAGCATGAGCATTAGTGAGGACAAATGATATGAAAAGGAGTTGAAAATGGGTTCCAGGTAGCCCCCAGCTAAATGATAGTTGGTAACCAAATTGACCCTTATAGATCTTTAACTCTTGAGTGCTGTAAAATGAAACCAAATGGACCCATAAGATCTATATATAAAGGGTCCATTTGATTACCAACTCTATCATTTAGCTGGGGACTAACTGGAACCCCCTCAAAGACCACTGGTGGTCCCTGGACCACTGGTTGAAAACCACTATAATAAAACCACTATAATAATTGTCTATAATAGGCAATCTCAGAATCCATGCAAATAAAAAGAGAAACGGCACCCCTTTGCTTTAGTTCGCCACACGTAGTAGGAACATGTGCAAAGTGCCCAATTTAATGGGAATCAATAGCCATTTTTAAATCGGTAACAACCCTTTAGGGCACATATAAGTACTCTAGCATACGCCATTTAAAGACATATCATAAACTGCATTTTTTTTAAATAAATGTATTACTAAAGAAAACATTATTTACGAGGTCTTATTCTGAAGCCCTTATATTCGTCAGCTCACAACCCGGAAGTAAACCGGAATTGTTATATTCGCCGGCTTGACGGAACTCTTGGTGTTGTACAGGCTATCACCAAGCCAACGACATGAATATACATACTGTACGTTTGTAGCTGCTACATGAGCTACTTCATTTATGTTAATTGCCTTATTTCAATGGTCACAGTGCATTACAGCAAACTGAATACATATTAATGTAATTTTAAAACATTATTGGAAAATAAACCCCCTTACAGTGTCAGACTCATTAATTTTGATAGTCATCTTGTTGACAGCATCCGATGCCTTGTTGATCATCTTCATGAAGCCTGCGCCACTCAGTGCTTGGGTGTTCACTGCTCTGGGTAGCTGAAACACAATCACAAACAAACAAACACGCACACGCGTAAAAATAGCTGATCTACAAGCTCACAACGCTTTGTGATGTGTTGTGTGTTTTAATCCATTATTGACAGCACATGCTTTCAGTTTGCTTTGAGCCTGTTGACATGGGTTTGTTTATAAAAATCCCATAACTACAGTATGGGCATTTATGAATAGTGGTACAAAGTGTTGTACCTCATCCCTCTCCAAGAACTCACGGACATCAGGGTCTTGCAGGAGTGATGGATGCGACACCACTCTCTGAAGATACCTGTAAATCATAGCAACATGTGTATAACCATCATTTCCATTCATAGCAACACTGTCTATCAATCCACAGGGATAACTGTGATGCTTTTGGAGGCCATACCACTGTCACCGGTCCCCAAGGTATCTACACTATAGTTGCGAACGCAGTGAGCACTAACTATGAGACCCTGCAGATCATGTCTGTATATATGTGTAGAGTTACGTAGGGCAGAGGGAGAGCATTAGCTGATTTACTTAATTACCAAACAGTATTTTTATGGTCTAACTCAAGATGATGTAATCGGGAAAAAAACAATAGTTGTAGCCCTAAAGCTTTAAGTTTAACCACTTAAACCCTCAGACTTCGTAAACTGGACCTGATTTGACCCTGTACATGGACTGATTTTTCTCTCTTTGCCAAAAATAGTCGATCTGCAAGCTCACAACGCATCACGTTGCGATGATTTGAGCTTGTATGTAGATCATCTATTTTGGGCTAATGTCCCCCCCGGAATATGGATGCTGCCATTTAAGTGGATAATTTGGACCCGACATTAAGCAAATAAGAGCAGCACCCTAACCTCTCAAGAGCCGCTCTTCTTCTCTCCACAAACTCCACTGATGAAGAGTCGTCCTTTCCAACTTTCACTTTGGTCATTCCTGTTTGAACAAAGTTAAATACCACAGTGAACAAACTAAAACTCAACACATGAACAAGCTTGTTTGGTTAAAACTGAATAACATAACAGGACAACAATACAACCCACCCATAACACTCTTCTCGGGCGGTGGTGGAATGACACAGCCATTCAGCGAATGCTTGACGGACAGCTTCTCGTACAAGCCCAGGAAGTCACTGAAACGCCTCCTTACTGAAAAGGTCTTATTCCTGAACATTGGCAAAGACGTCTGGTCGAGCAATGGGCCAGAAAGAAATAGTGTTGAGTGTTAAATGTTTTAATATTCTAAAGGCAATGAATTATGTAAATCACAGGGAAATATTTGAAATAGACATCCTAATAAAATAAGTTTAATGGATTTTGCAGTTAAATACTGTGACAGGGAATAGATATATTGGAATTTCCATGCATACCCGAGTGGATACTTTGTATGCCAAGAATGCATTCATGCCATCCCCTGCATGGAAAGATTACATTGGCAAGTGACCAAGATGAGTAAAGAAATATTCAGCTAATTTGTTGGATGCTTGCAATAATACCAACAAAAACATTTTACAGTTACGTGCATTATGACATAAATTAAATGTAGTTTTAACAGTGAATGAAGGCAAAGGCATACAATGAATAAACTTCCTCGAGTATAGAAAATAATACTGACCAACTTTCTCTGGGTTGGTGACAGCAATATCCAAGTCAAAACTATCCTTGGCCTCCGACTCCTCCAACTGCAAAAGAACATAAATATATATGGCAATACACTAATTACAAATAAAACCTTCTTGATGGCAATAAAATAAGTATGTTGCAGATGGATATGGAATCAGTTTTGTTCAGTAGTGTATAATGTACTACAGTGTGCCAAGACAAGAGTACGCAGGTCGTCCTCTAACCAAACATTACACCAGATTTAATTAATTAATTGCTTGTCGACCAAGCTGTGCTAGTGAGTGAATGAAACGGCAACATGATTAGGCTCACTGCCTCAGTCTTAAGCCGTGCCCTGTACCTGCTCGAGGGACTTAGGCTGCAATGCTGCTGTGCTGGTAGTTAGCAAAGAGGCAGGTCTAGGTGCAGTGGAGGATGCACTAATGGGTTCCTCTGTGGTCAGCTGCTCCACAGGTGCTTCTAAGTTACAAGGAAAAAGTATTATTTCTTCAACCTCAGGCTTAAGGGCAGTCCATTCTGTCTCCGACCATCGAACTTTTCGTCGGAAAGCTCCGGTACAACTACAACATGACGTCACTCGCAACTTCTGAAATGCATTCCTCCGAATTTTTGTTCTGAAAGCTGCACTCCCAGATGTTGTGACTCGCCGAACTCTACTTCGGAGAAGAAATTAAAGTCTGATCTTTCCGACGAAATGTTCGGTGGTCGGAGACAGTATGGACTCCCTGTAGACAGGATAATAATATGCCGATAAGAATTCAATTACGAAAAGAAAAAGCATATCAAGGGCAATGTGCTGTGAGATGAAATGGTTTCAATACCTCCAAACAGATCGTCGTCACAGTGAAGCCCATTGGAGCTGAGGTTTGGTGCTGTGCTGCCGACGTCCTCTTCACCGAACAGATCTGGACGCTCCTCACTTGAAGCATCTGGCTGGATAGCCACATGGTTGGTCTATTTGTTAGAGGAAAATAAAGGCCGTAATGCTCCATTAGCGAGTTATCAGACCAGGAATCGTGCCTCATAACCGGAATCTACATAATACGCTGACATTAGAACCTCTAATAGGCCTACTTGTATTTGACAACATCAAATCAAGTGTTCATTTATCAGGTGTACAAATGTAGCTAAATCCATTTGCACATCTTTTGAGCATGTACCTAAATGATTTTAAAAGGTGAAGTAAAAAAAGGATTTTCAAAATAAGTGAAATAGCTCTATATTCTGATAGTACTCGTTTTTAGTCTCTCTTTAGCTCTCCAGCTCTTTAGTAAACAGAAAATACAGTTTCAGTTCATTATACCGCTTTTATTCAATCAGGAGAAAACACAAAGAATACAGGATAAACAAATTAAATTGAAATGACAAATAAATTCAGTCAAAATTGGAACTGGAACACTATAAACTTTAAGCTGATAAATGGCACTCTCTCTGATTGGATTTAACTGACACCACACCTAAAAATGTATACGGAATACCGTTTACTACTAATAATAATAATAATAATAAATTGTCACTAGAATTACCTATACACCTTTAGAATTAAATTAACAGGGCATTCCAAGCATATCCATTTCAGCTGAAGGCTTCTTGAATATATATATATTCAAATAATTCAAGAAGCCTTCAGCTGAAATGGATATGCTATATAGATAAGAGGATGGTGTAGGTGCAATGGGTGGGATCAACTATAGTTATCAGTCAAGGGCTAACGGAACATTAGCAGAAGTTCAAGTTCCACATACCGCCCAATTAGATATAGTAGCCTACTTGTGAAACCATTGCGAGGGAAGGGGGGAGTTTTATGCTTTAATTGTGATGTAAAAGTGGCGACAAAATTAGCGCACCGTTATGACACTAAAGCTTATTTTGTTATGTTATGAAAGTAAAAACAAACATTTGATTTAAGAGCCATTTCAGTCTGCCTCTGGTGATGTGAATTCCGGGGTCAGTCGAATTGGGTCAGTTAACAATTAAGTTCATGTCAACTTCCTCGCTCATCACCAGCATGACGTTACAATACTTCCAGTCCACACACACTTGAATGAGTTGGATACATACACTGCCAACAAAGACATCCGCTCCCTCGTCACTATCTCCATCTCCTGCTTCTTGATCCTCTGTTGCAGGGAAAGGAGGGGGGTTACGATCTGAGCTGGCCGCCATCTTCCTTGTTGTGAGGAATGGACGGAAGTGGTAGTAGTGAGAGCAAACGGAGTACTTCTTCTTTGTAGTGTTATGGCGGTTGGCATCCGTATAGTTGCATTACCGCCCCCCTCTGTTTATCTCAGTTTGATTGATTGATTGAAATATGTATTAACAGTTTGCAGAATTACAGTACATTTCAAGCACAAACTCAATACAAAGACTGTTAACTGTGAGTGGACGACCCAATTAAGCATTACACTTGTTTACAAGAGGGTCCACCTTGCATCAAATGCATGATCAAAACATTTAGAGACGTACAAATAGACACTTCTACCGGTAGTCAAAGAACAGAACAGGAATTCATCATTCATAAAGGAGGTAAAAAGGGGAAAGAAACATATAGTGTGGGGGAAAAAGGGTGGGCAGTGGTGGGAAATTCAGATTTTACGGGGGCCAGTTTCGAATTGCAGCCGCCCGTAGGTACCCTTTGAGAGCGGTTTTGAAGGAGTCAAGGGATTTGCATGTCTTAATGACTGTTGGTAGGGCGTTCCACATTTTGGTGGCATAGGAGTGAAAAGAATTTAGTCCCTTGTTTGTGCCGAATCTGGGTTGTACTTGTACATGGTTCGTTGCACTCCCCCTGGTGTTGTGGGTGTGGACTTCGTTTACATTAAGGAAGTATCTAGACAGGTACATAGGTATCTTGGTGGTGTATCAAATCTTGAAATTTGCGGAAATTGTGGAAATTGCGGAAATTGCGGAAATGGTAATTGCGGAAATTGCGGAAATTGCTCTTCACTTATAGCTATCTATTTTCAGGTAGATTGTTTTATTTTACTCAGTCAGCCATATCACTACTCATTTTTACAATGTATATTACATTCAAACACTGATGGTGGGCACAACCATGCAATGCACCAATCTGCTCACCGGGAGCAATTACGGGTCAAGTGTCCTGCTGCTCAAGGTCAAAGACAATGTTACTGCAAGGCCTGTTGCTGTTCTATAGCCCTTTCCAGACCTAAGCGCAAAACGGTTTTGCGCCGCGGACAGTGTGTGTGCACAGCTGGTTTTTAGACAGCTGGTGGACGATTGATGCGGAGGAGAGCGCTTCCGGGAATCTGGCCGTCGCGCAAGTCGTCCGCGGAAGTGGAGCTTCTTTTCCATCCACCAGCTGTCTAAAAACCCGGTTTTGAAGCTGCACTGTGCAGCCGAAATCGTGCGCAGCTTTTTTGATAGTGTGGCAGCACCCTATGCTGAACAGTTCATGTCTGATTACCATGACATGTTCTTTAATTCTTCTTTATTTAATTTGAAGAAAAACTCACTATATCCCATGAAAAAGAAGACAAATGGAAACACAAGCTTTGTTAGTATTCATAATAGTTTGTATACACAATGTATAGGAGCACCGATAAAAAAAATCTCATTTTTTTTCTCCAAAACTTTTTGAACATTTTTTAAAAAGCCACAGAATGTTTCTACATAAAGCAAAGAGAGCTCTGTACATAAACAAGCAACAGAATTCCTCATCAGCAGCACAGTAAATGATCCACTGCTCAATTTCATATCATCTCTGAAGCAAAAAATAATAATAAAAATAACATAAAACAAGACCAGCTGCCTGCTGCTAACCTAGGACACTACGTTACACAAACAGCTTGATATTTAAACACAAGATATGTAAGAAATGTACTTTTCAAAAATTGTGAAAAAGTGCAATACAGGTTTGACTGTTTACAACTTAATAGATTATTTCCCAAATGGAGTCCGGTCCTCCCCCACCCCCTCCGATTTCAATCAACCCATTTTTTTTATTTTTTATTTTTCTTCCAAACGTTCCTTTTGTATCCATAGTTAAAATCTCTTACAGTTATACTGACATTCATGAAGATGTACATTAATGAGAAACATGATATTCACAAAAGTAGAGCAAATAACTATGATTGCAAATGACAAATTTCTTTGGGTAAGAGGGTAGATGAAAAACTAGTTTCTTACATGAACATACTTTAATCTTTTCCTCTTTACACTGGAATTGTGTACAGAACAAGCTTTTTTTTTCTTCATACAAAAACTACAATGTAAAAAAAAATATGGGGAGTCCAATTCAAAAGGCCAACATTTTTGCATCATACAAGACATGACAAAAAAAGAGCTATGCTGTTGTGTTTCTTGAAGCAAACAGAGAAAACAACAAACACTCCATTGTGCAGAAAAACCTGGTTCAGCAAAATACAGACTTCTGAAACCAAATATTGGCTTTTGGAAGCAAGACACACATTTTATAGAACTTCTCACACAACAGATTGCTGTTTTGTTGCAGATGATTGATTGACTAGCTGCAATGTGAAGTGTTTGGGTTCAACACTGCTAAGAACAGGGTCCCCCAGTCCTGTGTGGATATACTGTAAAGTCTTACAAAATGTCATAAACTGTCACCTTTAGACGGGTGGGAACAGCGCTATACCGGGTGTCACAGTATAACTCAGAGCATCATCCTTGACGAGTTGAGTAATCTAGAAAGTCCAACGTACAAATGCGTTGGTAAGGCTTTTTAAACGGAGCTCCCACGACAAACAAAAACATTTCAAATGTACATGGGGAACACAAAATGAACGGTAGAAACATGGGCATCTTTTCCGCTGCCGATAAGAAAAAGTGAGCATCAAGGCTTGATCGCATCCCACTTTTATCCCAAATAACGACACAATGGGAAACATAAAAATAATGAGGCAGTTAAAAAAAACATATGTACATGTCTATAAGGATATGTGTGTAAAATATAATACATAAAAAATTAAAAGTCATGGCACAATATATGACAAAAAAGGGGAGGGGGTAAAAATAAAATCAGCTTAAAAATGACCACATTTATGGATACTCTAGGCTTGTATAGGGAACTGATATCCAATGTTCACTTCACTGAAACGGCCCAATAGATATACAAAATGCACAAATAAATGACACGAATAAAACAAACACTGTGTGTAGAGTGTGCTGTTCGAGCACCAACATCAATACCAGCATATTTTTAGACTTTCTCCTTTCTAGTTGCTGTTGAACAAATGGCGTCTTGTCTCGTGTGGCCTCCTCTCGCACACCACAAAACCCATTGATTTTTTTGCTGAGGAAAAATTCACAATCTTCCGGTTGAAAGCGACCAATGTTAATCGTCTCTTGAGAATGTTTCTTCATAAAAAGGTGAAGTGTCTCACTCTTCTTCCCTCTCACAGCCTTCTCCTTCCTGAGACTGAGTAAGGTAAGCCAAAAAGTTTGTACTGTAAGTATCAGTCTGGTGTTTTTATAACTGCAGGGCATATGAGAGTTCCATATCTGTAAGAAGCCGTTTTGTGTCCATGAGCCTCTGTCTCCCAAGTTATTTATTTAGGTGTGTATTTAATTTAGAGTGTTTTCCTGCATGTACTCTTATTTCTTCCCGCGTGAATGAAAGGCGTAAACTGTGTGTGCTCGTGTTTGTGTGTGCGCGACTCTGCTCATGGCGCTGTTGTGATGGCGTTTAGGTCCTTCATCAGGCCCTCGAGGTGGGCCATCTCCTCGGTTAGCTCATCCGGCTCGTAGCTCTGGGGGAGAGGAATAGGGTTACTGCGGGGGGCAGGGGAGGGGCAGGGAGGTAGGGAGGCAAGCACCTGGGGGGAGGAGGAGGAGGAGAGGAAAGGAATAGGATCAGTCAGGGATCTTTTCCTGCGGGCAGGGAGTCAAATGGGTTGGGTGAGGTGAGCTGGGGATGGGTCAATGGTACTGAAGCGTCGTGAACATTATGACAAAAGAAAAAGAAGCAGACAAACGGCGAAAACACAACCAAAACAAAAGCCAAGTCAATAGTATGGGTCATTAGCCAATCAAGGGTTTAAGGCATTGAGGAAAAGATTCAATTGTAAAAGTCATTCAAGTTATGGGGTTATGTAATGAAATTAAATGAATTAAGATTCAAATGAAATCATGTCAGAAGGCAGCCAACAAGAACGACACAAAATGGTGAGAGTGAAGTTGGGATGAATAAAAAACAGAAAAGAACAGACAGAAAGAAATTGTGGTTAAAATCAATGTTCAATTGGAAGTTTACTTCAAAATCTAGTGCCCAAATAAAATAGACATGGATTTGGAATGTGTGTTTGGTATCACAGTGGCAAAAAGACACAACTGACAGATGCCAGTAACTATCATTATTACTTTTGATGAAGTACTGCAAGTATGGCCAGAGAAAATTCCTAACCATCAGCCTTGTAAAAGATACACAATCTTAGTCAATTGCTTCTTTGTACTTGACTACAGATGCCAAATGTTGGGGACATTATACTCACGCTGTCAACATCCTCCAGCATTTTGCTGGTCTCTGGCACATCAGGGGCATTTGGCACAGTAACTGCCATGGGTGTACGTGTCCTGCCTAGAGTGCCAATGGAGGCCGTCTTGACGACGTGCGGGTGAGAGGGGGCTCCTGGGGATGAACAGTCACGCACACATATGTTATATTTTAATCGCATCATCTCTGGCCACTTTGTTGTTTGTTGTTTGTTGGAGTCGGTCAACAAATGACAGCTGTGTACTCGCACCAATCAAGCCTCTAATGAATAGAGGCATGATTGGGGCGTACACCACCAGTACATACAGTAGGATGTGTGCAAGAGGCTTGATTACCATGGAAACTGGGGTGAAACACCGGCATTCCAAAGCCTGCTATTCCGACGCACCACCATTCAGACGAGCTCAATACTAACCCTGTCCCTAACCCTAACCCTGATCCTAAACCTAACCGCACGCGGAAGCCACGTAGTCGGAATGGCAGTGCGCTGGAATGCTACTCTGTTCCCGGAAACTGGAGCCACAGTGGAATGAAAATTTACTTTGGTTACATAATGCTAACTTTCTAGGTTGTCTCAGTTTCTAATCCTTTGGTCAAAATATGTTATCTAATAAGAACATCAAATAACTAGGTAGGTACCGGCAGATACAGTACCTTTCTTTTTGCCTCCACCAAGCCAAGGGCATGGGGAGAGAGTATGTTTTGCACTCCGTCCGCGTGTGAGTCTGTGTGTGCGTGCGTCCGTCCGTCTGTTACCAGCTAATCCCTGGCACCGTTAACCCGGCAGATGCCAAATTTTGCACACACACTCTTATTACAGCAGGCCCGTACACACGTACGTACAGCCAGACGTACAGAGACATGGTGCATTTATAGATAGATTATCAATCAATTGATTGTGTTTCAACTTGCTGAGCAGGTGCCCAGACTGACCTGTGGGAGTTGCTAGTGAGGCAACAGAGAACACCCTCCCCTGCCAGATTCCAACTCAAGTCGTGAGTGCCACCCAGCTCTTCTTCATTGTAAAACTGAGTAAAACTGTAAAACTTTAACTGAGAACTTTACACTGTATGTGACGTGCTTGTCTTCTCACCAGGCTGAGTGAGCAAAGGGGTGCTGGGAAGGGCAGGCGACTCATAGCATGCGTGAGCAGTAGCAGGGATGGCGGGCACAGCAAAGCTCTTCAGTGGGTGGGCGTGGGCGTGTGGGTGGGCTGGGCGATGGGGGGGCAGGTTGCTGGCATAGCTGGTGTCCTCCTCTGTGGTGCTGGAGCCATGGTAGCTGCCCTCGGGATCCGCCAGGAGCTCTGAGGGGCAGGAGGGCTGGGAGGACACTGGGGCTGGGGGAAGAGGCTCAGAACTGGGAGTATTCCTCACAGACTCTGGAGAGGAGAGAGGGATGAGAAGGTGGTGGGAGGGGGGGGAAATGAGTTCACACAACGGTTTAGAATTTATAAGTATTGACAAAGTGAACAGACTTTGAAATGTTGTCATGTAGAATTGTTGGTTACACCACCTGGACAGCACATCATGTTTCCTACAGCCTTGTGTAAAAGCATTCAGAGATTTTATTATGTCATCTTCTTAAAATAATTACACTTTAAGTTCTTCATTAAACAGAAACAACAGAACCAAAACTATATGATATTTCTTAATGATTTCACCGAAAGCAATAACACTGTCAGTTATTTAACATAAAAGGATTAAATGACTTGGGCCAAATGGAGTTTTGACTTGGTTTAGGCCAGATTATTTGTGGAGTAAGTCAGTTACTACTTCAACATTGGCCCAATACACATTTGGCTCCATTTTCATCACTGCCTATCCCTAAACGTCTTTGCCTATTTGCACTAATTTGAAAAAACATTTTATATTTTTCAACTACATTGACACGTTGTGAGCTTGTAGATCGGCTATTTGAACTATTCAAAAATGTTTTTCAAAATAGGAAAAAAAAAAAGTTTAGGTAAAAAGGGGCAAGGCAGTGACAAAAATAGGGCCCATTGTCTTTGACTTAGATAACATAAAATGGCCATTACATAGGCCATTATACTACTGTTGTCACAAAGAGCTGATTTAGGCAGAAATGTATTGTAATTATCCTCAAGACATTATTACGTAGGCCATTATTTTAAAAAGTTGACCATTGCAGTTGACCATGTGCATTTCATTCTTAAATTATTAGTGAACTATCAAAAATATTAGACTATATATGAATCACATTATAGCAATACTTGAGTACAAAATGTACAGTGTGCAGGTTGAGTTTAATAGTTCCGTTACCATTGCAGGATCCCATTCCCCAAATAATATTTCATTTCCTGTATTTGAGATCAATGTTTGCCTTTATTTTAGTCAAACCTGGGTCAACATTGTAAGAAACATTGTAAGAAACATACTAACGGGAGAAAGTGGCAACTTAATTACACTTTGAAGCCTCACTAAACGAGGTGTTGACTTGAGGACATCAATGAGTTAGTATTGACAGTGACTTGCAGAAGTTGTGTGAATAGATTCATTCATGGAATAAATACAGAAACATTTATAAAATGTTAGTATCCAAACCCGAGGTTTACCCCTCACTCCATTTCTTGGCAACTCCTGGATGTTCTGGGATCAATTGCATCTCTACACATTTGTTTGGTGTCAAAATAAGAGGAGCAAATTAGTGGTGGGCATAAACAAGTGATTTGGGAGTTAGTGCTGTGGTTAGTTCATGTAGTACAATGAGATGGGAGCACATGTCTGTATATATGAATGAATGAATGAATGAATGAATGAATGAATGAATGAATGAATGAATGAATGAATGGAGACTTGGCCGTGTCAAAAACTTACTATTAGGGCTGGGTGATATGGACTAAATCAAATATCATAATATTGTTGACCACATAGGCTTTTTTATTGTGATGATATAAAAATTCGAATTAATTATTCAAATAAATAAATACATTTGTATTGGAAGAATAAAATAAGATTTGAGTATTTAAAACCAGGAAAAGACAACACTTATGCGTTATGCCATATAATGATTTTCAAAAAGCCAGATGATCTCTAGTCTCATATCATGATATGGATATAATGTCGATATATTGCCCAGCCCCACTTACTATTGCTGTTTTTAAGCATAGTGGAGCATCAGTCTCACCTGTGGAATCCACCCTGTCTAGATGGGAGAGAGGTGTGGCGCAGGCATGAGGCCGTGCATGCCCACTGCCCTGATGGTAGAGGTAGCTGCGTGTCGGTGATGCCAGGCTGCCCATATGATAATGGTGGTGATGGTTATCAAGGGAATGGATGGGGTGAGCACTAATCACAGCTGTGGATGTACGTGGACATGAATACACAAACAGGACAAGATGTTTAACCAGCTGCTATGACCAAGGGTGGGAAAGCATGACTGTTCAAATGCACATACAGTACATGCAAACGCAGTTTTAAACCCATTACCTCTCATTTTAAATAAACACAAATAGGCTATAAAGAGATTGGATGTGTTTGTACACGTGAAATGAAAAGAAACCGCTTACTGCTGAACTAACTGAATATTTCTGTTGTCTCCATGTAGTACATGTAGTAGCTGCTGAATCATGGACATTCAATAGTTTTCTATTTAGCTATAGGGTGTGGGGGAACCCACTCATCCGCAGACAACGCCAACCACTCAGGTTACACACACGCACGCAAGCACAGGTGCACACACACACACACACACACACACACACACACACACACACACACACACACACACACACACACACACACACACACACACACACTTACGCTGAGGAGGCTGTGAGTCAAATGGCATCATCATTTTAGGCCTCATCCCTCGCCGGCCTGCTAGTGTAGACATGCTGTCCTCTGATTCATGGCCTAAAAGGTACGGTGGAAACCAGCCAATCAGAAAGAGCTACTAACTGCTCTCTTTGTGAGCCATGTTATTGATTATTTCACCCTGATGGTGCATAGTTCTGAGCTTAGCCGATGAATGTCATTCTTTGACCCATTTGTGTTCACATTTATTGTAATACTGTAGAGTGAACGTGTAATCGTGTACCCTTGCAGCATGACCAGTTAATGGAATTCAGACTCATTAATGAAAAGCATGAAATGTTTTGCATGAAAATCACATAAAATGTCACTATAACCACTATAATCTTAGAGGCATGATCACATATAAACCAGTTCCTACTGTAGAGTTTTCTACAGTACTGACCCTGATTCAGTGGCCAAAATAGGGAGAGCAAACAAATCTCAATGGATATCTCATCTGTGAAAACGGCCCTACAGTACCTATTTATAGGGTCGACCTGTTCCCAAGTTTAAATATTCCTGTGATGGGTCAAAAGACTTTACCTTCACATAAAACAATGACAAAACAGCGTTTTTTGTTTTGTTTTATATACCAGGTGTCCAGTGGACACAGACTAAATAAGAAGCGCCAGTGGAGGCACCACCACTGACCACGGTAGGAGTTGCGCCGCTGCTGTAAGTGTGGATTGTTTTCCAGGCCACTGTCAGCTGGTGTGATGTCCTGCGAGGTGCGAGGAATGGGCGTATCCGTCATGACCGGGTTGGGATCAGGAGACTTGTCCATGGGCTTGAGCTCCAGACGTTCATGGTGGATCCACAGGTCAGGAGGCTTCAGGTCCTTGGAGTTGCCCTTGTACTTGTGGGATCCATTTGAGGACTTGGAGGCTGCTCGCTTCCTGGTGGGGTGAAGGGTTTGATGGTAAGAGTTAAAGCAATACGGCGAGTGTCGAGAACAGAAGAAAAGAGAAGTTTCACTGAAGTACAGTCTGAATGGTACAAAGAGAACAAGGGTTAAGAGTAAATTAAAACATTAAAGTAAAAAGCATAGATCATACAACAGTAATAAATTAATAAAAGATCTAAACAAGAGCTTACTTTTTCTGGTGAGATGTGGTGCGTCGTGTGCAGAGGAAGGCTCCTACCACCACCACTATGATGGTGAAGGCTCCCACTGAGATGATGATGACGATGACCAATATGTTGTTTTCTCCGTTGCCCACCACCCCCGACTTGCCTGGATTGGATTAAGCGTGGGGGAAGAGAAATGAGAGAAGAATGGATGGAGGGAAATATTCACAGAGACAAAAGCAGAAGAAACAAATCTCAATCCTGAATTTCAGAACTTGAACTTGAAGTTTTATAGCCAAGCTTTATGTTGCAAAACTTGCAATTGTCTGTGTTGCATTTTGTAGTTTCTGAGACCCTGCCCAAGTTCATTTCGGCAGAATAATACATGACTACATACTCTATACTCTATGACTTCAATAACAATCGCTTCAAACTATTTAATCTAAAGCCAACCATTATCCATAAAATAAAAACCTAAAATATGTGATTTCTTGCGATTTTTCATAATTTATCAGCTAGTACAAATGTTATTAATAATAGAAATTTAGCAGGTATTCTGGCAGTACCCTCTCACATATCTTTGTGTAGAAACAGATAACAGGAGCCAACTAAGCCCTTTCTAGAAAAAGACTAAAAGCTTGGGTATGAATCAGAAATTCGAACATGATACAAATAGTGTACTCAAATAGTGAACATGAATTCACTATTTGAGCCACGAGGGCAGTTCCTGGGGTGAGGCTTTCTTTGGAGCAACATAATCAGATAATAGTTGGAGTTAGGTCTTGCCTTGCCTCGAATTCTGTGCCAGCTAAGCAGTTTGTCATGTTGATGTTGAGCATAGAAACCTTACCCACAGATCCAAAGGTGTCAGGAGGAGGTTGGTTGCTCCCTGGCTTCATTGGAAGATTGGAGGCTGGCAAAGGAGAAGGGAAAACATTTCAAATAAACATGTCATCATCACATCCTTTCATCTCTCCTCTAGTGCTTACACCACAATTCAACCTTTTCTGCTTCTGTGTAAGTTTCATTCTGTAGAATGTCAATTAATTTCTAAAAGCAAAAGTGAGTTTTAAAAGTCATGCATTGCAAATTGAAATCAGCCCAGAAGATGAAAGTATCGAAGAGGGGAGGGGGTGCACGCACACACGCACGCACCCACGCACACACACACACACACTCTCTCTCTCTCTCTCTCTCATCGGTGTGAACCGGGAAGCAGGGGAGGAGAGGGACTTTACCTTGGTCATTAGCCATTTTGTCAGAGGACTCAGCTAAACAGGCCAAAGAAGAGCAGGAAGGGAGAGAACATAAAAAGCAAAAACTTGGTTAGCAGAGAAGAGCAGAGCAGTGAGTCAGCACAGACCAAAACCCACTGAGAATTAAGAGACTGGTGAGAGTGTGTAAACACTGCAAACTAGAGGAAAGAAAGAGTAGAAGGGAGACCCAAATGAAGAGACGGGACACGTAGAGAGAAAGCAATATGGGGATGGGGAATGTTATCAGCAAAGCATTTAGAGAAGAATTAAAATGCGCAGCTCAACCAATTAAAAAATCAATTTCATGCAGCCTTGAAACATACAAGTTCCCTTGAATATTTCCTCAGGATGGAAGGATGCCACTGAATCAAAATGCTTCCATTACAGTATTAGGGAATCATATAGCTCGTGCAACACAAGTTACAACCGCTTGCGCACTTGAAGGAAGATTTTTCAGCATTAAGAATTGCCCACGTGCATTTATATAGGAATACATTATACAGTCACAGATACACAATATCTGCATCATATCACCCGAATATTAATACCTAGACAATGACCAATTGTTCATGTCAAGGACCCCCAGAATTATCTGTATTTGGGCCGCAGACCCCCTATCTGAAAATATGTGCCAGCGACCCCCCCAGAAGCAAATATTTGAGTTAAAAACGTTCACTGTGAAATAATATATATTCAAAGATTTGCACCACATTTTCACGATTTTTCACAAGCTCTACAAATGAATGAACTGAATGTTCAAAAGCAGGGGATGGTGTTCCAGTAAGACTTTCCCTTGTCTTTGACATATTGACATACCGTTATTCTGTTGATACAGGCTTTGAGACATTAGAGAAAAGTAACCAGTTATGTGAATAATAATGATAATAATGATAGGATGATAGGATAGCATTTAAATATGACAATTTCTCACAAATGTGCTCTGAAAAAGCTGCTGGTGAGAACTGTCAACCACAATAAAACGCATACATGCACGCATGCGCATCTGGTGGGTTCGGGGCGATAGGTGTACTATTCTCCCTCAGGATTTGGGCCACGCTTGGGCCAACTTACTCTTGGGAGTGCGGAACTGCACAGCCTCAGACATGGGGCCCATGCCCTTGGAGTTGCGGGCTTGGATCTTAAAGTAATAGGTGGTGTCCAGCGTGAGTTCCTGGATCTGGTGTGTCAGACGGTTGCCGACCACTGGTTCAATAACCCAGTCGTGGACCTCTGCGTTGACATCCGTACTGTAGTAGATAATGTAGCCTGCGGGGACAAAAATACATTCATAAAGTAATAATAATGTAGCCTTCACAAGGCATTGTTGTAGCGGGGGGCCTGGGGACAAAAGGACACTTATAAAATAAATGTCTTGGTCTTCTTTAGACTTGGCATTACAAAGAAATATAATTAAATGTAATGAAAACTCTCCTCAGGACTGTCCTTTTAAGAGAAAGAAAGAAATACATAGAAATTAACTGACCAGTGATACATACATAAATAAGAAATGCTACATAAATACATAGAAATAAACTGACCAGTGATCTTGCCGTTGGCTTCAGAGGGCGGTTGCCAGTTCACAATGATGGTGCGAGGCTTGCTCTCCTTGCTCACCACGGTCACATCTTTGGGGGCAGAGCTGGGGGCTAGTTTGGGGTGGTGGAGGGATAATGGCGTCAGGACATTATATTGACATTGGTTTGGTCCTTATAACAACAGGTCAAAACTGCTACCACTATATGGCTGTCCCTGTATTTAGTACAAATTCAAACGACGGCAAGACGTGTGCCAAGTTGAGCTACGTGGCTAGATGCCATGCATCATAAAACAAATTACTTTAGATAAGCTTTCGAATACAATCCGTCTTCTCTTTGTTAAGTAATTCACGTGTTAAAATTCAATAATTCATCTTCTTCGTAACATTGACATCGCAATACATGATCCCTTACCCCTTATCCATAAACTTATTTGCCATTTTCTTATTTTGAACTATTTTAAAATGGTTTAAGTGGGATAAGGGGTAAGGGCTTCTGTGCCTAAGACGTAGATGTCCTATGGTCTTTATAGTGTTTTATGATAGATTGCGGTCAATGCTACATACATTAGTATTGGGTTGCTACCTATATAGCTAGCGGTAAACAATCATGACCAAGATCCGCGGCCATAGACCTCTGTGACAACAGCGATCTTAAAATGCATTTTTCTCAGAATCCTCCTTTTAAGAGGGTAATATCTGCAGTGGAAATATTCCCTGGTGGAGTCAAGTAGACACCATGAGGTGGAAAAGTGCTTTGTGTACAGTACATACAGAACATGTATGTGTTCGTCTATATTTTGTTCGTCTGTGAGAAAGTATACATATGCTGTGTGTATTTATTGTGTATGTGGGTAGAGGGTACAGTGTTCCTACTGTTCTCAAAGGTGGTGCCCTGGGCTGTCATGCTCCAGGTGCTGAGACGTCGGCCCTTGGTCACCATGACCGAGAACTCATACAACGTGTTAGGCTTCAGTCCCGTCACCATGTAGCTCAGGCTGGTGGTATTGGCCGTCTGGACAGAGAGAGACAGTAGTTTGACAGTACATTTTGAATTAGTTTTAGTCAGTCTTTTGAATACATTTTCATTCCGCTTTAGTCATCTGAAATGTTTTAGTTTTAGTCGACTAAATATCATACGATTTTAGTAGACTAAATCTACAGTTGATTGTGTCTACAAAAATTAATTGTGCTGGGCCTTGATGGCATCGTAATGCCTCAATTTACACTTGTTTGCATGCTGAACATAAACGATCTACAAGCTCACATTGAATGTATCGCAGTGACTTCGATGTTGTGAGCTTGTAGATCATCAACCGAGTGCAAGCAAACATAAAATGACTTGTCTTTTAGTTCTACTGGATCTTTCTCCAATAGTAACTCCCTAACACTTTAGCCTATTTTTATTTGTTGACGAAATTATCAATATATTTAGTCTTAGTTTTAGTCATAATAGCTTAGGTTTTATTTCGTTTTATTTAGTTGTCATCAGAAAAATAGGTGATCGACAAACATTTTTCGCTGTAGTTTGTTGAAGACACACACACACACACACACACACACACATAAAATGCAATGGTACAGTACACACTTTGGCCACTGAGTGGAACCCAAACCTTTGCATAAAGATGCTGCTCACCATCTGTTCTGAGAAATATGTTGTGTGCCACAAAGACACACTGTCAGGTACAAATTATAAAACAAAGAAATAAAGGCAGATTCTGTTTTCTAAATCCTAGAAGTTTTCAGAAAAACCTATGTTGCTATTATCAGTGCAGTGGTGAACAGACCTTTGCCGCCAACCCTTATCTCAAAATATTTTGTTCCAGGGACTTCAAAAAGCAAAGATTTGAGTTAAAACAATTGGGTTGAGATTGAAGCACGGAAAGGTTTGTAAGGGCCTACTGATTTTAACTAGGACAGAAAAGTAACGACAGATGATAAAAAGTAAGGACAGATGATAACAAGTAATGTGGGTCCCAAGCCAGGAATTGAACCAGGGAGGTTCCAGTAAATGTTTTGATGCCAATTGGCTTAAGCGCCAGTGCCCCACATCCACAACAGAGCATGCCCACAATACTTAAAACCAGCAGGGATGTCCTTTATATGGATATTATATCAAACTTCAAACTAGCTTTACAGACTTACATTTCAGAGTTACAGTACTTTGCATTTTTTAAATCCCTTTCCCTGAGCTTGGCAAGCATGGATGCCTGACACCAAAAATGGCGTTTGCTTTAGCTAGCTAGCGGGCAAAGTAGAAGAGGCAAGTGACTGGTCTCTGTCAATTCTCTCCATGACTGTGTGTGCTGTGACAACAACGTACTAACTCTCCATCAGGGGGATGTCAACCAGAGGTCATAGGAAAGGAACTCTGCTCTTTAGAATCAGCCAGTGTGTCTGAGAGAAGCCTCGTCGTGAATAATCCATGAGTCTGTTTCTCTATGACTGCTTCTAAAAGCTGATGTAAGAATTTGAAGCAAGCCAACATCAAGGTGAGCACCAAAAACCTCAAAAGATGGTTAGTGATGCTTTTAAGACGATACACTTGTAGGGTCCCTTTTTACACTCTCAGAATTAACACTCAGGATTTTGAAGCATATAGTGTGTCACAACTAACTTCATTAGGCAACAATAACATGATTAAATACTGCATGATGGATGATCTCTAGAATCTCCATAAATTATGGACCATATTACTAGGTACAATTGTTTTCAAAAACAGACCGGTAATTCAGTTGTCATAAATTAAGTGTAGAGCATGCAGACCCAATTGATTAATGTTGCTAGACAGAAAATCAACCAAATGAATCTGTCCAAGCAGGGCAGGGCACATTCAATGTATTTGCAACTTCATTGTTTGTTAGATCATCTCACTCAAGACCATTTGGGCACCACAGGCAGAATGGTGAGTTTCTGTAGTGAACCGAGTATATTCAGAATGCAGGGTCACGTCTTTAGCCTCTTTCCACCACTCCGTTTTGTCTTGTCCTTGATGAATAATTAATCATCCCTCCGTTGCACAATACACACATCCCATTTACTAGTATCCAGTATTTGTATAGTGAATGGAATGTATGTTGTTGAGCTTCAGGGCTCAGATCAGATGCTTTTGTATGGGCCAGAAGTTTCTGCGCCTGCATCTACATAATGCACTGCAGCTGGACCTGCAGCTGAAGCATTGCAGGTCTGTCAGTGTCAGGTCAGTTAATAGAACTAGCCCTACCCGTTGTGAGATATTGCCCCCCCACCCCCCTGTGGCCATGGGGGGTAAATTTTTTATTCAATAATAAATTAATTATTAATCATTAATGTGTTAAAGCGGAAAAAAGGGCTTCGTTACACCCTCCATATTATTATGGTCAATGCCTGTGTGAAAAGTGGGAGTGATTGGTGCAGGCGGTGAGGAGCTACGGCAGTGGCAGTGACAGACAGACATTGACTGAATTATTTGGACAGACATTGACTGAATTATAGTATGATGATGATGATGATATATGCTGCTCTCAGATAATTTCGCAATGTCACAAACTTGAGATTTCTAGAAATGGGCAATGAGCATCGATACAACCTCAAACAACAAAAACTGTGAGGGACAATAATTCACCAAAACAAGCATGTCTTTGCTACTTTGTCGTCAAAAGTAGTCAAAATAGCCCATCTACAAGGACATGTCGCGGCACGTTGTGAGGTTGAAGATCTGTGGTTAGTTGGTTAATTCTGTCTATGGGTTTTATCAACAGGACTTTGACTAAATAATAATAATAATACAGATACACATACATACATATACAGATATACAGATACCCCCATACAGTTGTTTAAATGAGGCCTTTGGTTTCCCAAAATACTATGTTGGTTTCTTGTGTTCTGTTCAATCTGTTCTGATTCAGAGAACAGGAAATCGATTGAGTTGAGCACTTGCTCATGCTTCAGTGCCTGATTAGGATAGCAAGTGCGGCCAGGTAGAATCTCTCTGGTCTCGGCATCTCAGGCTGAAGTGATTGCCTGTATCCGGCTCGTAATACCACAAAATGTAGGAAACTATCAACTTAATCAAGAGGGTCGTGGAAAAACAATACGGGCAGTCAGGTTAAATAAATTGTCTTGAGGTGATTTTGCCGAGATATCTCAGCGGTTCTGGCAGTAGTTAAACAGTGAAGATAGTACTACTACATGCTCCGACTCTTTCTAAAATCACACTGATTTTTGCAACCTCAGGTTGCATTTACTATGAAATCGTTCCCATCAGTCAGTCACTCAAAATACCCATACATGGGAATGCCCCCATATAGTGCCAAGGTCTTGTGACATCATCAGGGATGGAGATGTCATAGTAAATGCGACCTGCTGTCGCAATTAAGCCCATATATGGAGATCCCTGATGTAATCAATATTGGCCAGCAAACCCATATATGGATATATGTCAGAACCTGTTCTGACATTCCATAATGTTGATCCTTCCCATCCATCCTTCCTCTCAAAGTTATTAGTGCAGCCGCGCATTCAATTAATCTCGGTATCTCGGGCATGGCTACAAAGGAGTTAACAAAAGACAGTGATATCCTTGAATTGTTATCCTTTTATACACATGTTGTATACCAGTGTTTGAGTGACTAGTGTATTATTGCATTATAAAGGTCAAGTAGATTACTATTTACTGGCCACACATGCACGCACGCACACACGCACGCACACAGTAGTATTTTGCCATCAACATGCTATTGTACATGATTTATTTTGTGCTATTTCTACTTACGGAACATCAATACAGTTCTCTGGTCTAGGTATAAGCCTGAGGGGATTTACAGAGATCATACTGTGGCAGTGAATGGCCCAGGAAGCAGAACAGAACTGAATAAATGTTAGTATCAAGTTACGATTAGGCTGGACTGATGTGAGCCGTATTATAGAGTATACTGCACCAAAGTGAATTTAAACGAGTCATTCAGAGCGTAAAAGTGCTGACCTAAAACTGAACGGGAGAGTGAGCTTCAACAATAAATTAATTTAATACCTTTTCAATTCAAAATTTTAAGAGAGAAAAAGCGTGTGTGTGTGCGTGTGCGTGCATACGTGTGTGTGTGCGTGCGAGAGACTGAACAGAAAGTGTGGCATTCCGGGTGGCGATATTTGTTGCATGTTTTTCCTCCCTCTCTGCCTTCACTCAATTTTCTCCCCATGTGTGTCTTAAAAAAAAGGCTGGAAAAAAATAAAATAAAAGATAGGCCTTACCTTCATCTTTGTGTTGGCAGGGATGTTGGTCTTCCAGCGCACGGTGTAGTAGCGGGCATCTGTGATCTTTTGGTTCTTGGGCAAGGAGTTGTCAGCCCAGGTGACCTTGATGGTGTCATGGCTCAGCACAGAGGCCTGAACACCCACGGGCGGCAGCATGGGGGTGGGGTCTGGTACTGGGGTGTATGGAGCATGGAAGAGTTCATACAGATCAACATCGGGGTCTATGGGGTCTGCATGCCAGCAGTTAACCCGCACGCACACGTAACACAAAATTAAAATGGGTTCAAATTAAAAACAAACAACAGAGAGAGGCGTGGTAAGGTGGATCAGAGGTGGTGTTAATGAGTTACAAAATGGCGGAGCAGGACGACAAACGGAAATGAGGAGGACGAGGAGAAAGATCGTGACAGGGAAAAGATTGGGAAGGGTGAAGAGAAAGAGAGAGAAGATTCTATTAGAAAACAGGTTACTACGGCTACGAAACAACATCTACAGTATCTACAGACTGGGTTGCTATACAAAGGCTACTGTACAACACATACATTTTCTATCATTGACATTTACAGCGGGAAAGACAATAATCCCTTCACAAGAAACATGAGATCTATCAGGAAAGTAAGAGGCAGTAAAGACAGTCATAACTAATTTAGGGATACACAAAACTAAGAATCAAGTTTTTGGTTGCAATGTTAAAATAATGAGGCCATTGCAATAACAATGACATTTCAAAAGACATCCGTGAAATTTATCTCCCTTTGGGAAAAGGTGCAGAACTAGTTCAGCTTTCAGATAAACAGCTTAATTGTTATACAGTATATACTGTATATAATTTAGAATTCACAAATATTTTTGATATGTTATTCTTATTGCAGTTGTCTAATCTTATGTTGTAGAACTACAATCAATTCAGAAGCAGAAAATGTATACATTTTATTCAGAAAGTCACTTTGAAAAGCGACCTTTTTGTTGTCCAACTGAAGTCCAATTCTTTCATTTCAAAATTATTTTTATGGGAAGCGTTTACTAGTTGTCAAACTTGTCACTAGTACAGTTCAGTGCACAGTAGCAGGCATGTTATTTAAATGTTCAAATTTAGCATTATTTTCTCCTTTTAATTGAAAATATGCTATGCAATCCAAATCCAACACCTTATGATAAGGTAGTGTGTAAGAAAAAGCTGTTGCCTAACAAACAACCTGTGTGTGGGTTTGTTGTGTTTGTGGCAGCATAGTACATGTGTGGATAAAAACACGTGTGAAGTGACTGCTAATTAGTCTTGTAAATGTTTGTGTGACACAGCAGCTCAAGTAAGTGGCTCCCTGGCCACAATGCACATCCATCGCCGCCATGTTGAGGAATAAATGCTTCAAGATGGCTACTTGGAACAGGCTGCTGGCCACGCTTTGTTCTACTCTGCATCAGCCAGCCGCTTGGGTGCTCCAAGCTCTGACCATGGTCCAGTGGCCATGAAAATAACAGAACCCCCCCAGTGGTCAGTCAGCCACGAGGGGCTGCATGCCTCCTCAATTACCAACTACTTGTTGGACCGTGGTACTCAAACTCACCCCATTTGACACCTCATTGTGTAGCACAGTGCTCGTTATATTCTTTTTTTATATGGTCTGGACTGCTCGATTGCGTGTGTGTGTGTGTGTGTGTGTGTGTGTGTGTGTGTGTGTGTGCATGCGTGCAAGTGATCGAAGTATTCATGTGGTTGCGGAGACACACTGAGGGGTCAGAGTTGCCCAACTTTCAGAACAGTACAATACCAATACCATACCCTAGAATCTCATGCTCATCTTTTACGCTTTTCAATGCAGATATTACGTGTTGTAAAAGGTTCAACCAAGCAGGATTTCAAGTAAAGTTTCCCAAGATTTCTAAGTTGTTTTAAAAAAATGTAGGTCAGCTCATCTTTTTAATCCTGACTTGAACAAACTAGCGGGAATGCACCCTGGAGGACTCAGAGGCAGATGATGGCAGTGGGCTTTGGTTCTGACGAAGGGCTGCCAAAGCCACGACAGGGAGTCTGCTTGTGTGCTGGTGGCGGCATGTGTGTGTATTGTGTGTGATGGAGAAGAAGAGAGAGCTTCTTTCGTGTGGATGCAAGGGTTTGGTGTGTGTGTGTGTGTGTGTGTGTGTGTGTGTGTGTGTGTGTGTGTGTGTGTGTGTATATAGTCTGCAGCATATTGATGATATTCCTGTCTTCCGGCATCCCACCCCCCTCTGGCACAGCGGTGCATGGTGAAATGGTGCTGAGTCAAAGACAAACTGGTACGATTAAAACAGAGTTGGGAGACAGGAGGTTGACTTCCTGAAGACATGGGGTACGGCCCACATTCTGAGATGCCCGCCCGCGCGCACACACACACACACACACACACACACACACACACACACACACACACACACGCACATGCACACACACACACACACACACACCTCTAACAGACAGTGTTTCATTCATTATGTTTATGATCTCATGTACGGCACAGCGTGGCTCGAGTTCTACTGCTTATTGTCAAGCAGAGCAATGATCTGAGTGTTAGAGAATTATGGATCGGCAGCCAGCCAAGCTGAATGCTCTCAAACAATATTAATTCTGGCTGTCTCCTGTTGCAAGACCTTGCTGTACCATGCAAGCAATATTGCCTATTAATGACCAATGTCAAAGACACTATATGACCGTGAGCATCCAATTACAGATGAGTGACAATAGTGTGACAATAGTACATTTTCAATTGGATTGCAGAGAAACTTGGTTAAGACCGGCAGTAATATTCTTGAGGATTTGGGACTTGGACACATTCAGATAATGGCTGGGTTTCCCGAACGCATTTAGTGTAAGACTTGTAGTGCTCAGTGTGCTCCTGTGTGTTTGTAGTACGTATTCGGGTTTGGTGGGTAAGTCCTACCTGACTGTGGCCTAGTGATGGCGCTCTCGTACACTGGGATCCCCTCGCCCACATTGTTGAAGGCCTTCAGTGTGATCACATAGTGGGAGCTGGGGTCTGAGAGGGAGAGGAAGGGAGGGGGAAAGGGAGAGATGAAACGGAAAGATAAACGGATGGGATGCTGCAAGCTAATCCACTCCTCAGAACTGCAATATTAGTGAATGTCTGAATACAGTCATTCCTCTCGCTTTATGCTTATTTTATTTTTGAGGGGCGCTATAGCCCCTCGTATATACAGGTTTAATGTTTGTTTTTAGTTCAATGTTTGTTTTAAAAACTCCATTGACAATGAAGGGGAAATTTACGTCATATTGTCTCTTTATTGTTAATGGCATTTAATGTTTGTGTTGGCACCGTTCGTTTTACATCACCATTACATCACCTAATCAACATGAGTTAGACTTTAGTATATTAGCGCCCCTCACTTCACACAGGTGTGATTTTTATTTTATTCTTAACTGCATGCCTCATCCTAGAATATAACTTAGGACATGAGCCCAATATTGTAATAAAAGTTGAATTAATAGATCAATGGGATCTGGCAAAACCAAAGGAAACACCAGAATGTTTTCCCCATGGTTTGGGTTTTCTAATCTTCTTAGAGGAAAAAAAGACCACTGCTCATCAATTTATTATCGCTGCCATTGTAATGATTCTTGACTGAGTATTCATCTGTGCTCTTCATTGTTATGACATTGGAAGAAAACAATGGTTCACTATCTTCTAATTCTACAGTACCTACATTGGGATTCACATGAGGAACATCATTTTGATGTTCCTCATGTTGTGCATTGTTTGCGCTACAAGGCACAAAGAAAGCAAATGCATCATGGGAATACTGTGTTCAATTGGAATTGTTATGTCAGTATTAACCATTATTTGCCTCGACTTCTTAAGGGCTTGGTGGATTTGAAGACAAAGTACAGCTCATGCCAGTACAAAACTCACAATAAGCCTTTGCAGGGGGAGTTTATACTTAAATGCACTCGGAAAACAGTCAATTCAAATATATTTGTGTAAACACAACATGCTCTATTAGCTACACAACTCAAACCACATTAAGAGAGGAAAACAAAAGTCTAAGGAAAGAAATAGTAAACAATTGGGGTGTAATCTGAGAACCGTGACCTCCATCAGTTATATAACCCAAAAAAAGAAAAGAAAAGGAGTGAACAGCAGTGGTTTGTTCTTACCCAGATTCTCAATGCTGTAGTAGCGCTGCTTGTAATCCACTTTGATGGTCTGGGCATGGGGACTGCCTATTCCATATCCAATGGTATAACCACGGACCACAATATCCTGGTTCTCAGGCGGCGTCCAACTCACTACGATACTGTTTACCAGCGGACGGACGTGGAGTGAGCTGGGAATGTCTGGCACGCGGGACTCTGGTGGCGTTAGAAGAGAAAATGCCCAGTTAATCAGGGCATGTTGTGCAGTCCGAGTCAGCTGACCTGATATTGCAATGGTTTAGCCTATATTAACGCATTTTGACCAGAGATCAGATTCAAAAAATGTCTTCCACATCCTGACAGTTTTCTGAAAAAGCTATGTTTCTATGTCAGTGGTTCTTTGATTAAAAAAAAATAGCAGACCTATACAAGCTCGTAGTGCGCCACTCGGTGGCGAGCTATGAGCTTGTAGATCTGCTATTTTTCAATAGCTAAAGCATAACATAATGCTAACACCAGAAGGGGTTCCCACCCAAAATGGGTTAAACCAGGAAAGCATCTGTGTTCAAAAATAGCAGATGTACAAGCTCACAGCGCTTCACTTTGTGCTGCTCTGCGAGATATATTTTTAAACATTTCTGAAAAATCTTGAAAGTGTGAGAACTACTGATTTAGAAGGCAGTTGTAGAATCGCCCTCAGGTCTTAGGCTACTTTATGGCTCATTCAAATGTATTGTAGTGGCTGGTGACCATGCATGTGTGGTGTGTAAATCAGTTGGCGTTACCATCCAGGTCACTCTCAAACGTTTCCGTGGTGGTCCAGTCTGTGGCAGGTCCTGTGCCATTCGCTGTCACAGCAGACACTCGGAATGTGTACTCCGTTCCCCGCTCTAGACCTAGGGGAACGACAACACACACACACACACACACACACACAGTCCATTAATCCATATCCATATTTTATCAAAGGGGAATTATACTGCTACTGCTGTGGAGCAGGTGCAGGTCCTCTGCTTGGCTTTTCGGTCGTGTGTGCTCAGCTCAGCTAACAAGTGATACTCAGAAAAGGAATCCACCAAAGTGGAAAAAGCAGCACTCCAAAGTAAAAATGCAAGACAAGTAGCTCAGTTGACCCTTTTCTTTAATCCTAATTTAATTAAAGAAAATGGTCAACTGAGCTACTCATGCATTACTATTTTTGGAGTGCCGCTTTCTCTGGCGGAATCTTTTCAGGATATTATACTGCATTAAGAAGAATGTTTGAACATGCTTTTACTTTGACAACTCAAAGTATCACAATCAGAATATCAAAATATCAATCGGAAAAACAAACATACAAGCAAACCTTGACTTAGATAGAAGATCAGCCAAAGACCAATGTTTCAATTTAAAGGGGATGACTTCGCACACATTCTTCCATTACAACTTTTCTCTCTCACTGGCAACTTCTTACTGGCTCTTCAGCCACTCAACGATTCAACTAGGACATGACCATGCAGACAAAATAAACACCAATATTTCTCAGGAGATGCCCAACATTTCTCTACGTGGTTTAAAGGGAAAATCTATATTAAAGCGTGCCCAGGCAGGAATAAACCAGGTTTTGTGGTAGTGCAATCACCCCTTGTACAGTATGTTTCTCTACTGATTACTATGTGCCATTCCAGGGAAAGTGTGCTGGTTCAGCCAGAAGTGTGCTGGTGCAGCTGGTGGAAGAAAACATATTTCCAAGGGAGATGCAGCATCTCTTGATGTTTGAATTAGCTATGTTTCTATTTTGGAGGCAACTGTCTCACAGCAGGGGCCGGATTTGGAATTCAGAATAGGCGGGAATGCCTGCTGACAATAAATGATGTGTAGCTGTGTTAATTTGCTGAAATAGTTTTTCATCATCATCACCATCATCATCATCATTCTGGTCCCTGTTGGTATGCTACATGTTAATCCCATCAACTCTTCGTCTCTACCCACTAATCTGGGCCACCCCTCGGGGCAGTGTCTGAGGACTGCTTAACCACTCATGCCTCCCAGGCTACAACATCTCTCTCTAAATGCCTTTGAACCGACAAACATCCCCCTCTGTTTCACCACTAGAATCTCTTCAGAAATCAACTTTTAAGTGTGCATTCTCTTTGATGCAGCACGCAGCATGAGTCTGGGCCACTAAAAAAAAGTTGCTGAGACCACATGTAATATTAATCAGCATTGCTGAGTGAGTGCGTCTGGTGAAACCGTCCACATTTTTGGCTGCGGTGAGCATGAGCGATGCCGACAGTAGGTGAGTGTTTAAAGTCCAACTGACTTCATAAACAGAACTACAGACAGTCAGACACTAGCCTCAGAAACCCAGACGTTTTTATTTCCAGGGAGAAAAGAAAAGTCCACTTCAATTCGGCATAGAGTAGCGCAAACATTGCTCACTCTCTGCTGATTTCTGATCGTCTGCACCTTTGTTAAATTGACACACACACACACACACACACACATGTACTCACTCCTCTCTCTGTCGCTCTAAGTAATTAGTCTCATGTCACGCAGTTGCGCATAGTTTCTCCCGGCGGATCCTGCCGGGAGCTGCCTATGCCATAAAAAGCATAGGTGAGTTCCAGGCTAGTCAGACACTGATCAAAAAAGAAATGAGACACATGCAGCCCTGAGTTGTAAGGCCCAAAATGTTAAAATACTGCCGATAGCCAGACAAAGCTATCAATCTCACAGAACATGACTAGATAATGTAACTTCAGGCAGGCATTGCTACTCCCTATTCCCAATTATCACAGAACCAATTCACTGGTACTGTATATACCATCAATGAGCTGTGAAAGCTGGCTGCCTCCAGTGGTCTCCGCAGCCTCACTCTTCCGCGTTCCTTTCCTGTAGCGGATCTTGTAGCCGGTGATCTCCCCATTCTGTAGTCCAGGGGGCGGGGGCTGCCATCGGACCATGATGCTCTGCCAGGGTTGACAAGAACAAGACATGATGAACGGGATAAAGAGGCACTGCGCTAAGGAGGAACTCCCTATCAGGGAACACATAGGCATTGAACTGATAAAGAGGCATGGCGCTAAGGAGGAACTCCCTATCAGTGAACACATAGGCATTGAACTGATAAAGAGGCATGGCGCTAAGGAGGAACTCCCTATCAGGGAACACATAGGCATTGAACCGATAAAGAGGCATGGCGCTAAGGAGGAACTCCCTATCAGGGAACACATAGGCATTGAACTGATAAAGAGGCATGGCGCTAAGGAGGAACTCCCTATCAGGGAACACATAGGCATTGAACCGATAAAGAGGCATGGCGCTAAGGAGGAACTCCCTATCAGGGAACACATAGGCATTGAACCGATAAAGAGGCATGGCGCTAAGGAGGAACTCCCTATCTGGGAACACATAGGCATTGAACCGTCGCTAAGGAGGAACTCCCTATCAGGGAATTGAACCGTCAAAACTTGTCTCACGAGTCGTCAACCTTGTCGCCCCCAAGTTGACGCTGACCCTGAATGCTTTTCTGTAGCGGTGACCTTGGGGCTTTGCAGCCAAGATAAAACCTCTCGCGGACCTTTGCGTAGCTAGCTGTGTTAATTTAACTCTGTGACTCACTGTTCAACTACACTATCTCACCTGCCCCTCTCCCATCTTCTCCCATGGTGTTACAGCAGGGGAGCCCCGAAAGACAAACACAGTGATGCAACACCGATAGACACATTAGGAAGAAATAAATGTATGAATAATAGACACAGAGTGGTCCTGTTGAGAGACGTGTGTGGCATGTGTGGCGGTGCAGTTTCCCCTGCAGGGATACTGAGGCAGGGAGATGAATGCTGACTCTAAGCTGGCGGGCTCACGTGCATGGTGTGTGTGTGTGTGTGTGTGTGTGTGTGTGTGTGTGTGCAGCGATAGGTGGGGGGTAACTCAGTGTGGGAGAGCAGTTAATTAACACTACCCGACTGTTGCAGTGATGCGACAAAACCCCTGAATACAGTATGGACGCACACTCCTCCCCCCCATCTTGAGTCAAGGGAATAACACAAATTAAATCTGTGTTAAGTGAGTTCAATTATTTCCATTTTCCCTATTATGGTGTTCGTCCTAGCTAGAAAATGTGTTTAATTGAGTTTCAGAAAATCACAGGAAACAGACAAATGTTAAAGGAAGAAAAACAGGGAAAACGTATCCCATCAAAGTCTTTTTTTTATAAGCTGCTGCACATATAATGTTCAGTTGTACAGTTAGGGTTTCAGTATGGTTCCTAATGACCTAAGAGCAAAATGACCACCATGTGAATATGGTCCAGTGCTGTAGGCTAGGTTATTTCAGATGGTATACCATAATTATTCGCTGTGCGTCATGCGCACGTATAGGCTATACACTCGCTCGTGGTCAATGTATGAAATGATTACAGTATGCGCTTTTCTTTTTCTTTTGAAGATTGAATTATTCATACTTCTATGAATATAATGAGGTTCTAGAAAGTAATTGTTGCGCTGTAATGAATCAGATTCATCTTTCTTTAAAATTTTAACCAGACATCCAATCCAACTTTCACTCAAATCAATGTCTCACCTAGACACAGGATCTGACAGGAAATTTGAACTGATGGTTCAATTTATCCCCTGAGCAAGCAGGCCTGCTCTATTGGCTCAAAGGTAAAAATCTCAGCATGTGCGCAGGAAACCCGTCGTTCAAATTCGATTCATGGGTCGATTTTGTTTTTTTTACACACTCATACTCAAACACTGCATTTCCCAGTGCAGTCTAGTCTTTTATATACTGAATGTTTGTGCACTCTCCCCAGCTACAGTAGTTTCGCTTCTACTAACAAATAGGAGGCTGCAGTTCTTTGAGAACCTGTTTAGTGTTGTTGAGCCCCACGGTCTCTGGCAGATATACAGATAGACTGATAGAAAGGTTAAAGCTGTCTGACAGACGAGGACTCTCTAGCCGATGAGAGAATCGATGTGGGTTCACACACACCCTCCTAACCAGCTGGGGCTACAGGTCTCCGACACACCTAATCACATGGAAAGAGTGCGCACTGGCCTGTGGCCAATCTATCTGATCACCTGACAGAGTCTTTGAATGATGATCTATTGATGTGAATATACCCACTGTGTCTGAGAGAGAGGTTGTTTACTGTATGTGATGCCTTTTATTTTATTTATTTCATAATGATTTAACATAATCAAGGGCTTACCTTTGAGTTTTGGACCTCGATGCTGAGGTTTTGAGGAGGTGCACCTGGAACTGTGAAGAAAACAAGAGTGCATGGTGAAAAAAGAGATTGTGTAAGTAACATACAGAAGAATGTGAAATGTAAATTCCACATGGCACTTTTAAATTAACACTTTCCTCTGTTTGCTTTGACCACTTAAAACACTAGTAGACTGGAGTGGATCTATCCTAGCTCGATAGCTAGATCCTATGTCGAGTCCGCCTACAGGAAATACGTAAGCTGCGGCCATGAGACCCGTTTCTGAATTCGTCTATAGACACCTCTGGCTGTCACACACACGTGTGGCAGCTCAAGGTTGATTGAGTGCATTTATATGCATATCAATGTAACGTGGCTCTGACACCTGCTAATTCTCCCATTGCAAAGCTTTGTTTCTTGTTGCTATAATAATGAGTCAGTATGAGTCCGTTTGGTGATGTTCTTCATTCTTGCCCTGATGAAGACCAGTTAATGGTCGAAACATGTTGGCAGTTAATTGCCTTCTTAATTTAATAAAGGCTTTTCTCTCTTTTTAACTTTTGTTTTGAGTGCCCAGATCTTCTCTCTTTTTTCTATGCTTTGATCCCGTTTGATCCGTGTGAGCACCTTCTTACCATTATCACCTTTTTATATCTCCAGTGATCACCTCTTTTTATCGTATAGAAATAAATGCTTCCATCTTATAAAGCAACGAACCATCAGACAGGGTGCGAACTGTGACGTCCTCCGTGGAGACCCCTGGACCATGCTTGTTGTAGGCCACCACACGAAAACTGTGTTCCATGTACTTCTTCAACCCAGTCATGGTGTAGGAGAGAGCACTTACGTCTATGTCCTAAGAGAAAGACATAAGTCAGTTTGTTTCAATATTGGTTGGGTAACAGATAACGTATGTACAGTATGTGTGGTAGGTATATATACTGGATGTTGATGGTGACGTAATTAGGATATGTTTCAATGTCGGGTGGATAAAAGGTAATGTCTGTATGTATACATGTATGTAATCTGAAACATATCTTAATTACGTCATCATCAACATCCAGTATACCTACCACGCATACCATACGTACATACGTCCAGCCGACCACAATATGTGCGCGCTCTGCTTGCGCAAGTAATTATCTACATTTCTTTGGAGTCCCACACACTGCCACAGCTTGCAATCATCCACACTTTAATGCAACATTACGGTCGTAACCCTTCATTAGACATATGGTAGCCACAAGGTTATTTCAGGTGTTTCAGGTGTCCCCAAGTTTGTTATATATTATAAAAAATGTGACAGTAGCATCTTCACAATTGATGACTACAATGACAATAAGCTTAGTTATACAACCTGGAGGCTGATTAAAACAAATCTGCTTTCTTTCAGGGATGTCCAATCACAACCTCAGCACTCGTGTCTTTTATCACAGCACCCCTACTGTACTCCGCTTGACCTTAAATATTTCATGTCCTTTTAACACATTTCCTCCGGTCTTTGTCTTCACCTTTGTTCTAACCCTCTCTTTCGGAGATACGAGAGAGGAGCTTTTCTCGCCCAGTCGGCCACTTTGATCCCACCCTCAGTCAGCCTCTTCATCTCTGCCCCCCTTTTCTCATCTCTATCTCTCTCCTCTAGAGAGCTGAGGCATCGTTACTCAGTGTGCCGGCTGACATTTCATCCATTATCATATTAAAGGCTTTTTAACGCCTGGCTGGCTCACTCACCCACTACTGCCGGCGCTGACTCACTCTCTAACCAGCTAGATGACACTCTGTCGAGTAAAGTCAGGGCGAAGTTGCTTTTGCACTGTATGCAAAATGAGAATCACTAGCTGGTCTGTGATCATTATTAAGTAGATCGTCACGACAGCATCATTTGTTGGAAGTTATAATATGTTTGCATCATCGGCAGACAACTGCTAAATATGAGATTGAATTAATCTGTCAAATCAGGTATGTGTCTCATAATCGTTGCCATGGAATGTGCTATGGTGCGTATCAAAGTGATGTTACCTGGCTTTTAGCATTTGAGCTAAAAAACTAGGTTTATAAAGACCGTTGCATCTGCATGTTGAGCAAAACATTACATTAAAGGGGAACCTTGCTTATTTATAACCTGGTGGATATGTTCAAATGGGCCATTTGAACATATCCACCAGGTTATAATGGGACATACTGTTAAAACTGTTATTCCATGGATGTGGAGTGAATATGGGTGGTGTCTTTCCGGTTGTCATTTAATGTAAGGAACCCAAAAATCTGTAATATGTATTGCTGCTGTACATCCAATGACCTCTTGTTTTGTTTTGTTTTTTGTCTTTTGTTTTTACTCAGTTTTCTTTTACTGTTGATGTTTCTGTCCCATTGTATGTCTTGTTTGTCTTTGGTGTCTGTCTTGCATATTCAAAAATTCCAAAATAAAGAGTAAAAAAAAAAAAAAAACTGTTATTCCAGACCTTACACTGAATCAGCTGTTGTCAGCCGAAGTTAACCATGCCCCTAATAGCTGTGATTTGTTTTTTGTTTTTTTATTTCACTTAATAACCGATTAATGACCCTAACCTAATTCTGTCCACAATGTGCGCTTGTCGACACACAAGACTATCAGCTGCTCAACGTGGGCATCTGGCCTCACGTTGGCCTGGTTGTACTTGCAATAGAACAATAGGCAATGGTGCTCTTTAACAAATCAATGTGATATTACTGTATGAGACCTGGCTCCTACCTGTTCGATGCCCACGCTTTTGTCTGTGTAGTAGAGCTTATAGGTGAGGATCTCTCCGTTGCCTGTGAGGGGCATGTCCCATTTTAGAGACACAGAGGTAGGTGTATTTGAGACCGCTTGCAGGTTCGGAGCAGGACCAGAGACTTGGACTGGGAAAACAAATGAACAGAAGAGCAGAATTTAGACAAGCATCAAGTAAATGTGTTATCCATGTTGTTGTACACCTCCTTGTTTGGCCCATTCCATGTTGAATGTCAGAAATCACTACAGCATCATACATTGATATGTTGACTATTTGCTGTCAAAGATGTTTGTTCTTATTCATTTCAGACCAATGTCTAAAGAAATGGATCCTTTATTTTCTACAGGGAAATTAAACACACAACAAAAGCATATCTCTGGGCATTACAACAACATAATATTGTAGCTTGCTGTAACATTCTGTGTGAGAAAGCATGCAGTATTTTTTATGTTTATGCAAGGATTTATTCCAACTGCTGTTTACAGTAATTAAGTATTTAACTCTGGTTAGCAAAGCAAAGGGCCAGGATAATGTGTGTGTGTGTGTGTGTGTGTGTGTGTGTGTGTGTGTGTGTGTGTGTGTGTGTGTGTGTGTACTGTGTGCGTGCGTGCATGCGCACGTGCGTGCTGATAACATAGCAGTTATGCAGTTCTGTATGAGAACCAAAAACATCCCTAGAGCAGAAGTACAGAAAATATGAATGAGGGAAAAAATTGCGATACAGAGACAATGAGAGGAGAGAGAGAGAGAGAGAGAGAGAGAGAGAGAGAGAGAGAGAGAGAGAGAGAGAGAGAGAGAGAGAGAGAGAGAGAGACTCCATGGTGAAGAGAAGGGCATTGGCTCTAGGCATTATACCATAACTGTGCTTGACACAGTCTGTGTGGCATCTTGCTACAAGAATGTTGGTAAGTGGCACAATTCTCCATCTGTGTAAATCTGTGCATCTGCACACTTATTACCTGTGAAACCTGAACATCATGATGATAACGAATGCATGTTCACAGACAGCTGTGTCTTTGCTTAGAAAACCATTACTCCATGTAGTGACAATTATACTGTGCAGTGACACTAAAACAGATGGGATACCTGGTGGCTTTTAGCCAAAAACAAGGACACTGACAGCAGGAAGAGGAAAAATGTATTATATATATATATGTATATTATATATTACGGCTGGGACTCGATTAATTTTGTTTATGTAATTAATCAGAGGCTTTGTAATTAATTATCTCAATTAATCACATTTTAATCGCATATCAATATTTGAACCTGAGAAGTATTATTTTAATGGATTTTGGTATACTAGTGAATCAATGAATAGTGAATACATAGGTTTAAGCAATAAAACATTGTTTTTGTAGTAATAATAGGGGTAATAATAATAATATTTCAAATTTAATAATTTATATAGAGCTTTTCTGCGTACCCAAAGATGCTTTACAAGGGAGACATGAGAAATCAAAAACAACTTTATTAGGGGAAAAACACTAAGAAATTAAATAAATTAAATAGCTGGGGAAAGCAATATTGAAGGTTTGGATGGTGGGGGCATGTCTCTGAGAGTTTGGGGAATGCATTCCACAAATATGTGTCATGACCATAAGAAAACACCTGTGTTTCTTCCGTGGACATACAGTAACAGTCATAACAGATTTTACATTTTAGTTGGCCTTAACCGTTTAGTTAGAATGTCATCTGGACAGGTCCTTGAACTGCTACTGGGAGTTGGAATAATGTTAGCTCTGATCCATAGTGTTAGAAGGAGGAAAGTAGGCTTTCAACATATTTCTTGTGCTAAAAACGAGGTGCTGCACAGCCTGCACTTCCGCGGGTGTGAGGGTAAAGGATCAAATTAAGTACCATAGAACTCCTCCTGAGTCCTTTAAACTACTCTATGGACCAGAGCTACTGTTGACGCTAGCTTCCAGGCTAGGCTCGGTGCAATCGAGCCGATACTGGAGGCTTGACGATATGCAAATTATTTATTGAATAATTGCACACAACAGTGCTGTGTAGACTACACATATGGGACCCAATGCCTCCCTGCTTCGCACTCAAGGTTGAGCATCAAAGGTTGGATTGGGGGTAAGTCCCTGCGACATACTAGTGTCATGTCCACGGCGTGTACTTGTACATCATGTCCAGGGGGTGTACTTGTAATGTACATTAAGCTGCCTCACGCTACAGAAACAGGATAGGCCCAATGGTCCTCAGGGCTCGGCAAGGCTTACTTACTACTGCTGCTATAATACTATATCATACAAGGTACTGTAACTGTTGGTATTGCTGCTGTAGTATATAAACAAGGTATATACATACTGTATATGGTATGCCTTAATTGCAAATGTATACATATTTCTTTCCTTCACTGTGTTACACCAATGTTGCATACTATTGCTACTTGAAAGGCTCTTCTTCTGATGTTGAATGTTGCACAGTATTTGGTGGTTCACACACACACTTGCATTTAGCTGCTTGTACTATGAGTAGTGACAAATAAAAAGAGATCAATGGTATGTTTGCTTGACAGTAAAAACAACAATCAGCTAAATATACCTGCTGCAACCTGGCTGAAGATTGCATTTGCCAGTGAAGAATTTATGCCTTAAAAATATGTCTTAAAAATATGACAGTGATGATCTGAGATCCAAAAGGTGCTTTGATTCATGTGCGTTTGTGTCTGCGTGTGGGGGGATGGTTCTCATTTGTCCTATCAGTAGCTGCACAGCAAAACCCTGAGAGATTATTTAACTTTGAGTGTGTAACCAAATATATTCACACAGCTCAAGAGTTAAATGAACACTGAGGCTTTAACAAGGTAGGTACAGAACAAGTGTTCTGTGTGTGTGTGTGTGTGTGTGTGTGTGTGTGTGTGTGTGTGTGTGTGTGCAATATGGGGTCGCACTGTACATCTAGGCCTGGCGTTTAGAAGCGGGTCAAGGATTTAAGCCGCCATTCATAACATGATCGTAGAGGCAGAAAGTCCATATGCACTTTATGGGTAATGCCTGCCCTCACTGCCATCCTCACGGGTGGTTAGCTTCCTGCTGGCGGACATTATGGTGGGGTTGTGTGTGTGTTTGTGTGAGTGAGTATGTGTGTGTGTATGTGTGTGAGTATGTGTGTGTGTGTGTGTGTGTGTGTGTGTGTGTGTGTGTGTGTGTGTGTGTGTGTGTGTGTGTGTGTGTGTGTGTGTGTGTGTGTGTGTGTGTGTATGTGCGTGCGTGCGTGCGTGCGTGCGTGTGTGTGTGTGTGTGTGTGTGTGTGTGTCCGTCTGCCCCGCATCAAGGACACAGGTAGAGAAACGGTAGTTGACCTAGAAACTGACAGTGACTGAGCTGTTGTGAATCCAGAATGGGACACCACACACCAGGTATGTACAGTGTGTGTGTGTGTGTGTGTGTGTGTGTGTGTGTGTGTGTGTGTGTGTGTGTGTGGGGGGGGGAACTGGAGGAACGGGAGTCCACCTCCACAGTAAAGTGGGGGAATCCCCAATTTCAAATGGGTGTGGAATGGAATAATTTTGTGCACTTATAGCCAGAGGGCTCTTTCCATCCTTGCATCAGAAAAAAGGGGGGCAGCACCTGCTTTCATGAAGTCAAAACATCCCCAAGTGGGATTGTATTATACAGAGTGAGCACACTACCTGGGTGAAGGAACGGCTTAGGGCCGTTTCAGAGCGGATGTCGAAGGAATACTAATTCCAGGCATTTCTTTACTCTACCACAGGTATGATAGGCATGGGTATGCA
>NC_137862.1:12608573-12731073 GCF_963924005.1 Protomyctophum bolini | reverse complement strand
ATAACAAGGTTAGTGTACAGTACATACAAATGATATAGGCTAAGTACTCGAAGAAACTGTCATTGGTGTATTAGTCTGTATTTTCGAGGAAACACCTCACATAACAAGAATGCCATTAGTAATTACTATAACCTTGTTTATCAAGAGCTGACCTTGCGTGTCCACCCACACCCTAGAAGAAAGAGTACTTCCAGCTCCATATTAATGCCATTGTGTGTGTGTGTGTGTGTGTGTGTGTGTGTGTGTGTGTGTGTGTGTGTGTGTGTGTGTGTGTGTGTGTGTGTGTGTGTGTGAGACAGTGTGTTCGTGTGTGGTCGCTATTTTCCACACAGAGCAGTAGACTGAAACATGATGTTTGTGCCACACAAACACTGCTAGAGGCTAAACTATTATGCCAATCTATTATCGCGCGCGCACACACACACACACACACACACACACACACACACACACACACACACACACACACACACACACACACACGAGGGTATCACAATACAACCATAACCAGCCTTATAAGATAAACACTGTCCTGATGCACTGTTATAAAACTGTAATGCAAGCTCGTACACATGCACACACCACTCAGGAAGACATCATGAGAACCACAAATGAAATACATCTGACATTTGTGTGCCCTCTTTGATGATTCCAATTTATATGTAGTAACAAGTATTTTGAGTTATTCGCCAAATAAATCATCATCACGTTAGGACGTTATTGACTGTCTGCTTGAGGTTTGACTACACAGCAAACACTGTCATATACTTACTCATGGAATGGAGTAAACAATACACATACTTACTCATGACATGGAGTAGTATTAAACAACACACAGACACCGGAAACTGTAATCTAAAGCCAGAGTTATACTTGGCTGTACATCTCATACATCTCATTCCAGTACATCTCTCATGTACTGGAAATAGCCGATCTACAAGCTCACAGCGTTGTGCTTGTACTGTAGATCAGCTATTTTCTGAGTACAGGGATAAATCAGGCTTAATAATACACCTGTGTGAACTGAGTGGTGCAGCCAAAAACTGTCGACCTGAAGACCAGGGTCTTCTCCTATGCACCTGCCTACCTATTGTACACCCAGGTAAGCAAAGCCTTTACGTTTGATGAAAAACTAAATGTGACAAAAAAAATCATAAAAATCAATCCCAGCACCACCGTTATATTTACAGTTGCACACAGGCCTGTGAGTTTCTCCTCTGTTTCCTAGCTGGCGCCCTGCCCTCTTCACCTCCATTTGACACGGCAAGTCCTGAGAGATTTGCAGCTCAGGTAGTGGGATTACATTTGTCAAAACCTGGGTCTTTAGCACACTGTGTGCGACATGGAAGGAATGAGTGAACACAGGGTGAGAAAAAGGAGCACAGTGAGAGACAGAAAGAGGTTCTGTGGAGCAGCAATAGCTCTAGGCAATATGCCAATATTGTGCTCGACACATCTTGCTATAATGATTTTGGTCAGTGGCGCAATTCTCCATCGGTGTGAATTTGTCCATCTGTACGCTATCCCATTGGAACTGTCACCAGCCCATTGTAAGTGTCAAAACAATGGCATGTTCTTGTACAGTCGTGTCTCACACACATTTGTGTCTAAAAATCCATCCGATGAAACATGGTGTGCTATGTATTCTATCATCTAAAATAATAATCTATATAAATGATCTATTATCCCTAAGAGGGTCCCAGCCCTCAGTGTGTTCCCCGAGAACTAAATAAAGGTTGAAATGAAATGAAAAAAATATGTACATAAAATAATGGTAGAAAGAGGCACTGGTTTGGCCATCGCTCTGCAGTTTACGCCAAGAAAAACAGAATGAGTGAAAGAGACACCTTGTCCACTATGGAGATCTGCCATGCAGGGCAGCTTTCTGTTCTCATGACAATCAGTCTTTTACTGCCAGGCCTGGGACAGTTACAGTAAGAAAGTGTTGGTGCCAAGTTCTATTCATAGCTGATTAATAGTGTCATTAGTCTCTGTGCCTTCGCTAATGAATGTCTGGCATTAAGCCTTAACGAGGTAGGTTATTCTACATCTGCATAATGCATTTGGGTAACCAATGTAAAAAAATAAAAATAAACAGTCAAGACAAAGAGATGCATGGCAAATCATTTATCTTAATAATAAAATAGAGAAAAACACGTTTCTGTACTCGCAATGATTGAAATAGCATTTATTTAAAGTTCTGATAAATCCCTCGCACTTAAAACGTTCTGCTTGTGCTGTTAACTACACACAGGCTAGTTTCCCCCTGCGTCCCAGCTAGACTAATCATAAAGTTCTGGCAAGTGATTTTTGTACTTGGCCTCAGCAGCCTCCCATCAGGAACTGTAGCTCACTTGCTGGCATTTTGCAACTCCACCGAGACAGCCTAGCTGTCCGGCTCCTTGACAGCATCACCTGCAGCACTGTAACTAGCCTTCCCAATTAAGGTATACTGTAGTCAGTGGACCATAGCCAGGTTCTTGCAATTTGTCCCCCATTAGAATTAAACTTAATTAGCTTTGATATTCTGCGTGGTTGGAAATTAGCATCTCTGTATAAGAGCTCGCCCTCTGTATAAGACCCTGTACACAGCTTGTGTTCTGTTATTGAGTAACCTCGCGTCACCAGGCTTTCCATCTCGGAGGAAAGCCTAGTCTGTGTTACAGATATCGCCACGTCATGTTGTAGTATTGTTTTGTAGTCATCAGGCAGGAATAATCATCTGGAACTTCCTCAAACCGGAATAACAACAATAAAAGCTCTCGTAGCCTGCGGCTTTTATTGAGAAAAATCGGTTTGAGGGAAAATGAAGTACCGGATGAAGTTCCGGATGAATGAAGTTCCGGATCATTCATGCCTGATGATTACAAAACAATACTACAACATGACGTAGGGATATCATCCTGATGACTACAAAACAATACTACAACATGACGTAGGGATATCATCCTGATGACTACAAAACAATACTACAACATGACGTAGCGATATTATCCTGATGACTACAAAACAATACTACAACATGACGTAGCGATATCATCCTGATGACTACAAAACAATACTACAACATGACGTAGGGATATCATCCTGATGACTACAAAACAATACTGCAACATGACGTAGGGATATCATCCTGATGACTACAAAACAATACTACAACATGACGTAGCGATATCATCCTGATGACTACAAAACAATACTACAACATGACGTAGCGATATCATCCTGATGACTACAAAACAATACTACAACATGACGTTGTAGTATCATCCGCTACCGACCGGATCATAAACCCGAAAAGGAATGCTGCGCAGGCTAGTTATTGAGGAGGACTGGAAATATTAAGAAACTCAAGTTAAGTTAATTATGGGCCTGGCCCAAAAACAATAACTACAGACATCCGGCGCTGTGGTTGACATGGATATGCCTGAAGTGGCTGTAATAAATATTCAGCAAGTGTTTTCACAAAAAGGGCTACTTGTTATAGTATATGATCAATTGTCGAGAGCAACATGATAATCACTCCATTTCCTTCTCCATAAGGTAATGTATGAGGAAGAAATTCAAGCATGCATAAAACAAAAATAGAAAAGTGGGACCGAACATCAATAAAGCTGGAAAGTACAAGAAACATTGAGCAGACCCGGCCATGAATTTAAAACCACACAAAAGATGTTTTGATTTGTTTCTTGGTTTTGTTTATACGTTTTCCGTCACTTTCCGGACTATGTTTATGCACAGTGTTCCTGTCTTGTTGTTGTGTACCGGTATGTTCTCCTGTATCGTGTTAAAGAAAAACAAACAAAGCAAAAGAAGAAAAAATAAATACTAAGCATTAGTGAAAAACTGTTATTTTCAGCCAGCTTACATACTATCTGATCATTTATGAGGCTTGGCAAACATATGACAGGTATATCAGTACGCCCCATCCCCACAATCCACGATATATATTGTCAGAGCTAGTCAAACCTCAGCTCAAACCTCAAATTGAGGCCTTAACTGACGTGATGATACAACAACTTAGTCCTGGGGTAAATCTAGGTTAAACCAATATCCAATAGAATGGGGTTAAACCCCTAGGCCTACTTTGTAGCTATTTAAAAAATAAAAAAGAAGAAAGAATAAAGAAAAGATGATAAGGACATGCCCAAAATAGGGATATTATTATTTTTAATATTTAACCAATGAAAAGTATTAACAAAGCTTGTGACTAAATAATAATTACATTGGATCCAGTGGAACAAAGGCTCTTTCATACGTGTCCTGAAAAATATTCTTTCAATAGTTTAAATCAACAATTGAGCAATTCATCTGTTCAACAAAATCAGCGAGTAGAAGGCATTCCTGTGAATGTGTGTGTTTTGTGGTAGCATCCTTGGCCCTGTCTTATAAAGCTCTGGGCAATTTGAATTTCGGTAATGTGGCTCGCATCAAAAAGTATTTGAAGATCCCTGCTCTATGGGATTAAACTCCCTAGGCAGAGTGTTAGCATGTAACACATCCTGATAACACACGAGGATACACAAAACACACACGAAACACTACAACACAGAAAACCTACACTCAACTCAGTTCAAATGAACACAGCATAAAGAGAACATATGCCCTCTATGAATGGAATAGGCTTCATAAATAATTAACATAGTGGCTGCTGTGTGCATATTTATACAGGGTCCCCATGTCACGTGTGTGTGTGTGTGTGTGTGTGTGTGTGTGCGCGCGTACATGAAACATGTACTCCCAGTCCCTTGATCCAACGAAAGCACACACACACACACACACACACACACACACACACACACACACACACACACAGATGTTGGGAGCACCAGCTGCTCAATATGTAAAGAAAGATGTGGGAAGTCATGTATGTACACCATAAACATCATATTCATCACATGTTGAACATGTCATGTTCCACATGCTGACTGGCTAACGGAAACCAGGTGTCTTATGCTCAGCTTTCAGACAGATAAAAAAAAAACAGGTATCAGTGGTGGACTACTAGGGTAAATACTCATTCAAGTATTCAAAATAGCAGATCTATGAGCTGAACTTGTAAATCGTCTATTTTCACTATATTTCGGGTTCATCCCACAATATATATTATTTGTAAGTTTGTACCTTCCTAAAAATTTAGTGGAGTCAAAAGTACAATAAAAGTCATCAGCTTGAAACACATAAAAACAAATACTCCAAACATGTTCTTAAGTACTGCACAGTATTCAAGTAAATGTACTTAGTTACGCTTACTACTGTATGTACTAGTAAGTACACATCTAAACTATTCTAAAAGAACGAATCAAGCTGGAAAATTGCAGTTGATTACGAGTCACGGTGTGTGTGTGTGTGAGAGAGAGAGAGAGAGAGAGAGAGAGAGAGAGAGAGAGAGAGAGAGAGAGAGAGAGAGAGAGAGAGAGAGAGAGAGAGAGAGAGAGAGAAGAGAGAGAGAGAGAGAGAGAGAGAGAGAGAGAGAGAGAGAGGGAGAGAGAGAGAGGAGAGAGAGAGAGAGAGAGAGAGAGAGAGAGAGAGTGTGTGTCAGTGAGGGGGGTACAGAATGTGTGTGTGTGTACTGTATACACATAATATTTCGAGCATGATGTGTGGGGACTTTTACTCAACCACCCGGAGAGGAACTAAAAGGTCAAATGTGTGGAAGTGCGGAGGAGACGTCAGGAAAGCAGTGCCATTATAATCTGACTTCACCTAGCTAGCTCACTAACCACCTGGGGTTAGAACAGAGGAGGGGCGACGGATATATCCCAAGGCTAGCAAGTCAGTGGGTTTACCCCTAAGTTTACCCATGCACCACCAACCATGAAGCTTGCCTGCTAGTGAACTTTCTAGGAATGAATCATCCATGTTGGGGCTTGGGGACTGAACCCATGGGGGGGGGGGGGGGGGGGGAGAGTTGCCTGCTGCAGGAAGCGATATGGAATGAAATGTGTTGTTTTTGTGCTACATATCGCTTCCAGTTAAATAAAGCCATGAAAGTGTACCCAGGGGGCTATCCTGTGTCCAAAAAACAGCAGATACAAATCCTGTATGTGTGTGATTGAAGTGGGTATGTGGATATCGTAATTGAGGGCGTTTGCTACTGAAATGTATGGGGGGTCGGGGGAAAGATAGGTCACACCCACACCCACACACGGTCAAACTAAAGTGGCTCTGACAACAATGCTGAACTCCGGAGAGCAGCAGGTGCATTGACGCAGGACTGTCTGGGCTATTTTAAGCCATCGTTTATCTTTCCACTGCAAAACGCCGGTAGATTGGGAACTGTTGTGGCTCATTTTCAAATGTTAGGTTAGCGCTTAGAGGCCAGATCTACACAGCAAAGCACTTCACCATGAGAGTCAATGCAATCTACAGGAATCCCATGCTGCGATAGCACCGCACACACGATACACGTCGCACACACGATACACGTCGCGCGCAATGCACACGCGAGCATGCACACGCACGCGCACAACGCACGTGCACACGCACACACACACACACACACACACACAGCGAGACAATGTACAATCGAAACGTTTTAATGGCTATGTAAACAGTTTGGTCAGTGGAGACAGATTTTAGCTCTTCACAATCAATTTTGGGTGCATTCCCTCAGATCAGCCACCTACAGCTCCCAGAGGGCACACCCTCACTAAACACTGTATGGAGTGCATGCACATGCTATGCTTGGGAAGATAAGATAGATGGACTCTCTCTCTACTCAGCAGGCAGAACACATTGGCATTTAGTGTTATTAACAATTTCTGGCCTCCCGTATTTTTTCATGATAACATTAAATCCTTAATGTGATCCCACTGGTGTAAATACAATACCTGCATAATCCCTTTGCAAATCTTGTTAATCAAATGAATATTTAAAGTTGCAACATTGTGCAAATGCCAGTAAAATAATAAATGACATCGGCAGCCAGAGCCAGCCGGCGGGCTCCTTGTTGATGTGCCGTTTTCAGTTATAAGCCTCTCTTGGGTAATAATATGCTAGCAAATCAGTTTTCAGCTTATTTGTCTCTTTCAGCTAATGAATAGAAGTGGTATAATATTCCATCAAAGTTATCTTGTGTTCATTGTGACACTGTGTAAGCCCCTTCTGGTGAACAAAGCATGTTTTCTTGTTGAAAAGTAGTGTAATGGGTCTTTCAGGACATTTATCGTCTCCACCAGCCGAAAGCATGGGGAGAGTATGTTTTGCACTCCGTCCGTCCATCCATGTGTGTGTGTGTGTGTGTGTGTGTGTGTGTGTGTGTGTGTGTGTGTCCGTGTATGTTGCCTGTCGGTACCGTCAGGAGAGACCAGATGTTAGTTGACTAACGTGGATTAGCAATGGCTAAGAAGAAAAATTACACACACTTACGGTAACTACACATCTAAAGAAAATGTGGATTTATTATTTCATTCATAAGCTGTCCACATTCCGCAAGTCCACAATGATTGACTGGTCTGGTTTCAACGTGCATGGCATTCATGTTGTTGACCATGCAGTGGCGCTGCAGGCTGCAGCATCACCGACAGCGAACTACACTCTTAATAATAACGGCATTTGGTCATTTCGGGTACTCGGGTAATGGTTCTCATATTCATTATCATAGGCGGTTCCGTTCTGGCTGCGGTTCCGACACGATTGGTTCAGTTCGGAGGCAAGAATTCTAAAAATAGCAGCGGGTCAATTCGGATTCAAATTGGACCCGTCAAGACCTCTAATGCAGTGTCTGATTGCGGTGAAACTGTGCACCCATATTCCCAATAGGCTGAGGAAGAAATGCCACATTTTTTCAAATCAGCCTCATGGTGGCGCCATAAGAGGACAAGTCTCGTAATTTACATACAGTAACTGTACTGATCTGTGTAAAAACTTCTGGCCTGCATTTTTCAATTCTTCAACACTTTTTTAATATTAGTCCTTCAGAGTTTATTATCCAAATATCAATCTTGGTAGAGACCTGTGCCCCGAGGGGCACTACTGTACTTCTAGTTTGTGTTGTTTCATCTTTGTACATTGCCAGGTTTACCACTTCAACTCTATAGTTAGTTGACCGTATTACTAAGGGCTCTACTATACTAGGCCCCCTCCCATTGTCATTCTACACTAAATATAGATCTACAAGCTCACAATGTTGCGCGTTGCCGAGTTGAAGACAGAGGTTGTCAACTACTACAGCATCCTCGCAGACCGTCCAACTCTATAGAGACAACAGGTGGCACTGCGCTAAAAACTAAATGAAATCATGAGACCCAAGGCAATAGCCCGGTCTGCCATGTGGAATTTCTACCTAATCTGTGTGTGCGCTGTGTGTGTGTGTGTGTGTGCCAACATGTTTAACTGTCACATTTGAATAGAGGTAGACTACTGTACCCTAGAAACAGAAGATAAAGCAGGCTGTATCCCTTATGTGAACACGAGCTTTTATTAGTACAGATTTTTAAGCAGGCTATATTTTCACCTTTTGGGTCAAACATGGAACAATGGTGGTGCTCCATTTTACAGTCTGTTGTCCTGATGATACTATTGTGTGACAGAAGCAGGGCGTGACAGTGCTCTCACTGGGCCGGGCCTGATTCACTAAGGAAATGTACACCCAGGTGTAAATAAAGTGACCAAAGGAGTGTTTATTTTTAACAACTTGTAGATCATCTTATTTTGGCAGTTGGATATAGCCTTCTCTCATATGAAGAATGAGAAAGAAGTAATTTATTTATTTAAGTTCAACCTCAAGACTAATACAACTTGGCAAGAATATTATAAAAGCCATTTCTATTGAACAATTGCTCACTCACCTTTGCAGAGGTGTATATATATCTGGTATGATTTTTTATCAGAGCTTATGAGGGGAGATCCCATAAGATTAATATCATATCAATGTTTCGACAGATGTTGGGCACATACATATTTTATTTGTGGTTTGGGAATAATAATTGATTCAGCATGAAGACTAAAGCATTCTAAATACATATACGCACCCTCAAAGTTGACGTGAGAATGGGCATAAAAGAATCATGAATCCCACAATGTAATGTAGGAAATCCCGGTATGCTCAGAATATGAGCATAAATTGCTTAATGAATCGGGCCCATAGTCTATTTACAGCGTTGACATTTTGGTACATTCAGTATGTATGTAAAATTGTAAATGTATTATGTATTCTGCAAATGAATGTGCACTTCCCTTCGTTTTCTAAGAGATCCAACGTTGATCTTCAGCAGCATAAACTAATTTGCAAAATGAAGATTAGGGTGAGGGCTGTTATAATTCCCCAAATTAATTGATTTGCAAATTGTATAAATCCACTTCTCCCCATCCCACCCCTGATACACCACTCTGTCAAGCATAATGATTGGGTATGCCATAGATTTCAACCGTCAGAACCGTCACTCCTGACACCTGCCTGCACACATATGCGTCACACACACACAGAATGTGAAAGAGGGTGGAGGAGGATTTGGTGGTGGTGGGAGCTTTCGGGCGGGGATTGAGCAGGTAATGGTCTTCTCTCAGTGGGGGCCTGGTGCCTCTGCTGGGAGGGGATGACAGTACTATTCTGTTAGCTGCCAGCAGACTGGGGAGAAGGAAGAGTAATTGTAGCCCTGGATAAGGCACCACGATGATGAGCCATTCCAGGGTGGGGGTTGGGGGTTAACAGGGAGGCTGGGGCACACAGGATAGAGTGCTGTACATCCATTTCACACTGGCAGGTTTTCATTTTAAAACTAATTAACAGACCTAGACTATGCGGATGATATCTGCCTACTATCTGGACGTGTAGAGTAGAAGCTGTTGATCAGAGTGAAGACAGAGTGGGCCAAATTCAGTCTTTGGCTAAATGCAAAGTAAACCAATGTTGTCAACTGCTTCAAAATCCTCCCAGATTGTCCAATTCTGACAACAGCAGGAGGCACTGCACTCAAAGGACTCAATTACTTGAAATACAGACAGTACCGCATGGGCTCATGGGCCAACATTCATAATGCTGGACCCAGCCTAGCCCGCAGAAGTCCCTGGATGGATTGGGTGCTACGCCAGAATGCATGTATTACTAATTAACATGTACCAGAATGAGCACATTAGTATCTGTATGGAGGTTACCAGGGGCGATTGACATGGTGGCATTCAGGAGAATGAGGCTGTCAGACACCGGGCGCACCTACAGTAGCTTGCAAACTGGTGCTGTGGGAGATAATAAACGGCCATCGATCATGAGGTCGATGGCTGCTTATTACATTAACATACATGTACGTACTAAACAAAATATGCAGGGCTAGAAAGTACTGGGAGGATTGGGATGATGGGAAACACAGTTGGTAGGGCTTATCCGCCCTAGAGATGATTAAAATGAAAACAATATCTGTGAGTGTTTCAGAAATCCTTTCCGTCCATACTACACACCTGAAAACATTACAGCCATTTGCCAACAACGTCCATGAAACAATACTTGTAGACACATGACAATTTAAATTTAGTGAGGGTTATTTGAACTATTTAGAAAATGCAAGACATTGGACAGTTTACAGTAGGCTTGTCTCTAAATGGACATAGGGTCATGTGGGGACGTAACAAATCAGGGAAGGATACAACGTGACTGATATGACCCAACAAGTAAGCCATGTCCAATTGTCCATATCATAATTTTCAAAAGTCTCTGCTCCATGCCTGCCTAGACAATGCCATGCCAGGCCAGAGTTTTCAATGCTAAACAAGGTTAGCAGTGCCAGTATTTTAGAAAGTCCACATTTTAGGGGTTTGAAAAGTAGTGTAGCAAAAGTGATTATTTAAAACGTTTGTACAGCTCAAATAAAATATTTTCACCCAATATTTTTCAAATCCATACCAAAGCAGGGAATTCAAGCTGACAGGTCAAAAAGAAAATAAACACAACCATTTATGTATTGGAACAATCTTTTTTCTTTCTTTTTGAGTGGTGCAACCACTCCCTTACGGAGCTATATGTGTGTGGGTGGGTGAGCACGAAAACAGCATGGTTGTTTTTCACCACCTGTGCGCAACCTAACAAACACACACGCACATACAGTATTAACACAATCCATGCCAGTACACTGGTACAATAGAAACGCAGACCAGTGGCAGGCGTTACAATTGTAAAAAAAACGTCCTGGCACAGGGGGTTATAGTGCTTAAAACGTAACCTGTTGTTCCTTGGCTTGGATTGGGTTAACTGTATATGGTGATTTCGGGTGTGCCAGCTCACCGGATTCTGGTCTGGAGCCCCCCCCTCAGCCAGGACTTAAGCAGTTCAAGTGCTTCCAGCTTTTACAGCTAGGGAGAGCTTTCCAGTTCTACAGTGATGCTCAAAGCTTTGGCACCACAAAATGTCAACACATCATTAATGTGTGCTGGGAGAAGAGCGAACGGAGGCAGAGGGGAAAGGCAGAGTGACGTGCAGTCACATGCTCGCACTACAGCATATTGAAGGGGCAAAAATAAGCTTTCACATGCAAATGAAATCTCTTGAATGAACGACAGCAGGAAAAAGACAAATAAATAAATTCACTGGGCTCATTCTATCCATTTCAGACTGCAGTTTGAGAATCCATGTAAATCCAGCTGTATTTCTCAGCTTGCTGTCATTGACCAATGGGTACTTTGCTCAATCTCAAAGTCTGTCATGTGCTGTAGTTGCAAATAGCAATTGATATATCAAACATAAAGCAATATGACATAAACAAGTGACAAGCCTCCCCATACACAAGTTTTATCATAGTTCATTCATAACCTTTTCAAAAACAATATTATGAGGTTGAGATCGCATTTTGAGCTGAAGGACAACCACTATGGATTTTCAGAAGAATGAGCAGGGCTAGTGGCAGGGCTACAGTGTGTTGTCTAATCTAATCACTTGCAGCGCACTGGCAGTCAGACACCTGCTTAAAAGAAGAGAAGGCGACAGACTAGACACTTCCAGGAGACAATAAGAGTGAAAGTGGCAGCTTCACACTAACTGCCATTGGCTCGACTTGTATATTGCATAATTAGGTCTCCTTGAGGTCCAGCTTTGGCTTTTGTGATCCCATTTACCTACATCTGTTTGTAACTAGCTGACCCACATTGCACATGTCTGTGGAATGTCCAAGAAAATAGCTATGGACTGCAATTTGAGGTCTATTTTTGAACTGCCAAGATTAAGATTTAAGATGTGAGATGTGACACACACACACACACACACACACACACACACACACACACACACACACACACACACACACACACACACACACACACACACACACACACACACACACACACACACACACACACACACACACACACACACACACACACGCACACACACGCACGCACACTGCAGCACTGAGATTTCTTGGCATTGAAAGCAGTGCAATCCAGAGTTCAACACATCTGATAAGAGCACACGTTCCCAACTGCCAATACTATAAGAGAAAACAGCTGGCCTCCTTACAATCAACCACACACAGGAATGAACAGAAAAGCTACATTTGAGTAAAGCTGGTAGTTTCAACAAGCAAAGATCAAGACCACTAATAGGGATGGGACTATAATCCTTATTATCATTTATCGCTATAAGAAACCATCTCACAATAATCGTACCGTGGAGATTTTAATGCATAGTGAAATTGTCCTCCGTCATACACTAAATAGTTTGTTGAGCTGAAAATTAAAAAAATAATAATTAAACCCTGTTCTTGATTAAATGGACCGGTGAGGATCGAGCACATTTAGGCCCGCTCTACACAAATTCACCAAAAATAGCCGATCTACAAGCTCAGCTTTTTTGGCGAACATTCCCCCAGAATAGGGATGCTTGGGGTTATAGTGGTTAACAAAAGTGACATTTTAAGTCTTAAGCATATTTTTATTATCACAATTATTTTTGCCACAATAATCGTAATTTTGATATCGTCCCACGACCAACCCCTAACCACTAATGAATGCTGGAGTTGGTGTTTAGATAACAGTTACCTATTGATCTTCCTGTTTGGTGCAGACAGCTTTATCTCTGTGGCAAGTCTCTGGCTTATCTGCCCCACTGTGAAACAGCAGACATTCAGAGGGGCTTTTCGTTGCCCTACCAGTCCATATTTAAGAGGGACACCTGACCAAGGGGGTCCACACAGGGGCAGGAGAGTGGAGGGTTCATTATGTGTGCCTGGTTGTAAAAAAAAAAGAGCCTTGCTCTGGACAGCTAAATTGGCCCTGGGCCCAGTGGGCTGCACTAAGAAAGGGGCAGTGAGCAGGTGGCTATGAAAGATGAGAACGAAACCGAGGGATGAAGAAAGGAGAAAGGTGGCAGATGGCTACGGCTGTGTGTGTCAGTAACCTGCAGCACAGGTGATGAGAAAATAAATGGTCAGAACCGATCTCGTGACTCGTGAGAGCTACAACTCAGCTTTCAATCAGAGTCAGAATCTCATAAACAGTCAAATCCTCAGTTTTAATTGAATTCTGATTCCTGTAATTGGGCAGCACCGGCCGGCAGTAGAATCAGCGTTAGCTTAGCTTGTTTTCATGTTTTCTAAGATCCTAAACACACCAGATTATCTCATTTTGAGCAGAATTAAGGACAAATAAGCGGATCTGTATATATACAGGCTGTGAGTAAAAGCAAAAATAAAATAAATTTAAATAAAATATTATTTTTAATTACTGGATTAAATTAAATTAAAGAAAGACGCGTTCCCTCCTTCTGGCAAAGGTGGGTTGTGGAGAGAAGAACGGGTTCCCGTGTTCTTGGCATACTTTGTGTTAACACTGAGACTTTTACTGTGTCATAGAGGTGTCCACAACACTTTCCTTCCTCTAAAAAACTATAGGCATAATTTATATAAATTGGTAGCGTTTGTGTAAAGTAAAAGAATAATCATGATAAAATATTCTTAAAGGAGTGGCTCTTATTGATATTCTACAGTCAATCATGATAGGATTAGCATTCATCATATACAGTACATCCACTGCTGGGACAGATGCACATATAAAAACATATTTTGGTGATATTAAGAGATTATACAGAGATTCATGTCTTTGAAGTGCTGCTGGGGGCAGATGGGCCTTAGTAATGTATACTATTTATCTTTACTTCAGAGGGAAGGGAAAAATAAATGAGTGAGAAAATAGCTCACCACTGAGCCCTTATCCACAGTGTCTGAATGAAATACATGATGCTGTTCAGAAGGTCATAATTATTTCTGACTTAGTGCCCAGCAAAGGGAGGTGAATACAGATGGGGGGGGGGGTCCTGGTTAGAAAGGCCTCCTAAATATGCTAATCCGGTAGCCACCTGCTTGGAATTGAGGGGGTTCACACCGCAATTCAACTGTCTCCCCTTCATAAAATATAGACCTTTTTACAGTGGACACTGAATGAATAAGCGGTTTTCAAGAGAAAGAGAAATAAGCATTTATTTTCATAATCAGAAAGCAGTGCAGCGCAACGTAACTTCAACTGCTTAAATCTGCCTCTTTTTTAAATTATTTTTATTCTTTCTTTATTCGGATCTCCATTAGCTTCCACAAAGTGGTCGCTAGTCTTCCTGGGGTCAACGCCTCTGTACCAAACTCAAGTTTTGGTGCCAAAATTATGTTTTTCAAACTTTCTCTTTGCTTCTACTCCACTCTCACTCTAGACTTTGACAGTGTTTGCATATTTTCACACTCGTAACCTGTCGTTGATGTTAGCTTTGATGTAGCTGCGCAGCACTCCACTTTGGGAATACACACACAAACCTTGCCTTTGGCATTCAAAAAAGCTAATAAAGGAATGTGACTTGAGTCCGTTATATTCTGCTAGCTCTATCTGTGTGTGTGTGTGTGTGTGTGTGTGTGTGTGTGTGTGTGTGTGTGTGTGTGTGTGTGTGTGTGTGTGTGTGGGTGGGGGGGGGGGGGGGGGTGTTCAAAGTCAAGTATACCACTTGAAGAAAACAAAAAAAGACTGTTCTTTGTGTGGTTAGATCAAGATGCTTTCTGAAGTTCTTAGATCTCATTGGCAGCGCACTGTAAAGCTAGATGTGGAATTGGACAGCGTGCATAGCAAAACACATGACCACCAATGTCTACTTAATTTCCTCTCGTGTTCTACATAAAACCCAACCACAGGTCCATTCCACTGACTATGCTATCGACTGCGAGTCCTCCTCACTCAGTCCCCTTCAAAGATGGTGTGCAGGGGAGCTCTCTTACGTTCCCCTCAGGGGTCGACACCAAACAAGCTGTTGACCACTGAAGGGTCCGTGAAGAGCAGTGAGTGACGATACATAGCTCAGTGGAATGAAACCTGGCCTCCCGTGATGACCACCACGTACCGTGCTCCAAGATGATCAGCTGGGCACTGGACTGGATGTTGCCTGCATCATTCTCAGCCAGGCACTGGTAGAAGCCCTCGTCTGACTTTACAAGACCCAGCACCTGCAGATTGTGCTCCTTCTAATGGAGGTGAAAGGATGATGGTGGAAGAAATGGGGGGAGAGAAAGCAGGAACAAAATAAGCTAGGAAAAAACTGAAAAGCCAAAGACAGTTGTAAAGAATATCACTAATAAAGATACTGTGTGTGTGTGTGTGTGTGTGTGTGTGTGTGTGTGTACTGTATTTATGTCGGTAATCTTACAATTATTTTGAAGTAGTCACTGGGGATCACAGCATCTCCGTTCTTCACCCATTTGACGGTAGGAGCCGGGGAACCAGTGACCTCACACTCAAAGATGATGTCCATGGACTCACGGGCGTAAATGTTGGCCGGCCGCTTCACAAACTCGGGAGGAACTGTAAAAGGGAAACGGTGAAAAAGGATCGAGAGACATTTACTATGATTACATACTACTATTCTCGATACGTATCGACATTCGATATAGTGTGCGCGCGCGCGCACACACACACACACACACACACACACACACACACACACACACAAAAACTATTGCTAAATGGCACCAAAACTAAAGCTATGTTGTTCACTCCACAAGCTATTTCAGCTCAAATGAGCATCTCCACTCTCGATGGAACTCCCATTGAGTGGGTGGAACGCTACAAATACCTTGGCTTTTGGTTGGATAAACACCTTAACTTCAAATTTCATATTGATTCCTTGTGCAAAAAGCTTAAATTCACTCTGGGTTGCTTGTTTTGCTTGTTCAGCTCGTAAAAAACTGGTCATTGGTCTCTTTCTGTCCCAATTGGATTATGGTGATACCATTTATAGGTTTGCCTGCTCCAAATTGGATCCCTTGTACCATGCTGCATTGAGATTCATAACAAATGCACCTTTCAGAACACATTACTGCACGTTGTATGCTGCATTCGGTTGGTTCTCATTGGCAGCTTGCAGGCTTCAGCATTGGAATATTTTCATTTATAAAGCCATTCTGGTTGACCTGCCGTCTTACATTTCATCCAAATTCGACCTGGTCCAAAACGGCCTAAACCTCAGGTCAAATGCTTGGCTGCGGTGTGTAGTAGCAGCATTCAAATCCGAGGGGGGTAAAAAATGTCTGGCCTTCTTTGGCCCTTGGTCGTGGAATGATCTACAGTCCAGACTAAAATTGGCTTTGAAAGTTCCCTTGAGAAGTTTCAAAAGGATCATCATTGATGTACAATCCAGTCTGCACATGTTTGGATATGTACTAGCCTATGTTCATGCCTATATATTTATTATATCGGCTCAGATCGTGTAGATTGTGTATATGGTGTATTTTGCCCTGCTACTAAAAAGTAGGACAGGTGACTATTTATGCATAGGTACTTTAAGGTGTATTATGGATGTTGTATTTGCTGGTTCAAAATGTAACATTGACGATGTGGTATTGAAGTGTAATTTTTATTTCTGCCTCTTGGCCAGTTCCCACTTGTAAAAGAGACTGTATACAATGAGATTGTATTGGTTAAATAAAATAAAAAACACACACAGACACACACACACACACACACACACACACACACACACACACACACACACACACAGCGGTCCGCAGGGGAGTGGAGTTAAGAGCAAGACCGCTGTAGTGTTGTGTCGCACGTCTCTCTCTGCTTTAATTTCAGTTCACTATGGCCAGTGGCCACTGCTTAAGTCAGCGATGATGATGATGATGATAGGCTACTAGTAGTGTAAACAAACAGAAGAATCGGAAAACCGTCCCGCTTCCTTCGAGTCAAAAGTGTGGACATATTTTGGCTTCCCACTGTCCAGTCACACAACGCATCGTTTACAAAACGACTACGATATCCCACAGCCTGGCAAAACGACAAATATGACGTTATATGAGCCAGCTGAGCATACAGTAAGATGCTCAGCTGGCTCATATAATGTCTCTTGGACTTTGTGATGCCTGCTAATATTATTAGCAGGCATCACAAAGTCAAAGAGATCTGTCCAAAGATGACACAGCCAACAATTCCAGGCTCGTTTAGAGCAAACTCCCACATAATTCCACACATGCTAAAGACATTTCCACTGTGATGTTGTTGAACAAAGCTTGTCGTGCCTCCCGGGAATTGTTGATGTTTCAATTGTGCCTTTACACATTCTATATTACGGTAGAGATATAGGAAGAGACATGCAACCCCTTTCAGTGGTGGAAAACGCTGGGTTTAAACATTTGATAAGCGTTCAAGATGACAGTTTCCTGAAAAAGCTATGTTTCTATGTCAATCGTTCTTCGATTTAAAAAAAAATAGCAGACCTACAAGCTTGTAGATCTGCTATTTTCCAATAGCTAAAGCATAATATAATGCTAACACCAAAAGGGGTTCCCGCCCAAAATGGGTTAAAATCGAAAGTTGAGTCCAATCGTGGTCTTCTTGGATTAGGCGAATCGTGACAGCCCTAACGTTTACTGTGTGTACATGATGTGTGTGGTTGTGGCAGCACATTGGCCACTGTGGGACAAGTCGCCTCACAGTGGCTACTAGTCAGAAACTAAATTGGAAGAGGTAGACTCCTGCAGAAAGCTACTGTAGTGTACATAGTCATTTCCACTCTTTTTGAACTTGTACATCAGCAGGTTTTTGTCATAATTATTCAACATAACGTCACACTACACAATCAAGCTTGGGGTGAAGGAGGAACAAGGGTGTGTGAATTTTAATGAGAAATTCAATACAGAAGTTGTCAGAACTAACCAGGCATGTCAAATACTGTTCACACACACAACTCTGACCCTTTAGACAGAGGCCGTTTTAGAACCGACCAAGCAGATAATGCTGAAAATCTTTTTGAAGCAAACAAAATTAGCACCAACTACCTCTGTTAGTCACATTCACAATACAATGGGAAATTTCGCAGCCTTCTATAGAGTAAAAGTGTTATCCTATTAATTTGGATTGCCTGCGTGCTGTTTTGTTGTTTTGTAAAGCGACTTTGAGTACTCAGAAAAGCACTTTTCTGCCCTGTAAAGCACTTTGTGCTGCATTTCTATGTAATGAAAGGTGCTATACAAATAATACTTGATACAGAGAGTCAGAGAGTGAGAAACAAAAGAGAGAAAGAGAGCACAAACAGAGGAGGTCAAATAGTGGTGATATCTTGGTATTAGCTTCCAATTCACATGATAATGATAGACGATATGGTCCTATTTATTTATCCTGCAGATTAAGGAGATAGGAGTTTCAAGTCCACTATAGGCAGGATAATTGGCTATGGTTAATTTAGCTCAAGATCAAAACGCTAGTTTGGTCTTTATACTTAATGACTTCCTTATAATAATCAGCCTACCTATAGGACCAACTGATGGAGGCAGTGATGGAAATGAATACAGTAAAACATCTAGAACACCAGGCCAACTGTGTGTCAAACATGCGTGCGTCCCCCGCTGAGGGATTTGTGGTGAATAATGTGGCTCACAGTATGGGGCCTGGTCTGGGTACTATAGTGAAACCCTTGGTGTGGCAGCAAGAGGGCACAAAGAATAGAGAGAAAAAATATCGGTGTGTGTTTGCGTGCGTGCGTGCGTTGTGCAATTGGGAAGATGATTTCTGTCTGGGTATAGTGCCTTCTGACAGTTTGACTGACACTATATGCTATTCATATTTCTGTCTAGATTCTACTTCCCTTGGCATGTATAGGTGTGTTTGTTTGCATATTGTCTGTATGCATTCCATGCATGCCATGATGTCATAGAACGTATGTACAGTATGTATGTACAGTTTTTACAGATCCGTGTGTGTGTTCACTATTTCCTGACCAATGTATTTTCACTCATTCAGAGATCTAGATATCTAGTGTCAGCAGCTCATGTCATCAATATAGTTATTTTAATTATCCATCTTCATTTTGTTCTTTACGCTCATCTCTCAGTACATCTTGTGTTTCATGACACTGATATTGCTGGCATGACACCTGCAATGTTCCTCCATGGGGCTCTAATCTTGAATCAGTTCCTATCATGTTGCATCTCTTCCTGAACTCCTTCCCTATTCTGCCGCCCCTCTCCATCTCTACAGAATAACACCTCTACACCTCTGTGTGGAACTCAGCCCGCCGTCGCTCTGTCTTTCCCTGGTGACACGCACCATTTCCTCTAAATGGGAGTTCACACATTTGGAACCTATTTGACTGGGCAATGAGCACAAACGCCCAAATATACCAATAAAGCTTCAGGGGCCCCGGAAGCTGTCAAGATTCAAGAGGGGTGATCTGTGTGTGTGTGTGTGTGTGTGTGTGTGTGTGTGTGTGTGTGTGTGTGTGTGTGTGTGTGTGTGTGTGTGTGTGTGTGTGTGTGTGCGTGTGTGTGTGTGCTTGCATGTGTGACATTGTGTGTGTACATGACCCTTAGGTTGAAATGTCATACTGAGTGCAGTGTAGGTAACAAGTTGGAATTCATCATATGGGCATACCTAGCAATAGATGCATTTTTGAGGTTTTCCAAAAAAAAATCTCCATTGGACACCGTTTACATCTGTGTGTTTGTTCAAAAAAATATTGAACCAATGAAAAGTATTAAAAAGTGCTTCGGACAAAACCTCTTAAATCCATTTGACCCTCAAACTCCACCACCTCTCCCCATCTCATGCAAGTAATTGACAAAATTATATAAAATCACAAGACCTTTTTTCTTATTATTATTTACTGAAAAATGAACATTTTGGAGTTAGGTGGTTTCTTCCCGACAGTGGAGATATATACAAATATTTATATATCAAAAGTCCCCAAAGGGCAAATCTTAATTGCTTCCTGTAAACAAATCGTGATTTCATTCACCCGTTTGATTCCCATAGCTGCATGTTCCTCCAAAGTCCAAACACACCTGCGTTTAATTACAGAACCTACTCCATTTTGAATCTCATTCAAGATAACGACACCCAGACGGTGTATAATCAGCACACTAAAATATGTATCTGAAAACATTTTTGAGTGCATTTGGTGTGTCTGTGACTCTGGGTGCGTTCGGAAATGCGCACCGGGAATGTGGTCAGTTTGTTGAGTGTGGTGGGCGGTGACGTCACAGAGTGCGTTCAGTGTGCCTTATTTACGAACGACCACAGCTGTGACGCATTCACACAAATCACACCGGACAACCCCAGCTTCAGGGTAGGGTCGCTCAGTGCGGGCACTCTGCACACCCGGTGCTCAGCGCACTGGATTTTCGACAACGCACTGAATAAACAAACGACAAGAGAGCACACTAGTGCGTTCAGGGCGCATTTCCTTATGCACCCTATGTGTGTCTGTGTTCACCTATCTATGTGACGTTAATGAGCACCAGTATAATGAGTATCAGTAGGGGCGCTGTTTGCCAGAAACAGAGAGAGGGATAGTGCTGCACTGAGAGAGAGAGAGAGAGAGAGAGAGAGAGAGAGAGAGAGGGGGGGGGTGTGGGGGGGATTGCACCACTCAGTTCACACGGGTGTGATTTTTAAGTTAGAAATAAGCAACTTGACAACAAACATACTGTACTGCGTGGCTGGCTCCCTGAAAATTGTCTTTTGGCAATGTTCAAGAGTGGGAAGCCGGTTAGGGAGGTCATTCTATGTTGCTACCCTTTAGGTTTGTTGAGTTCCCGTTAAGTAAGGAGAAGAACTGGAGAGGATAGCGTAGACCCGGTGAAACTTTGACTGTCAGCTGAAAATAATCGGCTGTATATCTGTCTAACCTCCCCTAAGACCAAACAGTAGGGGTCAGCAATGACTGGCCCATAATGACTATAGGAAAATGAAATGAAAAAAATAAAAAGATGTTGGAACTTCAGCCAATTTGTCAATAAACAGAAGGCAAACACTTTTTTTTTTAATTGGACTACTCCCAGAGCAAAGCATCTGAATTGAAAATGACCTAATAGTATTTAGACAGCTTGACCAGAGTCCCATTAGCTATACGAAGCCAAACAAAAGCCAGTAGGGCACCCGGGGTTTACTCTGAGGGCAAGTGGAGCACACACCAAGTAATTACCAATCCTGCTCTTCCCAAGATAACAGCTTTATTCTTAATCCCTATCAAAACCAACAGCTTCCGCAGTAAAGCATTTAAGATTCTTGATGCCCGTTTCCCAGTTGCAGAACAGACAACAGTGCTTTGTCCAGTTGAAGACAGAAGTGATAGAAAGGGGAGTCATGTTTGTGTCAATTCAAGATCTTGTTGTCTAGTCTGCCACAAGCCAAGCCTGGCCTGAGAAGGATATTTAAAGGATTTTGACAGCTTACTGTAGATCCCCCTTTGTTTTCAGGCACAGTTTTCAGTATCAAAGTCTTGAGGCTGGCTGATGTTTCTGTGGCATTCACATCCTAAGATATTTGTGCAATGCCACAGATCTGTTGCATCTTGAGGTAATGAGAACCTCCAGCAAAAAGGTCTTTGCTCATCACGTGAACAGGTTCCTACGTTAGTTAAGCATTCTCTTTGTAAAAAAGACAAACACAATGTGCTTCCATTGTATCCTCACACCATGCACAATTAATATGTTTTTATCTGGAGTTCTTCAATATGGGAACCCATCGACAAAAAAGGAAAAACAGCGCCCTTTGCCTTTATTTTCCTTTTGAATTTGCCTCTGGAGGTGGCACCAAATGTGAATAACAAGATGTTGGCCTATTTGGCCCGTGTGGTCCATAGATATAAAAACCTAGATGCCGCTGCAGTTCATTGGAACGACCTGTATCGCACAGGAAGCCGGAAGTCAAGCGGAAGTGTGTAAGTGACTCAATCGACTACTGACCAATCACAGCGCGGGACTTATGAATTAAATTCAAAGGTAGCTTTAAGGGCCTTGCAAACGGGGAGCAAGGAACGCACACGTTGATTGCCTGGATCAACGACAGGTCTGCTACAGGTCTGCTCAAGAGGGGCGCGACAACGCAAACGTAAAAAAAAAGGTAAACCGAATCCAGGTCTGGTCTGGTGAGTCGTGGGCGTGTGCACGAAACGAGCATGCGCGCAACAAATACGCTTGCGTTGTCGCAACGCGACTTCTCCGAGCGAAAACGCAGGTCTCATTGAAAATGAACTATAGGCACGTTTTATCGCTCTCCGTTTGCAAGGCTCTTTATTGGCATGAGAAAACAAACATTTACACTGCCTCTGATTGGCCAACCGAATGTCCCCATCACGTGTGTCATAGAAGCTTGCCTTCCTTCGAGATACAGACACCCCAGAGCCCAAGGAGGCGTCTACCTTTCTATGTCTATGGTTTGGTCCCTCCTCTTCCGGTCGCACGTGTCTTTGTTTACATTCCTAACATACCCAACTATACACGTTGTAATGGGAGCTGCCAACAGATTTAGCTGCAGCGTTTGAGAGATTAGGAGTTCTTTGATGGGGCATTCATAAAACATTCATTAGCAGTCTAGTCTACTGAAGCTCAGTGGTGAAAAGCAAACACACAGATAATAAGATGGTGTTGTTTTTCTCAGAATGTTATACTTTATTTCTTATATACTGTCAGTGTAGGAGAGCGCAGGCAAGCTTGGGGAGACAGGAACACCGGAAGTCACATTTCAACTTGGTTCCTTGCAGGTCACAAAGAACAAATGGTCTGTGCAGTGTGCACTAACTGGCTGAGCCACTAGGCACGCCCACACATGACAACATTGATAATGAATATGGTAACGTGTTGGAAACAAGTTAAATAACCATGCTATCAGTGTCAGCTATCATAATAAGGGTCACTAGGTATCTTTGTGCAAAGCTGAGCAGCCTCTGGAAGCAAATTACAGCCAGAGGTAAACATAATTAAAGTTATATGACCTTTGTGGCGATAGTGCTGTGTTCATTCCCTTGAAAATGAATGAACCCAGTACTGTTGTTTTCATGAAGGGATGGCTAAACTTAATTAATGATTAATTGATGTGATACACACACACACACACACACACACACACACACACACACACACACACACACACACACACACACACACACACACACACACACACACACACACACACACACTATTAGCTATTATTGCTGTCGTTATTACTACTACTACTTCTACACTATTTAAGAGCCAGGAAATCTCTGTTTCAGAGCTTGGAACACTACTAGCGTGTCTGACATCACATATAGTTCGAGACAGGTCTGGAAGGGTTCAAGACTATGGAGGTAACTAGGTATGGTTTGAGTCAGGTCTGAAAGGATTCAACTATTTGTTGAAAAGGTATTGTTTTTGAGGGGCTCTAGCCTCTCCTATAATACAGCTTTTGTCCCCACACGTCTCAAGATTTGCCATTGACAACGAAAGGGGAATTCAGGTCAAATGTCCGCTAAATCTGGTCCCCACACGTCTCAAGATTTGCCATTGACAATGAACAATATGGCGTAAATTTAACATCAAAACATTAAACGCCATTGACATTGAATGGAAATTTAAGTCATATGTAAATGAGCAAATCAGCTAACCAATCACAGGCAACAGGCATTCTGATTGGCCAGTATGAGATGATGCATGATGATGTATGATGATAAGAGCGCCCCTCACTTAAAAGTTGACCTCAGCGTGAAAAGCTGACCTCAGCGTAAGCCACCAGTCACAGAGCAACATGTTATTATGATTTGTGTTCCATAATCAACACCAATTGATGCAAAATTGCAAATCACAGAACATTTGCCTGCTCCCCAGAAATGGTGGAATTATGGTGTATAATACCCAACTCTAAAGCACACTAGAATAAGCTTCACTTCCTTGCCCCACTTGATGTGTAAAAGATTGATTTCTCTGCATACAGCTCTCTTTATTAACTTTCTGTTAGCAATTGATGTTGACCAACCAGCCGAGACACAGTTGCACAGTGGGGTTTTTAATAGCCAAATATCCTCCTGCTAAAACATGAATTTGAATTGACTTCATTATTAGTTTGCATGGCTGCAAAACCATCTTTGGATCAATACGGGCAGTAAATATAAACAACATCTAAGCAGCCCTTCAGCATCATTAGCATGTAAAACACTAAATGTGGCTAACACACTATAGCACCGGCAGAATTAAGCATGGATGCAACATTTTTAATTCTCACATACCATGACCTAAATGCTGTGACTCAAATCAATCAAACTTAAAATATCAATGTAGCAGGGAAGAGAACTGCAGGTGTTTATCCATTTCTGAAGGGCAGACACACATCATTAATTTTCTCCACCCAGCTCCCAGTGATGGAGACAACACCTCTCCACAAAGCAAGGAAATGGGCTGTGTTTTCCCTCGTTGTGCTTTTAATAGCTGATGGAAAGTTCCCTTTTTTATTGTGACTCTGGGGAGAGGGCAGGAAGATGGTGTGTCATAATAACTACAGAAACCTCCCCGGGATCCTTATCAAATTATTCTCTTCCTCCACAGGGCCATTTAGAGCCAACTATACTGATCTCTATCAGAAACATAAATAAATAAATAAAGTCAGTGAACTAGATCGGTTTAAAGTTACACTCTTGAATTCCTTGCTCACAATTGCCTTGACACAATGTCCTAAAATTCAATTAAAGTTGCCAATATTTTCTACTCTCGTAAATAGTGAAAGGCTTGACATTTGATTACAACCGCTGACTGTAATAACATGAGTCAGGGCTGACATATTCTCCGAAACATTTCCACAAGTCTGAAAAATGTCTGCCTGGAGCCGTCCGCTAAAAATAATGTATTTAATTATTCTAGTCTACTAGAAAATGAAAAATAAAGGGAAAAAATAGACTCAAATTTGCCTTTGGTCGTTTCCTCAGTACATGGGAAGGTGACAAAAATTTTATAGGGTTCAAGCATTTCCTGGATGTGAGCCTCGCACATGGAAAGAACAGTCATAGTGACGGAATGATAGCACCAGGCGGTGATAAATGAGGGCCTACTGACTCCCAAGCCCAATAAAAACACAAAAACATATATGTTTGTACAGAAACTATTTCTGTCCCACAAACGCACAAGCACGCACACACAGTCCAGATGTGGGCGGTGCCCCAGTCAACAGGGCCATAATCAAAAGCTGCTGCCTCCTCTGGCCTCATTTATCCTCTTGCCAGCTCTAATAAAGGGTGAGAAGTTGCAGCAGAGTCACACTCAATAGAACATACATACAAACATTAGTGCTTCCACATGTGTGCGAAGGCAAGATTGCAGAGACACACCATTCAATCCCCTGTGCCTGAGATTGGTTCCATTCTTTCCTTCCACACAAATATGTATTTGTCTTAGTGGGGTCATTATGGAATTTAAAGTGGATGGATACAACATTTTCAATTCAATTTTATCATAGTGCTGAATCGCAATAAGATGTCTCAAGGCACTTTACATATAGAGCAGAGGACACCGCCACACTGAGCAAGCATTTTTGCAACGGCGGCAAGGAAATCTCCCTGTTGAACTAGAAACATCAGGCAGAACCAGACTCTACGAGGGTGGGTGGCCAACTGGCCATCTGCCTGGAGTGTGTTGGGGTAAAGAGAGCGGGAGAGAGGAGAGAGCCATGTTTTGTAGGGAATGAAAGAAGTATGGATATTTTAATGTCCATGTTCAGACCATGACATTTGTTCTACCCATCTCGCAGAGGTTTTCCCTTGTGAAGTCAACTAACAATGTACTGCCTGCATGCATACTGCACAGTACAACTACAGATCCTGTCTACTAAAAAAAAATCCCCAGGCATGTCAGAAGAAATCAACCCATCTTGGAGAAATCATACAGGCATGACTTACTTTCACGTCTGTAACCACATCTACTTGTAACTGCAGCTACGCACCTCAAACTAGAGACTCTAATTCAACAGATTAGCACCAGCTGCCTCAAGGCCCCTCAATCTTTCTCTAGGCAGAAACCTGACCATCGATCTTTTCCCATATCAAATCCTGTGTTGACATTGCTGCACCAAGCCCAAATCGCCATAGGCATGCATATAGCACAGGTTTTATGAGAAGCCACTAACTGTGAACACCACCTTTTTAAATTCAGAAAAATACGCGACAAGGTCTTCAAGAAGAGACTTTGGATCAGGATCTTTTAAACACATGGGATTTTCTGATGAGAAAGGAAAATCGATTGCACAATAATAGGTTGTCAATAGCATTGTGGTGTTACCAGTCGACTGTTTCTCACCTAGGACATGGAAAGCAATCATAATCACGTTATTCCCATTACAATGAGCTATGCCTTTCGACAATATATCACAAGTAGTACTAATCGATCCTATATTATGTGTGCATGTGTCTGCTCAGAGGCTGAGACTTCCGACAGAGATTGCAGAGAAATAATGGACAGGACGCTACAAGAGGAACGGTAGAGATATTGATGGATACAGTATTAAAGGACCACTTCACCACTTTTCAACTTATCTTCATAATAGGTCTTCAGTAATAATCATGATAAAATGGCAAAATTTCTTTCTACTCAGTCTCATAGGACGGCAATGGGTATTTCAGAAACCTGTCCACCAGTGACATCATAGTTAGGCAGATTGTTTTTTTTAACAAGATTTTTTTTACAAAAATGTTTCTATTTGCTTGGATTCCCCATCGATCATGTCACTGGTGGACGGGTTTCTGAGGCCACAACCTTCACATGAGACACAGACTGAGTAGAAAAAAATGGTGCCATTTTATCATGATTATTACCGAGTACCTATTATATGAAGATAGCTTGAAAAGTGGTGAAGTGGTGGAGCGAAAGAAGATCAGCAGGTCTTCCAGTTACCGGCTAACCCTTTTCCCTTGCTTTTAACTATACAGCGGGGGTGAAGGAGTGGAGGCAGTGTGATGCTGGGAGAGGCAGGGAGAGGAACATAATTTACTGTGTTTTTACTGTGTTAAAATGTGTGAAATATGGAAGCTGAGGCTTAGAGTGCGTCACTGCCCTAAAACCTTTTTCTTTACCCTCAGCACAAAATGCTGTTGAGTCACATTATCTGTAGCACACGTGCACGCGCGCGCGCGCACACGTGCACGCGCGCGCACACACACACACACACACACACACACACACAGTGCATGTTTGTTGCGTGCATGTTTAATGAGCTAAATTATGTGCTGGCATTAGGACTAATTTATACTTTGTCGAACAAACCTTTAGACATAATAATGTTGACATTTTATTCAGATAAAAATATGGCACTTTTGTCGAGTGACACTTGTCGGAAAGGGTGGGTCATGCAGTAGGTTATAATTTTGCCTTTAGAGAGAGACAGCAGCATTAAAGAAGTTAAAGTGTCTAATGGAAAATCATTTGGGTCTAGTCTAGTGTGAAATTATGAATAATATAATACAATGTTAGTGATTAAATAATCCACGTAGTGGTCATGTAAAAATGCATAACGTGCTGCTATCTACAATTTCAACAAAATGTGAATTATTTTCTGTGCTACATAATTGACATATTATTCAGCCATTTCAAAATGTTGGTTTGAGTTCAGATAATGTACGATGAGCATTTACCATAATTTTGTGTTACCTTCTTTAAGTTATTTTATCATCTTCGTAAGGTCTATTGATTTGGTTAATCGTATGTTGCTGCACACTTCATTACTATTGGTTGCTTTTGTGTCCTACAATGTGGAAGAAGTAAACAACAGTAGAGTACAGAAGAGAGGACAGCAGAGAAGAGTGTTGCTGTGAAATCCATTCAACTCTATCTCTCGTAACGTTCCTAGCTGGCTAATCTTGATTTGTGTAATGGTGAGGCTAATTACAATTTTATTTAGAGAAAACATTGTGGGTTCAGAGTTGCCGGCATGACATAAGCAGAGATGAAAGATTTCTGAGAAAACTATTTTTCTACTCCCAAATATTGAGCAAATTAGTGCCTTTTGAAGACTCGCAGAGACAATTAGTCTGTGTTCACATGGGGAAACAGTGGTCAATGTTTGCTGCGAAGCAGTAATTAATACTCATCAACACCAAACCTTCCATATATCTGGCAGTTGATTTATTTAGCCCATTAAAGCCAAATGTTAGTGAAGAATAATGCAAATGTAATAGTCTAGCTTGTTCAGAGACTAATAGAATCGACCTGCTGTGGAGTTACGTACCGGTAGATAAGGAAGGAGATTGTGTAAAGCCCAGTGATTGTATCTAAGAGAGTCCAGGTGAGCGAGTGGCTGCAAAAATTACTGGATGGAAGACATGAATGTATATATATTTTTTCAGCAACATAACTTGCAGAAAGTGTAGGTTGGTGGCTTCAGTCATACCTTGCACTGTGAGATGGGCTTGGGCTTCGATGGTGGTGTTGGCACTGTCTGCCATGCAGGTGTAAAGACCAGCATCACCCTCTGTCAGACTGGTGATCTGGAGGCTGCTCCCTCCAACCACCTCTATGCGACCCACACTGCAAAACACAAAAGGGGTGAGTCACAAACGGAAGAAGACAAGACGATGACAAACAAATCTCAAGGTTCATCTCCATTTCATGGAGAATAAAGGACTTATTAACAGTACACACATTGCAAAAAAAATTCAACCGTACCATATATTTTGTTTCTCATCTTATTCATGCTAAACAGCGTAACTCAGTTTTTTTTATTGATTATACTGCAAAAGCTAGTAAACACAAAACCCTGCACTTAATTAATCTTATCCTTCAGCTGATACCATATGTGGTTTTCATAATACATAGTCATGGAATGTGAACATCACCATTTCTCTGCTGATATTATATACACTACCTTGCCTCAGTCTGGATTTATGAAGACACTTTTAAATTTCTATCATTTTTATCCCACGGTTTTGTAATCCATAGTTCAACCCTGCGTCAATTTTCTATTGTGATCCTGGGCTCTACACACTCTCCGCCAACCTGGGGAGAGCAACAGACTTGAACTCATGCTTCCTTCATGCATGAGTGTCCAGGTTGCTCCTTTACACCTGACAGGGGGGAATTTCCCTGGTTGGATGTAGCGCGTGGAAGGAACATGTTATTCCAACCAGTTCCTTTCCCCTCCATCAGGCGCCCCGGCTGGTCAGGGGGAGGCAGTTTAGTGACCAGGATTACTGCATGTTTTTTGTGAGGGTACCTACCCTAGGGGACACAGGGAGAACATGAAGACACTTTTTAATGCTTCACTGGAGGAACTGTTGATCCTTTATTACATATTCTACTCTAGGTCTTGTTCTACAGAATGAAACAAACTAACCTTTTCATTAAATTACATTTATTTTCTTGAATATAAATGTCATGTGCAGAGGGGGGCTTGTAACTCTGTGGTTCCGCAAATTAATCCTGTGTCCCAAGCCTACGCATTGTACCCCGACCCTAGTGTGAATATCAAACTACTGCAACCCCTGCCTTGTATGCATGTAGGAAGGAAGCATATTACATTTTCATCAGATGAAATAAGTGTGCCTACCTCAGACCTCAGTCACTCTACGCTAAATGAACATGGCACAAAATGCATCCCACATTGATTTGACAGCGAACCCACATTTTCTATTATAGATTTCAAGAATGTTATCACAGTCACAATCTCACACACAATAGACAACACAATAGTTTTTGATCTTTTATGCTTATATTTATAGGACATTTAGACTGACTGACAATTAGAAGAGAGCTGGGGAGTGACACGCAGCAGAGGTCGGCTGGATCGGGATTCGAACCCGTGACACGCTGTCAGGATGCATTTGCAGCCTAGGTGCCCAGACTGCTATGGCAGCGGCCCAGGCCTGTTTCAGGTCAATTTGAGGTTGAACCCAAACTTGTGACATGTTGTTGTAGTTGCTGTACATGTACTGCTTGAACCACCAGGGAACTCCTAAAATAACCATTTACACCCAGAACTAATCTTGAGCAGCGCAAGCTGTCAGCTTCCCCATAAGGCCACCAGGGAGAGCACTCTACTCCTCCCATTGCTGAGACAGAAAATAATGAAATAAAATCAATAAAAAAGCAATGTATTTAGACATGGATAAATAGAAACAAAGAAAAGTCAATGACAATAAGGGGCAGCAGGTTGGCTCAAGAAGGGTAAATTACAGAGAGAGCAAAGCATGTGAATGATACTGTGCAGTGACAAGAGGAAGGCAAGATTAGCCACTATAATTTGCCACAGGGGTGGAGATACATGCAGAGGCAGTGAAAGGCACTCTGTGGAAAGCAACCCTTCTGCCAGCTATTGAACTGTCTTTAAACAAAGTGCGGACTAGCTGGGACTTTCATTCACACCCTCCTCTCTCCCTCACTGGTTTCTACTCAGACTGTTGGCAGAATTGGCCCTGGGGCCATCTGTCTCCGTCTGTCTGTATCCTAGAGTGGGACATTCAGTGGAGTGGCTCTCTACCTGCTGTCACTGCGGTGACGTCACTGGTGGTTGGGGGAAGTGCAGGGCTTGTAACGCACCAAACCCACCCAAAAAGCCCACACTCTATTGCACGAGCAGGTTTGCGAGCGGCTGTTCTCGCCAAACTCGGCCACAGCGGGGCGGCTGGTCATCCTATATACAATACATTTCAATGAGAATGCGATCGGACAAAAACGAATTCCGCACAGAGCGGGGAAGGGGGGAAAGAGTGAGAGCGGCTGCATTCATTAACATGGAGCGGAAGAAAAGCAGTGTCCGTAGTACGCTTATGCTTGCATGCCTGGTTGGTTTCACGCGCAACAAAGCACAAGCATACTGTAGGGAGGGCCAGCAATGGTTTACACTTACAGGCTCTTTAAGATTGCACAGAGTTAATTAAAATCTGAGAGTGTACTAAAAATTGACCCTTAAGTAAATTAGCACTCAGTACGGTGTAACTACAATTATTTGTTCTCTGACTCGCCACACTGCTAAACAGAACAAGACAGAATAACTACAGATGCCAAATGCCAAGATAAAGGGCATGGGTTCATTGCAAAGCCCCACATGTAAAACCCACTTCTATCGAGACACGCATTCAAACGTCGTCACTGAGCTGGGCATCTATTCATAGATTCATGGCCCTTTGTGTTGCATGTACTGCACCATGGAGGTCAATGGGCTCTATTGTAATGAAATGACACATTCTCAACAGCTACTGCACAATTCCTGGATACAATTATAATATCTAAGGGCCAATTGCTAAATTGAAAGTGCTTCGCAGAATGAGAAAAGTGGCCATTATCGAGACAGAGAGGAAGAGCCGAGGTAAACGGGCTTGCGCTGAATGGGTCTTAGAGATGCAGTAGTGCACACTGCACAGCACCATTGTCAAGGTGTGTTTGCCATTTACTGCTATTCAAATTGAAATGAGGCTCCTTGTTGTAGGAATACACCATGTTGTGCATTAGCAGACTCCTTGGCGAGAGGAGCAGGTAACAGGGGTGCTAATTAAAAATACATCCTTAAGCATTCACATGGAAGAGCTGTTTAATTATCTCATAATTTTCACTGTCACTTTGTATTCACACGAAGACTAGTAGATGAGTGCATGTGTACGTGCACCCACATACAATGAGGTGAAGGTGTTCGACAGATTGGGTGAGATGCTGCTAATTGGCCTCAACCTCTCTTTATTGGGCACGTGTAAATCTTGAAGCTGTAATCTAAATGATATTCATAGAATCACAGTGTGTTTATTGCAACCGTAGGTCGCATTTACTATGAAAACCTGCATCTCCCATCCGTCTGTATATGGTCACGCCTCGTGACATCACGTGACTTCATGATGACCCTTAGATCTCCATATATGGTTGTCAGTCCTTCACGCCTTGTGACATTACGTCTCATGACACGCTTCAATCTGACATCAAACCCTCTAGTCGATAACCATACATGGAGAAGACTGGATCATCACGTAGATCTGCATGGTCTGCATATATGGAGCTGGCCAGCAACTCTACATCTGATCTCGACCTTTAGATCTCCATATATGGAGCTGACCTGTTCTGACATTCCATGTTGATCTGACCTCATGATCAAACCCTGTACACTCAAGACACGCTCCATATATGGCCAGTACAGAATTCATTCCATATGTTGATCTGACCCCCCATGCTAAAGCGCCAGCGCTCGCCCAGCAGTCTGCCGTCACCCAGGCCGATGCGTCCACACAACGTCGCTTCTCGCCCTCAGGGCGTCTTACTGGTATGTACTATAATATTTAGTTGTAAATCAGGGGGGGTTTTGTCCATTTTTTATTGAGAACACATTGTGATATGAATTACATTTTTGGTTTTTACAATATCTGTATTGGAAATTATAAAGTTGATATTATTTTTACTATCTATCTATCAAAGTTATTTGTGCTTATTGTTCTTTCTTTGTTTGCTTATCAAGTAAATGTTCTCACATTCATTTCAAGATGTTGCACTCTTGCACACTGTGCGCGATGCATCACCTCCTTTTCCTAAGATGTTGCACTCAAAACATTCTTGGACAGTGGTTCTCAAACGCTTTGTGCCTGTGACCCCCACACAAGGTTTGTGTTATTTATTTTTCATCACAGGATAAAAGGTTTTATGGTCATGATTCACCAGGATCCTGGATGGCTTGATTCTAGGCTTAAAATAATTGATTTAAATGATTTATTTTTGTAAATCTCCATGGGAAAAATGAATGGCCGATTTTTCCACTGCTATGCCCCATTGTAGGGTTAAAATGTCAAACAGATTTTTTTTTTTATATGAACTCATTTAGCTAGGGACCACCCTGGCACCCTCTCAAGGATCCCTGAACTAATTTGGTTCAAAAGGAGTTCTAAACCATGGAACTATTGTACTGCATGGTTCAATATGAATGCATGTACTGTTACACCCCTATAGTACAAGGTGCCATTCACTGCCAAAGTGCTGGAAAGGAAATCAATTGCCAGTCACTTTTCATTCAGAACAAGCCATTTCTTCCTGGTGTCCCGCCCGAGTATGCAGCAAAATAAATTTGATCAAAAACTCATTCAGAACGGTCCAACACAAGCCTCTCCATTTTTCTACACTGTAGCCTTAAGCGACCACTTAAGAGAACCCAGCACTCATACGTTAGAGAGGGACAGGGGAACAGAAACGTTTTAGTATGAGAGGGACAGGGGGACAGAAACGTTTTAGTATGAGAGGGACAGGGGGACAGAAACGTTTTAGTATGAGAGGGACAGGGGGACAGAAACGTTTTAGTATGAGAGGGACAGGGGGACAGAAACGTTTTAGTATGAGAGGGACAGGGCAACAGAAACGTTTTAGTATGAGAGGGACAGGGGAACAGAAAGGTTTTAGTATGAGAGGCAACTCAGCCTTCTGTAACACGTGCTGGTCGGGTCAGTACACCTGGGCAATATACACCCTGCATATATCCTTTGTGTGTGTGTGTGTGTGTGTGTGTGTGTGTGTGTGTGTGTGTGTGTGTGTGTGTGTGTGTGTGCAGTGATGGAGTAGTAGGCTATGCTCAGTGGTGGGAAGTAACTGTATTCAAGTACTGTACGCATTGTGAGCTTGTAGCTCTGCTATTTCACTTTTTGAGTGGTCCAACCACTCCAAAGAACAGCAATGTCCGTGTTCACTATATGTGTTCACCTATGTATGTGTCCGCCTATGTATGTGTCCACCTATGTATGAGCACCAGAATGACTATTAGTACCAGTAGGGGCGCTGTTTGCCAGAAACAGAGAGAGAGACAGTGCTGCACGTGTTGCACTGTTACCTGATATGAGAGAGAGAGAGAGAGAGAGAGAGAGAGGAGGGGTGGGGGAGAGGGGAGTTGCACCACTCCGTTCACACGGGTGTGATTTTTTTTTATAGATTTGAAAACTCGAAACGGGACCTTCTGTATAATTTGTACACTTACTTTTGGTACTTTAAGTATATTTTGATACCAATTTGTACTTTTACTCGAGCACATGTAACAGAGTATTTCTATATAGCAGTATTGACATGTTTACTTCAGAAAAACATTTGAGTACTTTTTCCACCACTGGCTCCCCTGCTAGAGAACAATCAGTGCAGCTGGGACGTGAGCCATGCCATCAGCAGCACAAAGAGAATCACAACTGTCAGTCACAACAAAAGGGGCAGTTAATTACCAGTAAGACGCCCTGAGGGTGAGAAGCGACCTCGCCCTGAAGGGTAAGGTCGTGCTGAAACAACAGAGCTTCTTAACCCATTTTGACCTGAGACAGTTTTCTGAAAAAGCTATGTTTCTATGTCAGTCGTTCGATTAAAAAAAAAATAGCAGATCTACAAGCTCATAGCGCGCCACTGAGCTTGTAGATCTGCTATTTTTCAATAGCTAAAGCATAATATACACCAAAAGGGGTTCCCGCCCAGAATGGGTTAATACGGCACAGTTAAGAAGCAGGAGTTATTAATCTGGTGTCCATGAGGTCAGATGTAGAGTTGCTGGCCGGCTCCATACAGTATATGCAAATCTAGGTGATGACCCAGTCTTCTCCATGACACACGCCATATATGGAATGTCTTGAGTGTACAGGGTTTGATGAGGTCAGATCAATAGATCAAATCAAATCGAACTTTATTTATATAGCACATTTCCAACAGCCAAACCAAAGGCCAATACACTAAATATTAGCTCTTATTGATTTTGGTGACCCAATGGCAGTTTCCCGTTCTCTCCAAATAATGTGGGCAGATTGCCTTGCTGACTTCTGGCTTTCACCTGTTGCCATCTAAATGCACCATATGGTCAAACACAAAGAGGAAAAATAATAAAAGTCAGGGTGGGAGACGATGAAGAAAAGGAAAGAAAGAAAAAAACGTGCATATTTGGCAGCGGCTTCTCGAGTCAATCTGCCATGAAAACGGTTTTGTTTCCCTCTGGCTCATAATGAAAAGCCGCAGGGCCCCTGAGATGGGAACGACTCTTGCATACCCTACTTTATTTGGTTGTTTATTTATTTTTTTGCCCTGACAGGACCTGCGAGACTAAACCAATCTTTTGAGTGCCACATATTACAATGAAGCCTGCAGCTCCTTAACCTGTAGAATATCCATAATTGTGAGTTTCCTAATGTGCTGTATGCTACTCCATGGGGGAGTGTGTGTGTGTGTGTTCCATCTCGATAATCAAACATGATTTGGTTTGCCCATCAACTGTACAATATATGGTACGGACTGGCATCACATGGGCCTAATCCATAAGATTTTACCACCTGGGTTCATTCATTAAAACAGATTATATATAGATGAGTAAACGTAGGTAGATGAGGAAGCAAGTAAAACTACAAAATGTACAATACATGTAATGTGTCATAATGATCTGAAGGCAAGACAAGGACAGTAGATGCCTTGGCGGGGAAACAAGAAAGATAACTGGTCTGTTTGCATGTGTATTTTGTGATGTGATGGAGACAGAGAGACAGCCTAAAAAGAGTTCTCATGCTCCACTGGCAAGGAACAGTGTTGCGTGTCTTGTTTTCTCAACTCCAACATGGCAATGAAAGCACTCCATTACCTTAGCTCACTCTACTGCTGCCATCTATCATTCCACTTGCGGGGAAGAAACTTGAGCTCTTCCATACACGTCTAACCGCAGTTCCCATGCCTATCTGAAATAAAACTATTTACATGAAAATTGCCATTATGTTAAATAAGTAACGAAATGGTGATGTGTGTGTGTGTGTGTGTGTGTGTGTGTGTTTGTCATTGATATGTTTTCACTTGTCTTTCATCTGAAATTACAACTAATCCTAGAGAAGATTCTGCAGTTCCCCAGCACATGCCTTTCACACCAAACTAGATAAATGCCGTCACGTTTCGTGGTCTTCTGGTTACACTTCAACTACTGCTTGGCAACCACAGTGGAACATAATGTGCCTCTTGCACTTGGAACACCAATAATAGCACAATCACTTTGCTGTTGAGAAGGCAGTGGGAGCTAAGAATCGGGTGGAAAAGTGCCGTCAATATTTGTTCTTATAGCAACAAATCTCAGGTGCCTTTAAGCAGTCAACCGTAAATTGGTTTGAGGATAGAGAGTGTGCAAACTTCAAAACAAAAAATCACAGTGATAGGTTCAGGGTGGAGGTTTCATAGTGTTGTTGATACTGTGCTTTCATCTGCGCAGAGCGCGAGACAGGTTCAAGTCTATGGCAGAAAGTAACCTCAGGCAACAGTGTAATCACTGTTGATTACCTCCATAGGATGCCAAGTTTAGCTGAAAAGCCGAGGGAGTCTGTGGCATTTGCTCAACTGAAGTGTCTTTTAAAAGAGCGATAAAACCACTGACTCAAAGTGTGCTGTGCTGTGCTGAAGGAGCTGTCACAACGCTGCGGATCACACAACTTTACTGAGCACTGGGCGATTAAAATCCCATTTGAAAAATGTCCCCAGGACTGCTATGGAATATTTTCCATAACATCATCTTGGTGAGGAGAAATGGTAATCCTCCCTCACCTAAGAATGACAGTGTATTGCTGCTAATAAACACGCATTGCTAAGTGGGTGTGAGCAAATCATGCCAGAGTAAAGAAAGACCATGCTTTACCGTCTGTACGTTAAAAACAAGGTGTTGATATACGTAGGATGGTTGTAATATAGGCTAGGGCTAGTGGAAATTCACTACAGCTGAAACATCCACCACCCAGGTCTGTTGTTCACTCACTACAAGGACTTCCCAAGGCCATCGAAAGTGAATGTGTGTGCATGTGCCATGCGGAGCTTAAACCATAGTCCTATTACAATCCCAGTACACACACACACACACACACACACACACACACACACACACACACACACACACACACACACACACACACACACACACACACACACACACACACACACACACACACACACACACACACACACACACACACACACACACACACACACACACACACACACACACACACACACACACACGGTTCATACATAAGTAAATATAATTAACACAATCATATTTAAATGAGGGAATGAAGACAAGGCGCAGAAGAGACAGATGGCTCGGAGGTTTTCGAAGGCGGGTGATTTACATGCTCTGTCAATTCCCTGTCGCTCGGCACCATACATAATTCATCCATTTTATTGACTGCTTGGGAATTCTATTAGGTGATAGAATGATCCCCCCCCCCAGAACAAAAGCTGACTGTCCTTTTCATGCGTGTAGTCAGGACCAGCAGGTAGAGGAAGGAACAAGCTCTAGTCCTGCACCAAGTAGAGTCGAAGGGGATTCCAATTCAACGAGTTAACTGAACAGCCTGCAAGGTTCTGTCATGATACTGCTGAACTGAGATGGCATTATGTTGGGCAATCTGGTAATAGGTTTCCAAAGCCTAAGTGACAGTGATGGATAGGTCACAGTCACAGCCATCCTACTATAAATGCGCAAAATCTCATGTGTGTGTGAGAGTGAACCTGTCCTTGGCGTATCTGAATGACCGACGTCAAACTCGGTGCACATATCGCAGAGGAGGTGACGATCTTCTGAGGGAGTGCTGAAGTTTGTCTGAAAGACGATTGTCCAGAATCTGACCAATATGCCCATATACAGTAGGAGTAGGCATATTTGAACCGCAGATCCGGCTAATATTGATGAAATCAGGGAACTCCAAAATATGGGCGTAAAAGGTGTCTGTCTATCATAAGCCTGCTTTTCCTCACTGGCTGGACCAATTGATCTGAATTTGCACACGGGCATTGTCCATTAGCTTATGCACAGAACTGCGATAGCCTCAATATCTGCGTGGATATTAGTCTCGTCCTTCTCAGTGTTACGTTTTTCCAAGGGGCGGTTACAAAGAAATTCAAACGGACTCCATTTTTTAGACCTACAACCAATCCGAGCAGTGCAGCCCGCTCTTGCAATGTACTTCACAGATAAGCCGCCCCATATTTGCATACAGGGCCCTGGTTGGTTCTAGCCTGAGTTGGTTCTAGTTATTTAGGGGGACAGACGAATCTGGTTGGTACCTCAATATTGCGTAGGGACGAAATCCTCCCACAATTGAGCGATGCCAGATCTAATCTGCCTGGGGCCATAATTATCATTAAGGGACAAAGAAGTCACAAAGTGACTTTGATTCGTGACTTGTTTTAGTGTTTTTCTCCTCCTTCTTCTTCTTCCGGCAAAAATAGCAGTTCTGGCTGAACCGTGCAGTCGGTTTTCGCGAAACACGGGAATCTGGTAGAGGGCCTTGCCAAACAGTGACTATGCGAAGCCCATGACCATTGGCCAAAAGGTGGCGCTATAGCACTCAATTGAAAATGCTAACTTTGAACGTGCATATCTCATTAACCGTTTGGCTATTAATGGGATGAACAACACTTTTTATTAGGAAAGAAAGGACCACATGGACGGTTTATTAGTTATAATCAGCCCCATCAAGGAGTCATTTTGTTAACTGATGCTTGTCTAAAGGTTCATGTGATGAAGTATGCCTCATAGCCATATGGCAGGGTTGAAGTGTCTTCATAAACTAATCCCTTCTTATGTCTGCAGCTTTGCTGACACTACTTTAAAAGTAGAATAATGTGTGTTCTGTGCTCTCAATCCAGAAGACCAATTAGAAACTCCTTGTAGATTCCCCCTCCTCTTTCTTTCCTCCCTTCTGCCCCCTGCACACAACGCCATTACTAATTGACAGCAGTTTCGTCTACTCTCAAGTAATGCTGAGACGAGAGCGACAGTCATCTCTCAAAAGGAAAATGAAAAGCGCTCCACTTGGTGCCGTTATTAATTGTCAGTGTTCACATTACAGTCCAACAAACCACTGATATAATGAATTCACCTTTTCGTGTTTTCGAGGTGGGGTGTCAGTGAGGGGGCAGGTCACTGTAAAAATGAGGAGGGCCTCGCCCATTTGTTAATTGCACATCTTGCTAATTACACACGGGGGAAGATCCAGATTCTGGGCAGTGTTTTTATAATAAATAATGTAATAACTCCCCGATTAGCCAGTTCCCGCTGACAGCCAGACATACTCGCTGACAATTCCATATGGTGTTAAACACACTTACATTATGAGCTATGTTCCTATGTTGGGAATTACAGTAGCTTTAAACTCAGACACTAATGGTATTCAGGCTGACACTACATTGGAGCCTTGCGGGTGCCAGGTGATGGCCTCAAATTGAATTCCACTGATGGTGAAAGATTCCAGCCTAGGCCTGTAAATTGAGATGAATGGGCTGGATCTAAGCTGTTTGGTGTTGACCCTACAAGTTCTCAAGTTATTTAGGGGGACTTATATGCGTGGTTAGGTAAACGAAGTTCATTCTTGAAGGACATCTTTAGTTTTTTTCAACCAAGGTTCATGTTTTAGAGAAAGTAAAAGATGAGTGTTATTTTATTTTTTTTGTATTTACACATTTTTATAGCGATTTTTTTTTTAAATTATTTATTATAGTCCTACTAGACCCCAAGAAATTACATCTGGCCATAAAAGATCACGGGATCTACTGAATGTGTCAAACTGACATATTATTGAGCCTATACACACAGTGTGGCTTCCCCCCAGTAGGCTACCTTCATATTCAGTAGATCCTGTGATCCTTTGTGGCCAGATGTAATTTCTTGGGGTATAGTAGGACTATAGTAAATAATAAAAAAAAAAAAATCGCTATAAAGTTAGTAAAAATACATATTTAGCCCCATGCTCGAATGCCCCCCTGTCAAAAACAGCTAAAATCCCTAAAATGAAAGAAAGCGGCAAATGAAAACAAATGAACACTCATCTTTTACTTTCTCTAATAACTACCTAAAAACATGAACCTTGGTTGAAAAAAAAATTTTGTCCTTTAATTGGTGAGAATGAAACTTTGTCCAATACTAATGTCTCTCAGGGATTTGGACCGCTACTTCTGAGCTAATGAGAGCCAGAGCACTGAGGGCACATGGCGGCTGTGGCACCCTCTCTCTGCACTTCATTTCTGAACTTTCCCTGAGCTGGCAACCCTGCAGCCCTCATCTCAGAGCTGACGTTGACACGTCTAGGTCCTACTGTACCCCCTAGGGCTGTTGGGGCCAGAAGTGGCAGAATGGCATTAACACCTCAGGGAGCAAGGCGCCAGCACTTTAAAGTGTTTGCTCTGGAAGGCCACTGGTGTACCAAGGAGCAGCACATGACTGTCTCTGCTGCTTCTCAGGGGCTGGGAATGTGGGACAGTCAAGAGGTATTCACACAGTTCACAATAAAATCCTCAGTGTTCATTTTACTCTAAGAGTGTACACATGGAACCAAATGGACCTGTAAGGATTTTACAGTGTATACCAGATAGCTTTGGAATAACACTTGACCAAATGATTCCGATAACCGAAACAGGCATTTGCATCTAGCAGCATTAGCACACCAGATAATGCTATATTGGTATGAGCAGAGCTCCTTTAAAACTTTTTTTTGTGTGCAAATGTTAAACATTACATTTCGTTGTCTATTGTTTCTTTATATATATATATATATATATATATATATATTTTTTTTTAAATATTTTTTAATAGGATTTGCATATACGTAGTAACAGTGTCACTAGTGTTCATCAACGTACCTCTCCTCCAGGACCTTGTCTCCAACCATCCAGCGGACACTGGGGGCGGGGTGGCCACTAATCACACACGGGAGCAGTGCCACCTCCCCCACCACCTTGGTCAGAGCTACAGGCGGCACCAGAAACTCCAGCTTCCTCTCATCTCCCGTTTCTGCAAGGGAGAAGAAAATAGGCTCAGGGTCGGGACTGGGGTGATGTGTCCTGCAAGGGCGGGTGTCATCCGTCTTAAAAAAACAAACACCTCCAAAACAAACGAGTCTCAAGAGCCTTTCCTGACACCGCAGCTGAACTGGTCCGATGACTGATGTCCACGGTGACAACTGGAGTTATCTCTTTGGGGGTCAAAATGATACACAATGGCTCAATGGATGGGTAATGTCTATCGACGACCAGGAAGTCAGTCAGTTTAGTTTCTTTGACTCTATACGGATGTAGTAGGACTTGAGTGAAAAGTATCTTTCCCCCGTGGCTTCTACTGGAACACAGCTCATTAACATACACAATCCTGAGTCTCCTGGAGTTGGAATTTAAACTAAATCGCTCAGCGAGAGTTAATTGAGGTTTAATTTCCCGAAATCGCTGTATACATGTAAGCCTTTCTGCCACAACGGCACATATCCTAGGGACTTAAAGAAAGATAAGAGGGCGGAGGCCCTCAGTGGGGTCTTGTTGTGCACTGATTTATGGCCTGTAATATCTTCTCTCTGCTGGCAGGGGCCCGGTGCTTAACAATTCAGTAAATAAAATGTCTGAAGGGGGAGATGAGACACGCTGCCACAGAGGAATTCAGCTCCCCTTTGAGTTACTGCAGCCTCACTGATAACCCCAACGGGAGTTCCCTTTAGTCGTTCAACCTCAGTGCTTCTCTTGGGTCAGGTCAGATGTGTGCATGTGTTTTCTTTTTAATGCAATTGTGAACAATAGCCAAGTAAGATAAGATACATATCCATTGGCCAATCAAATGGTTCACTGCAGCTCAACAGTCAGTGTGAGGGGTGGTCAGGAGATGTCTATGAACTCTGCGTTTAAAGGCTTGAAGGCCGTTGTCTGTGATGGAGTCCACTACATGCTCTGGTAGGCTGTTCCACACCTGGACAGCAGTGTGGAGAAAAGTTCTGTCCAATGTGCTTGAACAGGTCCTGTTATAGTGTCCTCATGTTATAGGTAATGAGCTGGGCAGATGGGAATGCCATGTACTTAAATAATCAAATGGTGCAATTACCTGTTTTGCTGTGGGTTCATAGTATTTAGCTACAGTTATTGTGCAGGTCATGGATATGACCAAGACGTTGACGAATACAATAGAGGGACATTTTTACAAAATTAGTTCTGTATGTTACAAAGTGATAGCACCTGGTGGAATCATGTCTATAAAACAATGCATATCTCATTAATTACTGCTGAAACACAAGCCGGTGCTGAATGAAGGCATTTCACATGAAATATAAGAACCAACTGCATGGTGACGACAAAGAAGTATCTCCCCTTCTTGTTTTACTTTACAATATAACTACAGCTTTTTCATTTTTAGTAATTGTAGTTCTAATGAGATTACCTGGCACAGTTTGAAGCTGAGCCTCCTCGCTGGACTTGGTTGGCCCTACGTTCTCCACAAGGCAGCGGTAGAGACCTGCATCCGCCTCCGAGGCGTTACTGACCACCAGGGCTCCGCTGGGCAGCTGGAATATCCTGGTGTCCATCTCCAGAGGCTGACGTTCTTTCTCCCAGTGGGTGAAGGGTACCAGGTCTGGGTTGACATCACACATCAGCACCCGACTATCGCCCAGATGTACAGTTGCTGGCGCTGGTGGGTTGCTAAACCTGGGCATACCTGAAGAGAAAGAGGATAAGGGTATGAAATCCTGAGTAAATGTTCTGCTAGTGAGTTATAAGCCAATATTTTTGCTTTGGCAAAAATATTGTGTGTGTGGGGGGGGGGGGGGGGCACGACACATTGTTAGCTGTGTTTACACAAGTCACGTGACATACTTTCAACTGAAAATGGAACACGTGCGACACTATTTTGGGCTAAAAAAGTGGCGCACAACAATTGTTCGCTGAAGAATAAATTAGAATTTACAGTATATTTCTGGATCGTTTTCAAAAGCTACTTCACAACTTATGATATGACAGCATGACACAGTGGTCAGTGGCCATTACTTACTAAAATAGGTGAGTAAAACATTTAGTGTGGGAGAAGCGAACATGGCAACTGCTTTCACCCCCAACTGCACGTGCGCACACACACATCCGCCCACACACAAATACACAGTGGTGGAGCGCAAACACTTATCCCCAATGGAGGATGCTAATTTGCTATGTGGCACAGAGAGACACCACACTAATTATAAAAAGTCTGGATCCATAGGCTGCTTGTGTTGTTCTACCCCAAACTTTCATCTCGGTGCTAATAAGTATTTCCTGCATTTGAAAAACTATTGATCTGGAATTAAGGAGAACTCATGCTTAAACTGCAAATAGGACACTCTGGTCTGTTAATAAGAAAGCAGAGCTGTTACTAAAAACGAAGGAGGCCACTTCATCATCTACCAGTGAGAAAAGAAAACCTCCATGCTGTGTTATTGCCATGGAGGGCCTCCTGAATGTTTGGGTAGGCTGTGGATGTCTCCTTGGTAATGGGAGTTTTTGTGAGACAGACAGAGGATGAGAAAAAAAAAAGAAGAAACAAGAAATGATGACAGTCATATTTGTCATGTATCCGCTCCATATTTTATCATTATTATTTTTGTGAGATGTGTTGCCAGACTTCCACAGTTCAGGGCAGGGCTTAGGTGGCCGCCAATCATGACTAGGGTGCGATTCATACTCCTATTTTAGAGCCGAATAAAAGTCGGCTCGACTCTGTAGAGCCTACAATGTGACGTCATTTGAGGTTCGGGGGGGCGGGTACCGTTCTAAAGTCGGTTCATCTCTGTAGAGCCTACAATGTGACGTCATTTGGCTCTGTAGAACCTACAATGTGACGTCATTTGGCTCTGTAGAGCCTACAATGTGACGTCATTTGGCTCTGTAGAACCTACAATGTGACGTCATTTGAGGTTCGGGGGGGCGGGCCGGGTACCGTCCTAAAGTCATCTCTTCGGTGCTACTGAAAATTTCTGACGAGCCGAAATCATTTCGGCACTACAGCGGTAAAATAGGAGTATGAATCGGCCCTAGGTCGCATTGTCACATGTGCAATATGTTGATCATGGTACACTGACTGACTCACAGAGTTATTACAGATGGATAAATTAACACTGATGATTTTACCGTGTGGGGCATTATAGACGTAGAAGTGCTGATTGGGGCTAACACTATCGACTCAAATTAATTACAATTCTCCATTTAATCTGTGTAATCTGGCTGTGCGGTGCTTCATTTTCCACACCTCTCTCCCTGGCGCTATCTATCGAACAGAGGTGCCGCGATGCCAATCTCAACACTTATCACGAGTGTGTGATGAAGCTCTGCTTGTGAATGCAGTGCAAAAACCAATGATGTCTGATGTGAAGGCCCAAAAACCAATGATGTCTGATGTGATGGCCCAAAAACCAGTGATGTCTGATGTGAAGGCCCATCAGTCTCTTTGGGTGTTCTGCTCCATGGGCTTCGTCTTTACAGGTGACTGGAGGGCTGAACTGTCTGGGTCGTAAGAGCAACCTGATTGCAACATTTAGCTTTGCTCAGAGCTTCAGGCCAGAATTTACCAGCTTGCTGTGGCACGGACATGGGCAGGACAGGTATTTTGCTTCACAGTGAAGATAATTTTCAATTTGGTCAATCCTGGGATATACTTATGCTGGAAATGGCCGCTCTACAAGCTCACAACATTTTTTACATGTGCGACACTGGTGAGCAACTAATCATTTCGCAGGTCATAGTTAAGTTAGATCGCCACAAGAAGCAAATGTTTTTCATGATCTCCTTCATTTAAATCAATGTGTCACACTACGTGAGCCATGACATCACACACATTTAGCAGATTCCCCCGCATTTTGCCCGTTTACATAGAGACGTTGTTGCGCCGATAACACCATTGACGTCTAAAACTGGCCATTCATTATCAATGACAATTAATGTTTGTGTTGGGACAAACTCACTCAAAACTAGCCATTCATTATCAATGGCATTTAATGTTTGTGTTAGGACAAAGTTTGCACACAAGCTGGACATAGGAGGGGCTAGCGCCCCTCAAAACTATAATCTGGTTTTCAACACAGCAACATGTGTACAGGTAACAGGGAATGAGTGGTACATCGTACCCTCCTCTGACAGTGAAACTGCTGCACGCAACATTAGATTCATTGAACACTACATCAACTGCATAGCCTTGCCAGCAAAATATCTAATCACATGAATGACAATGAAAGAACGTGTCCATCATTCCAGAGATGGAGATAGAGAGCAGAATGAAGCCACTGAGCTGCGAACAAGGAGACTGACTGTCCACCATGCCTACGAGCGCATGCCTGCACACGCGCACACACACACACACACACACACAGTCACACACACACACACACACACACACACACACACACACACACACACACACACACACACACACACACTATTGTGTGTGTTACAGTACTTGCTTTAATTAAAAGCAAGTACTGTATAGAATGACAATGAGCAGCTTAAGGGAACGCGCAGTATGTTTTAGGGATGTCCCTTTTGATTCAACATAATTCTAATGCTGAATGGCTGCATGCCTTTCTCCTTGGATGGACAAAATATATGACAATTTGACTTAATCATTACCATTTAAAGGACCACTGAAATAAGAGTTTATTTTGTAGTATTTTAGCATTAAAATACGAGTAGTTTTAGATTATAGAGGCCAGTGAAACGAAGTTGTGTTCAATTATGCATTTAATGTATTGTTGAATGACAATAAAGCTATCTATCTATTATATAGACCTCTCCTATCTCCCAGCTTCTGCAGTAGAGTACAATAATAATATTTGACCAACATTGGTTGTGGTGTGGTCAGAGAAGGGTACATGATCACCCAAAGGCAAGCACAATTACTATGAATATTCAATTCCATTCATTGAATTAAATAGATTAATTAATCCTTATTTTCACAGACGTGACGGTGACACAAAACATGGTGCAGAGAGGGAGAGAGACAGAGATAGGGAAAGAAAGTGAGCGATAAAGAGAAAGGGAGTACAGGGAATTTAAGAAAGAAAAATGTGTACGTTAGTCACATTTGATGAGACTACCATCCATATCGTGACTACCATATATATTACAGGGAGGGCATGTTATTTCATAAACAAGAGATGGCTTTAGAAGGAGCTCGCTGATCAGATCCTCTCAGTTTTACACCGGTGCCCATCTGGTCCAGGGCCTTTATTACCGGGGTGTGGATGTGAGTAGTTTTAACACCTCGCGGTCTCTCCCAGTGAGAGTGAGGATGTTGATGTGATACATCCCTGCAGCTCCCCGTCAATGCCTCTCAACGTGAGTGTAAAACCCATTTTGTTGTTCGTCTGGCAGATAGAGATGACCCACAGGCTCGCTCCACACTGTTGACTGTAGCAACGTTAAAGTCTTAACAAGCAGCTATATAGTTGCCCAGCTGAAACATCCTCGACCTCCATATGGACATGTTTTGTTCCCCTGGTGCTGGTGAAAAATAACACCAATATATTTTATTATGCAGGAAATTGTCTCTGTCTTGCAACTGCACTATACCAATTTAGAAAACTGTGTCTAAATCAATGTGTTTCATCAATGAGTAGGCCAATCAATCTGAAATTCCAAATGGGCATTGAGCATTGGGCAGGGACAGATTTTTAAATTTCCCCAAATGTAAAAATCCCTGGGTATGGACTAGTTTCTAAATTATTTATAAACCAGTAATGACAAACTAAGACTGGAGGTAAATTCCAGGCGCAGTACTCATTCTTGTGCAGGTAAAACAGACTACATTATTGTTTCAACTCCTTTTCTTCTTGCTTCACCTGTGTGAATATCAGGCTTTGTTATTAATAATCAAAGAGAAGGCATAAAGAGAAGGCACTCACTGGTATCTGACTAACGGATAATACATTTACCACGTTACGGTTGTGTTTGGGTAATGCTCATCACAAGTTAACCCAAGCAGATTGAAATTAATAAATTTAAGTTTACCAGTAGGTGTGTCACAATACACTAATTTCACACTACGCAATACTGGGCTCACGATAATATGATGATATGATACACTATTATGGCAATACAAACCAGGCCAAACCCAAGGCTGCACATTGCACACAAGCCACCTACCGCCATTTTATTGTTATCAAAATGGTTTCAATTATCATAAACATTCAGTTCGACTGCCAAGCATCTTCAGCTTGGCAGAGGTGTAATACGAGTTGTTCATATTCAAATTAAATAAAATTATACAAGACAACAGCATTAGGGACAGAACAAAGCAAGGGACATGAAAATGGGGATAGCATGAAAGCAAGCCAAACAGAGCAACAGATTGAATCAGATTGAAGCCTTGCCTGTGTTTAAATCACATTTGATACAACTCGAACTCACTTGTAGTCCTTGGCATTCAAAAGTTTTGAATAAGGGTTTCCACTAGGCATTGTGTCTATATGTTGTCCTGTTTATTGTTTGTTTTGCACTTTGGTTCAGCACTATTGTTTTAAATGTGCTCTATAAATAAAGTGGATTGGATTGGAATCATGGTTAATATAATATAATCTTATAGACAGTAGAATAATACATGATCATACTTTACATATAAATGTATTTTACATATAAATGACACTAAGCTGAATTCTCATCTCAGCTTTACCAACCAAAAGTGTAGTTATTTTCAACTCCTTGATGATGCATTCTTAGATAAGACGGAAGACCATTATGGTTATTTGATCAGAAATGCTCCTATTATTGCCTCTTGCTGCTGAAACGGGTCAACAATGCTTGTTGAACAAGCATCGGCTGTGACTAGTCAATTTATTTTCTCCCCAAAAGCCCTTGAAAGACAGCCACTGATGATAATTACAATGTTTAAAAGATGTTCAACATGTTATTGAATCCGAGAGCATCTGAACGTTTAATGGCTAGAAAAGTGTTTTATTTTTGTAGTACATAGAAGTACAGCCTTTTATATATAAATTATATCAACTCAAATATATTCATATGAAATCCTGACTAGTAACCATTTGTCTCAAAGTATTTTCCTCCCTCAACATATTTTGTATGCCCGATTGCCCGTTTCATCGACCATACACATCGACAGAACAATCAGATTCTTATCGGCTGGATGCTTTGATCATCTGCAGTGTCTCACTGAGGTAACAGCTCCATCCCAATACGAACAATTAGTTAGTGCAAGTGTGAAGAAATTCAATCGATGGCAGTGCTGCTCAGAGATCTTACTGTGAGCAGAGAGGGAATAATGATGGTACTGTAAGTGCTCCAAAAGAAGACAATAACATCTAGATGTGTGGGCTTTGAGCTGTGTATTCTTAGTCAATGTTCTAAATGCATCTTCTTATTAATAAAATCATCCTATGCAATAATTGCTTTGCTTTATTCAATGGCTACTAGCACTTCATTTGGCTCCAGTTGGCATACTTGCGTATGTCCACAGCAAGAGGTAATTAATTTTCTAATTGAAGACTTCAGTGCTTCAGGGAGAGCTTGATCTTTTTCATGCTTTTCACATTTCTGCTCTGTTGTGCTGAATAATGTTCTGGCTACATTCTCAATGTTGGCCTTCAACAGTGACACGTTGTTCAATCCTATACTGGAAAGGCATTTTAAAAGACAAATCACAAAGCACTTTACAAAGATTATTGAAAAAGAGAGTGAAGGAAATTAAGTAATTGTATTCAACAGTATAGTATGTAATTATGTATAACCTTCATCTTAGCCTGGATGAACATTTCACATTATGTGTTACTTTTTGGTAATTTAGGCGTTTGGAACTGCTGCTGAAATTCTTTAAGTGAATACGTTTACAGAGACTATTGCAGTATTTATTTGTATTGTACCGATTTTCATACAATTTTAAAACATAAATTGCATTATTGTGTGTCTAAGTGTCTAAGGGAGCATATTGGGGGAGATTTTTCAGAGGCTCCTTAGCTTTAGCTCGTGCGTGTGTGTGCGCGCGCGTGAGAGAGAGAGAGAGAGAGAGAGAGAGTGCGAGAGTGCGAGAGAGAGAGAGCATCTCCATAATACGCTGAGGGGCAGTAAACACCAACAGGCTCTGTGGGTGGTTAAGGCTCACATAAACAGAGAAGCAACTAAGCAAGCCAAATCTGCTTCCTGGGCTACATAAATACCCAGCGTCCAATCTGGGAGACAAATGCTTACACTTCCGCTCCACTCTGACTCGCCATCAAACATTCATTGCATGTTACGGAAACCCCAAACACTACTTTCCTTACGAAATCAAAGATGGCAGTTCTGTTCCTAACTCATTTTGGGCGGGAACCCCTTTTGGTGTTAGCATTATGTTATGCTTTATAGCTATTGAAAAATGGCAGATCTACAAGCTCACAGCGAGCTTGTAGGTCTGCTATTTCTTTTAATCGAAGAACGACTAACATAGCTTTTTCAGAAAACTGTCAGGATGTAGAAGACATTTTTAGAATCTGATCTCAGGTCAGAATGGGTTGAGAAATGAATGTACTGTACGGAAACGTACAAAAAGGATCCCTTCTGACCAGACGTGACCCACTTCACTGTGAATTTCACTTTAGTGGGGAGAGGTATGTGGTGACGTTTTTAAGTGGCTGTGCATATTGCATGACAACGACAAACCACAGGACAATGAATTCTTCATAGCCTACGAGTGTAGGCTTTACGTCGTTCAGTATGAATGAGAGATGCTGCCCAAAAGTGGTGACAGATGAGATTTAATACCCTTTATTTCCACATTTAATTAAGCACAGATTTAGTACAGCCTGATTGATGAATTGCTTAATAAGGATATTCTATTGAGTAGCCAAATCAGCAACGAGAACAGACCTTCCCTTTCAAATTGAACAGGGCTCACTAAGAGGAGAGACGCAGCTTGTTTTCCCATTGGAGTGTTGGAACAGGTGTTTGGTATGTGTTGTCCTGGTCCTCTGTTACAAAGGGAAAGATAAGGCCCCATCTAGTCTGAGCAGGGTTCGTTTGACATGAGCGAAAGATGTATGATCAGTTGACGACTTTAGATTGGAGTCTGATAAAAACTGTCACTGAGGTGCTTTGTCATCATGTACAATGGCTCAAAAGACTGACAGGCTGATGAAATGATGAAACATACAGTCTGTTTGTGTCATCGCGACAGATTTTTCTTGTTCAACAACGGTGTGGAGTGCAGGAAAAAGAAAGTTTAATCTAAATTCTCTGTGTAGGTATATTACTCAGATTTTAACAGTTATAAACTGAATAGACCACAAAATTGTCATGCAATTTAAAGGACCGCTTCACCACTTTACAACCTATCTTCATATAATTGGTCCTCACTAACGTTCATAGCACAATTTCTGTCTACCCGGTCTGTGTCTCATGGGATGGTTATGGACAGTTCAGAAACCCATCCACCAGTGACATCATCGTTAGGCAGATTGCTTTTTAAGATTTAAAAATATATATATATCTAGATTTTATTATCATGAGAACGATGCCTTCCATTATCACATTGCAACTTTTCAGGAATAGAAAGCCTGACGTTTCTATTAGCTTAGATTCCCCATCGATGATGTCACTGGTGGAGAACTGCCCACAGCAGTGAGTCCTCCTATCAGACACAGACAGTAGAAAGAAATGTGGTATTTTATCATGTGCATTAGTGAGGACCAATTATATGAAGATAGATTGAAAAGTGGTGAAGTTGTCCTTTAACTGTGCAGGCTTTTTAAGTTGACAGTTGATCTACCTGCATAATGTTGTCCATCTCAGAATATCTATTATAGAGCAAAAAGTACAAATTAAAGAATCTCTTGTAGAGCACTTGACATGGAAGAGCTGCTCACAAACAAAGAAAATGAATCATGGATTCACACTGTAATCCATAAAAGGAAAATAACTGCTGCATCCAATGAATCATGGATTCACACTGTAATCCAGAAGAGGAAAATAACTGCTGCATCCAATAGCACTTTGGCAGATGTAAGTACAGTAAGGAACAAAGTGTACCCAATGGAGCAGCAAAAAATACTTGTTCCGACAGTGAGCCAATATTATCTTTGTACGCTACACAATCTGTACTGTTAAAGATGCACGCACGTACTGCTTCACCTACTAGTCTGAACTCAGTCCACGGCACTAGATTTACAATTTATCAATGTCCTCTATCCTCGCCTTGAAGATGGATATATATTCTTTCCACATCAATGACAAGCTCAAAGACTTCCACGACAATGTGAAAAGGGTATTTCTAAGCTAACACAAAATGTGGTGAAATCAGACTTTCCCATGGTGTAATGCAAGGCAATCTTCACATTCCGACCAATAGTTACTCTAAGCAGCTTGTAGATCCTTCTGCAGGTTGCCTTAACACAAAGGGACTGCACAGGTCTTTAGGGACTAAAGACCTTCTTTTTTAACAAGGCATTTGCCCTGTTGACCTTTTGTGACCACAGAATGCATTCATTGTTTTTATTCTTATCTTGTCCTTTTGCTTTGTAGCACTTTGAAGGTCGCATTTACTATGAAATGATCCCTGATTTACTATCATTCCTGATGATGTCATAGTGATGTCCTGAGACCTGGGCACAATATATGGGGGCTTTCCCCATGTATGGGGATATTACTATCATCCCTGATGATGTCATAGTGATGTCACGAGACCTGAGCACAATATATGACGTGACGTGACAAAATGAGTGTGACATGACGTGACAAAAACACAAGGTTTCATAGTTACTCTGGAACAAACCATATTGTTTGCCCTAGGTCAGGACAACCACAAACGTTCAGAAGGACCATTAGTGGACGGAACCAGGAACTTAGCTTCCATTGTTGGTGTTACATTGTAACTCCAGTTACAAAATGCCTCAAGCTTAATTTATCCATGGTCCTACAACCTCTTCGAAGCCGTGTCAAAAAAGAAAAGAAAAAAAGGATTTTCAACTCTTTTGACACTGAATTAGCTTCAAGTCCTGCTCGGTTTTAACTGCTGGGTTACAGAAAACAAACACTGTACATGTGCATTTGGTTTTGTATTCAAGCACTATAGCTGCTACTGTGATGGGGTCATTGTGGATGTCAAATATCCTTCACGTACAGTATGGAGGTAAGCAAAGAAAAAACAAATAAAACGCTGAAATAAAATTGTATCCAAATTCAATCAATCCTGTCTAGACAGGGATACATTTCCCTGGCACAGTGGGCACTGACAGCTCATGATTGCCTATTGTTGTGGGCACAGAGGGGAGAGCGAGTGTATTTCAAGTTTTCAGAAATTTTACTCCACTACATATCAGAGGCAAATATTGTACTTTTAAAACTCCTTGAGCGCCACTTTTAATGTCAAGTTTAGCCACTTCCACACTGTGCCACACTTTTCAGCGCCCGAGCGCTTCTTTTGAAGAGTCACCATCTGATTTGATGAACCGGAAGATTTTTTTATTGAGCTCCTAAAACATTGATGTTTTGTATGATCACCTCAATCTGAGCCTAAATTCCGAGATAAACGCAGCTAAAGATAGTGTGGACGGAGGGAGAATAATCAATGACGTCATTAACGCGGATGTATTATAAACGAAGGGGTTGTTCGATGACGTCCTATAGGCGATCTAGGACTTTTATAAAAGGTTGTGCAATGTCGCCCTAGGCGAGAGAGAGAGAGAGAGAGAGAGAGAGAGAGAGAGAGAGAGAGAGAGAGAGAGAGAGAGAGAGAGACGATAGAGAGAGTAGACGCATGACAGGGACAGGCCAGTTGCCATGGGAACATCTCTAGTTGACAGTCATGGGAAGAAAATTAAAACATCTTATGCAGTTTTTACTCCACATGCCTGTACCCAGCCGCATATTTGAGGCTGCGCAAGCGACGCAGTGCGGGGGGCCCCCAAAGCTCTTTTTATATTCTTTTTTTTCCCTTGACAACATTTTATTAATCTTTTAAACAAAGAAAATATAAACCTTGGATGTGGTTAAAAACAAAATGAAATGTAAAAGATGGTAGGCAAAACATATATAATCACGAAGAAACACCAGGCTGTCAGCCTGTCTACCTGCTGTCACGTCACATGATACAGCAGCAGCAGAGCGGATGTTTTGAAAATGAGCAAGCCAAGTTAGTTGCATGCATGATGCATCCGCAGAAAGGCAAGCTTTAATCTACAATAAATTCCAGCACAGCTGCTTTCCTTTATAAAAGGGCTCAATTAAAGATCTGACCGAGCTCCTGTTCTGTTACTGAGAAATGCCTCCATTGTGCCACAGTGCATTGGCACAGACGTGGCTACTTCTCTGATTCTCTCAAGCCATTTTTAACTCCATACCTGTCACCGTGGCAAGTGCTGAGAGATCTTTTTCAAATCTGAAAATCATCAAGACATACAGTAGGTCTGAGTCCCAGGAAAGACTGTCTGGATTGTCAGTTCTCAGCATTGAAAACCAGTGCGCTACTGCGCTCGCCAGTTGGATTAGGAGACATGGTATAAATATAAAAGGAATGCAAGGAGGGAAGCAGCTTTGGACGTTATTAAAGGTAATAATCCATTAGGAATATTAATCAAAGCAAATAAAGGCCTAGTGTTACGCCTATTTATAGTCTGCTTTGTGTTGGATGTATGGATTTGTAGCGCACGCACAAACGCACGCACACACACACACGGGCGCACACGCACGGGCGCAAACACATGGGCGGCTTGGGCGCACATACAGTATAATTATGAGTGAATAGTGCTCTCTATAATGTATATATAATTTTGGCCGCCCCCGGATATAATAATACACAGCCTCTCTTTATTTTCTTTTTCTCTCACTGCAGAACTTCCTATCCTTTCGTTGTCTATGGTGCTGAAGTTTCAAGGGACATTTAATTGTGTAAACTGGCTGCAGGTTTCAACGTCCTACCTGGACTGTGTTATATTGGCTGCAGGCTATTGCATTTTTTTTCATGTCATGAAAACAGGGAATCATAGCTTCAAATTGACATTTTTCAGTTTGACCCACCAGTTGTGGAGATATGGCTTATAGCGTATTGTCTTGCAGAAAACAGTGAGTTGAGAAAACAGGCTTGAAAGGTTCACTTCTGTGGACTCTAACATTACACCTAGCTACAATTAAGAATTTATTTCGTATGTACATGTCGATTTCAGCTCTGACATGTATTTCAGACATGCTCTAGTACATGGGGTTCTCAACCCGTGGGTCGCTTGTGGTGGTCCCCAAATTATTTTCAAAAATAAAAAAAGATTAGTTTTTTTGCAACTTAATGGCTGGGAAATCGCGAAACATGGCCAAAGCATTTCCGGGGGTCCCCAGCCAAAAACGTTGAGAACCCCTGCTCTAGTATGTGAATAATCTGCTGTGCTATTAACTCATTTTGGATTAAAAAATATATATCTGTTTGCCTACTCTCCTGCAGTTGATTGTATCCGATTTCGTGTGTACACATTCTTATTGAAGCAAACACTCTTATTAACGTGATGTTATAGGCTACACTGTGGTGAAAGGGCCCCACCCCCATCCTTGCAGGGGGGCCTCGGGATTTTCAGAAACGCCACTGCTTGTACCTATATCGACATATCTGAATGACACTTGCAATACCGATCCGTTTTCAAGGCCATAAAATCCCTCTATCACTCTACTCTGATTGTAGTACATCGATGACTATCCACTCACAGCCCAAATCCTCACAATCACACGCACATGGGCATTTCCTACTGCGAGCATAACCTTGATGCATTGAAGCTATACAACAATTGTCCCTTCAAGTGCTGGGTGTGCAGCGTAAAGCAAAATGGCTACTAAAGACAATCTAGTTTGAGACAGATGGGTTTCTTTGGGTGAGTGATGACGCCAGCACAGTGGGGTGCCTTCAGCTACTTTAGATGAGACTTTGTCATAAAAGGTGTGCAGACAGATAATTGCTTGTGGAGCAGAGGATTAATGAGGAATGTCTGCACTGAGACCACTCCAGTCAGTGTTCATCGGCCCATTGTTGGTGACATGCCTTGAGGGGTATGGTTAAGACTTAAGAGCAAAGGGAGATGTTTGCGTGTGTGTTGTGCGTTTTTATGCCTTTGTTACGTTGTGTCACAAGTGTATTTCCGTACGTTTCTTGGCATGTGCACATTGTGCAGTGTTAATTTATCTTTGCATGACACAGGTTTCGCGTGTCTTCTTTCAGCGTTAGTGGGGTCAGACCACCAGCTAAGCAAACGCCCCCCCAGCATCTCGAAGGAAAAGGGCCCGTTTCATTACATGTAATTGAGTTGTAGCTGAAACAATGCTGATTACATTAGGGTCCTTAATCGTGTTAAATGTCTTATTATATCCCCAGAAACGTAGCTCATTCTTGTCCCATTTCGAGGCCAACCTTCGACAGAGGTCGTTGCCAGGGGAGACCGCGGCGCCACAGGGAGTGGCTGCTCCCATTGACCGAGTGCAGATAAATGTGTTGTTCCTACAACCACACATCCACCCCCCTGCCTCTCTCTCTCGCCCTCCCTCTGCCCCTTATCAGAGAGAGAAGGGGAGGAGGGAAGGTGACGCAGGAGAGGATGCGTAGGGAAAGCTAACAGAGCAGCCTCTGTGATGTCAGAGAAGTGGAAAGACGTGGAAATATAAATGGCCCCGTCAATCAAATTCCTTTGCAGGGGCTACAAAGGCACGCCGCTGCACGGCTATCGGTGACCTGTCCTCACATCTGTCGTCAAGGGCTAGCTTCTTCTTTCAGGCCCCACCCGGAATGAGGGGGGAGCCCTCCACCATCCCCGAGCTCAACAGGCCGTCCCGATAAAGGATTCCAACACAACCGTGCCCCGGCAAATGATGGACAGCTAGATAAGGCCCCAGAAGGATAATACCAGCCCTTCAGTCTGTCCAATCTCCCACACTCCCCTTCCCCTTTTCTCTTTCCAGTCTCATCACCTATCCCTTATTCCAAACTCTCTCCCCCGCACTAACCCCTCCCTATGCCTCCTCCTTTTTCTCCCTCGTTCCCAGCATCTGTCTCCAAGTCTCTTTCATGCCGCCTCCACCCATCCTTGCACACACACATACGTACACTTTCCCACCACACATTTCAACGGGGACTCTATTGTTCACTAGAGAGGGGCATGCTGCTGCTGGTGCTTATCTGGGGATGTTGGCTGCACATCTGCAGATGCTATCGGTGGCCTTGCTCCGTTTATGCTCCAACCGTGCCAGGCAGCCAGTAGAAAAATTAGAAGGAGGGAGAGAAGGAAAAGGGGTTAAGGAGCTGACATAGCATCCTTTTCACCCTATATGGAGGTATAGGAGAAAGACAAGACGGACAGGAGAGGAGATGGGAGGCAAGGCAAGGAGAGGATAGCAAGACCGTTGAGGTACGTAGAGGTCAAGTCAAACCAACATGGTGATGCTAGGGGCACCAACATAGAGGCACATACTAGGGTGAGGGTTGTGAGCGCTACGGACAGAAATAGAGTGTGTATTTGCGTGTATGTGTTTGCAAACTTTGCATGTGCTGCGGTGCACAACTGGCTGGCAAGAAGCAGCAATTGTGTCAAAAGCAAGAGGGTCACTCTTTCAGACAACATAGCAAGGAGCATTCATCATCCTTTACCTCTAGGGTCACGATAGGGCAGTAAATAAATGTCATTCAGCAGCTCCTCCTCCTACACCATATGCAGCATCTCAGTATAATTACACCTTCCTGGACCAAACACTACCATTATTTCATGGGCATAATCTTTTGGCTCAAAACAACATTGATGAAAATAAATCACACCCGTCACCCGTGGGGACAAAAGCTGTATATAGGAGGGGCGCCCCTCCAAAAAAGCAGGCTAAGGACACTATACCACCAGGGTTATAACAATAGCCTGACACTTTAACGACGCGCTGAAATGGCTTTTTGCAACCATGTCATGGTTATCGTGATGTATTTCTTAGTGAAACAAAAGGTGGGTGTGTCTCAGCATCACAGCGATGGAGGCAGGTCGTTCACTGACTGAATCAGTGAGAACAAAATATTCAGTCATCACCAGTCAAATGTTCCGTCCACAAATGGAAATTGCGCATATTTGTCTGCAACAAGGCAGTGCTGAATCAAGTTTGCTACTTAATTGTCTATTTTTCATCTCAAATGTTTTCAGATTACACATTTCAGTGTACTGTTTAAGTTTAAAACTAGATGTAAGGGCCGCACAGCGACTGGAACCTCTAATAGTATAAAAATGACAGATATCACAGAGTTTGACAGAGTGGATCCAACAATTAGGCGAATCCAGCTGCAGTAAATTACCTATACAATGACAGATGCTATACAACGAATGCCTCTCTTCACCGGTCATCCTCTATGACAAGCATTAATCATGCATGCGAGTGTGTTCAATGTAACTGTGCAGTGTGCACTGTAATATTCATCCAGAGAGATAGCTGGCAATAATTCAGAAGTAAAAAATAGCTACTGCAGCTCAATTTGTATGTGTGTGTGTGTGTGTGTGTGGGGGGGGGGGGGGGGGGGGGCACACAAGTACACAAAAATCCCTTTCTAACTCATGCACACTGCACAGTGATATAAGCAGCATACAGTCAATAGCAGAAAAAAGGAAATCGGTATCAACATTACAACAGAGCCTCTGTGCTCAAACACCAGGAAATGTTGCTTTTGAATCCTCAGACCCAAAGCACACACACACACACACACACACACACACACACACACACACACACACACACACATGAATGTGTGACACTTGAATTATTTTATTTGGATCTGCACAAGAGGCGTAATACAATAGACCCAAACACTGATCAGAATTAGGTTATACATTATATGGTCCAACCAGATATAGCTGCTGCACATGCTTAACACACAGAGGGAAAAGAAGAGAAAAAAAAATAATATATATATAGCACATTGTTGACATACTACTACTTGACGTTTTTTTTTTTTAAAGCCACCTAGGGATAAATGAAACAACGCCTTCTCCAGACAGACAGACTGCCCATAGTAGCTGAGACAGAACAGTATTTAGCCAGCTTTTTTGCATTTGTTTTTAGCAATCCACCCAATTGCAGACCCCTGAGCACAAGTTTATGTGCGCACGCACACACACACACACACACACACACACACACACACACACACACACACACACACACACACACACACACACACACACACACACACACACACACACACGCACGCGCGCGCGCACGCCTTGCCTGCACCAATCAAAAGTCTGCAAGAGCACTGCATGGTGTGGAGAGGAGGAATCCTGACACCCTCCCCGGGGCCCTCACAAAGAGAGTTCAGGGCAGCTCAGCGAAATGAGGGCACACATACACATGCACGCAAAATATATTTTCAGATGGGTCCACAGCCAAATGCAAATTCATTTGGGGGTCCTGACATGAAAAAGTTTGAGAACCACTGACCTTTACACAATAGGTAGCCAATTATTTTTTTACCGCCTTTTTAGTCATTATGCCAATTAAAATTGACCCCACACAGTTTTTTGTGTTGTCACTGCTGTTGCACCCTACTGACTCACCCGTCAGTGAGGAGCCCCCACAGGGAGGACGTACATAGGGCCTTCGTTCTGTACTCCTCCCGCCCAACACTCCCTGCTGACAGGTGTACATTGCCCTTAGGTGTACGTGCAATGACCAACATCACCCTCTCCACCCGGCTTTCCTTCCCTAAACACGGGCCAATCCTACACACATTTGAGCTTCTTCCTACAGCACTCTCCTGGACCTACAACACTCTCCCCATAATTCCTGCACTGGAACAGTGCAGACCATTTCCTCAGAGCTCTGTGCGGGAGATAAAAGCTATGTTTGAGGATAACTGAACATATCCATTGCTCCCCTTCACTTCCCGTCATGATTTTGGCAGTCCAGATTGAGCGTCTCGGGCTCAAAGCAAACAAACAAAATAAACATTGTGCCATCAAGGCCATCAAGCTAAGAAGAACCATAAAGCAGAAGCTGCATCCCATTCGACTTGAACCTTTGACTTGCCATCAGCAAAAATCTATAAAGCTGGTATGAAAAAGCAGAAATGGGATTTTATTTCATTCTTCCGCCAGAAGAAGTAAAGCTTTGAGGAGGCTAAAATGCATTTGCAGTTGGAGCAAGACAGCCAGGGCTTTGATTTAGTCTCGAGGGAATTAGAGCAAGATGCGTCTGACACCTTGAATGTGTCCTATAGGTGCAAGTGTGAGAATGTTATATGTACCACCCCAACCAAAAGAAGGGGGGGGGACTTTAACCATGTCTTTAGGTGCCCATTCTGGTGGCAGAGAAAGAAGGGGGAAAAAACAAAAGAAAAGTTCACCAACATCACACACACACACACACTTTATACTTTACGTTATTATGTTCAGTCGGCCCCAAATAGAGAGCATTCCTTTTCTGAAGAAAATTCAAAGAAACTCTCAAAGTTAGACCATGTTTCTGCACCTATAGCACAAGAAATATACTTCACATCTAAAAAGCAGGGGGAAAGATAATCCTTTGTGTCACGGTTGTCACCTTGCAGTCATTCTGCAATTCCACATTCTCCTTCGTGAAATGGACGTCATTCAAACGAAAGCCAATTCTAGGTTGTCATCAGCCAGCTATGATGGTTCCCAAATCATAACCAGACAATGACAGTGGGGTTGAACTCAGGATGGAAGATATATGTCAATGTCACTTTCACTTGAGCTGGGTGGAGTGGCCGTCCCCATCAAGTAGACAAGGCTGGCTGGTGAACCGTGTCAATCTGGAATTAAACTTTCTTCCTCCTACTTTCTCGGTCTCCATCTGTCTGAAAATTGAGCCGTGCTTGAAAAGAAGTCCGCCAAACCTTGAGCAGACATCAAAACAAACCTATAAGAATAAAGTCCCTTTTGGGGTTCAAAAGCCCTGTGAATTCCAAATCAGCTTTGAAACACAGGTGTGCCGGTGGGTTCAATATGGAAACCCAAATCTGCCTTGCCATGTGTGCTCATGCTAGTTTTAACGAGATAAAAGTACATGGGTCTATAACCTCATACTGTAAGTATCCCTTTCTAGTTATCTGTTTTTCCCGCTGCACATGGTTATGAAGGTAAGACAGACAGACAGTGAATGTCAATGAGGGAAGGAAGAAACATAGTCCAAACAAACGTCCAGTAAAGTGCAGTACAATGTCTATTTAGGGAGAACCTAGTCATTTCTTATCGTCTTCAATACAATCTAATTTCGCCAACCGAACATCAATAAACCCAAATCAAATTAAAGCTATAGGAAATATAATCTAAATACGCAATTTCAGAACAAAAGTAGACCATTTATATATTCCCATGGATAAATAAATATTTGTATAATAAGCACTTAGGTCTTGCCCTGCGACGAAAGATTTGCAATGACAATAGGACAAATATAGGACTATAGAGACTAAAAACCTATAGAGAAGTGGTCCACACTCCAGGACAGTTTGAGAATTTGAAAGGTGCTTTTGAGATAGGCAACACTTGGCTTTTGGCTTTTTGTTTTTACTATGAAGGGTAACCCAAAACTTTCCATAACCTGAAACTATGGGGAACAGATGGGGTCGCCAAAGAATATCCTTCATAATAGATAGATACTTTATTTGCCCTTTCGGAAATTTGTTTTGTGGCAAGCAGTCATCAGGATACAGAAAACAATACAATACAAACAAACAGATCACACAGTACATTGATTGACAATAAAGAAACAATGCCAACAGAATGCCAACAGTCATAGTTCCAAGAGGCATCACATCACACTTTATACACGGAACTGAGATGGGGCCTGCTTGTTCATAAGTCCTATACTTATGGAAACAAACAATCGTGAGGCCCTAGCCTGCAGAGAAGGTACCATGTACCGTCGCCCTGATGGTAAAAGATGGTATTGGCTGTGTAACGGGTGTGTTTTGTCCCTAGTAATAGCTTTCCCCTTCCCGAGTACCCGGGTCTCATACATTGAAGTCATACTCATAGTCAATGCACTCTCCACAAAGGATCGATGGAAAAGTGCCATTACATTTTTTCCCACGTTATACTGTCTCAGTATCTCAGTAATATGGGGTTGTTGAATAAAAACAACCCCAATAAAAACGTTTGAGAACCTCTGCTCTAGGATATAGTTCCAGTGTTGTCACATCCGCCTGACTAAGACCAGAGTAACAGCACTACTAGCTTCTCCCATGCGTCCTGAGCAGGAACCAAATTAGGTTCTGAGAACCTTCTGAAACCGAGCCATAGCGTATTGAAGCAAATCCAGAACGGTTCACTTAGTCGAAAAGAGCCAATTGTCATCTGGTAGAGCAATGGGAGATTCAAAAAGGGCACAGAGACAGTTTGTCTACAATTGAAATGGATGAATGATGCAAAGTGGTGACTGTCTGCCTGCTGTGTACACTACACATCCTGCAGAAAATCTCAGGAAAAACATTATGCTGCCATTTCATTCAGCCGTCTTGATTTGAACACGGTTAAAATGAGTGGAAATAAATGACTCAACATTAAGCATTGAGTATTTGCATTATTCCACTGGCCCATTTAACACCATAAAAGGCAACCTTGACAGAATATACATCTGCTTTATTTGAAAGCAAGTACCTTGATCTCGTGATGATCAGCTGAACATTAATAAGTTAATACTCTCATGTGAAAATGAGAAGAAAGAATACAAACATTTTATTTGAGGTTTGGTACTATTGTAATAGATTTAGCATGAAGAATAAGGAATTCTAATAATTCCTAATAGTAATGATAGTTGTGGAACATATGAGTGTCTAGCAGCAGACGTGAGATTCAGTGCAGCAGACAAAAAAGCACGTACAAAAATTATGAAATCAGTTTTCGCTGAAACCCTTTAATATCACTGTGTACATCTGTGTACTCACACTTTGTGAATGAGGTGTATTTATTTAATGTGTATTCGTTTTAATATTATGCATGTAATACCAAATAAAAGATAGCTTATTATAGATATTATAGACATAGAGTCAATATGTTTAATAGCCTACCCTACATGCTTGTATGTATAAAGAAGTAATCAGTTATTCAAGTCAGTATTGTGCAACAGTGTGCCTGACATTGCCATGAAAAACAAGAGAGTTGTGGCTATTCTCCCAAGGTTTACTGTTGTCCTAATTGCAATAAATCTGATATAACTATTGCTAATAATCTAATGAGGGATCCAAGTATTGTCTGCATGGAGAAAGAGTTCTTGGATGACCTAGCCTTGGGGAGATCAGCCAGGAAGTAGATATTCTGCTGTCATTTGAACTTCCTGAGTTAGGTCAAAGGGAATTGGTTGTCTTTGCCTCTCTCTATTAACATTAAGCCTGCTTTACAGTATATATTTTGTACAACGGTGTCACACTATGAAAATTAGGGTTGTTCCGATACCATTTTTTTCAGTATGAGTACAAGTACTTATTTTTTTGTACTCGCCGATACAGAGTACCGATACGAGTACTATTTTTGTTGAGTACCGGTAACCACTTATTTTACCCCTTTTTTCTCCTATTTAATTTCACTGTCATGCCTTGTACTTGTACTTGTAATGATACTGTTCAATTGCCACAATAAAATAGCCTGAAATGATTTTGAAAAAATATCAAATTCCAAAATGTTATTAGCCATAAAACATTTTGTTCTATTCCAACACATTCTAGTTTTATCTACCTTTCATCGTTTTGAAAGAAAAATGTTGACCTTGTATAGGTGCCTTTCTTTCATTATGCTCAAAGAAAAAGAACGTCACCGTCCCTGCACATGTGCGGGGGGAGGGGCGGGAGTACTGTCGCTGTGTCGCAAAGAAAAACAACACTTGCAAGTTTTTTTTACGGCAAAATAAACTTTGGCTTATCTTTATTTTAAGGATTTTAAGGACGTTGTGCTTATAACACTTTCATGATCTGTATACAGTCATGGATTACTTTGTTGGACCTCGTCTGATGGAAATAACTTTTAATGACATGTGGCTGCGTCAAGTGGAGAGAACAGAGGTTAATTAATGCTCATTTATTAATCTAAAAATGCTGCCCGCTGAATATACACAGACACAAATCTACACTTCATGGAGTACTTTTTTTGGACCTGGTGGTCTGATGTAAATAAATACCTTTATTAATGTGCTCCTCCTACGAGTAGAAAGGACAACTATAACTATAAGCTAATTAAAATGTTAATTTATTCATCCGATAGTGTTACCCGCCAAATATAAACATAGATGCAGATGGATCTCCGTTCTAAACTTGTCAGTTGTCATTTATGCTTGTAGATCGGCTGTTTTGGGTGATTTGCTCATTTTGCTGCAGTGTTGGGTCAGACTTGCTCCCGTTGCATTGATCGTTCAGCCTAGTGTCAATTGAATGTTTTAGTACTCGGTTCAAAGTATCGGACCCGGTTCCGATACCGAGTACGAGTACTTTAGAGTGGTATCGGCCTGAGTAACCGATACCAGTATCGGTATCAGCACAACTGAAAATAGCAATCTAAAAGCTCAAAACTCTTTGTGCGTAGTGCGTACACACTACACACATAGATATCGAATCAAACACTCTGTGAAACCCCCAGTTAACATGTCACATTTCACAGCAGAGAGAGAGAGAGAGAGAGAGAGAGAGAGAGAGAAAAGGAGCAATGTCTCCTGGGTTTTGGCCTTCACGGGTGGGAGGGTTATGGGTTGAAAAACATTAGAGTGGAAGGAGACATTGCAATCCTATACACAGTCAGTCAGTAGGCAGCTCAACCACATTAACTTGCAAGGGAAATTTATCTTCATCATTCATTTTGTCAACTACAGCAGCACTCTGCTTTAGGTTTGGAACCAAGAAAACACCATTTAAAGGGCCCATAATAAAATTCCATTGATAACAGGCACTTTGTCTGTTTGTCTGTCGGTCTGTTTGGGGTATGAACAACTGCAATACTGCTGGGTGACCTAAAGTAGCACTGTTGAGCAGCCTAAAAGGGCTTATTGCAATGGGCCTCCTGGTGGCGCTCGAAAAGGCAGAACTAAAAAACCCAGGCTAGATGTTTTTCCTTGGCCTGTAGGGGGTGAGCACACAACGTTTTGTGCAGATCGCTGCATGTAAAGACGTGACTTGGCCTGTTATAGCACCACCATGAGGCTGATTTGAAAAATGTCAGGCTTCCGCAGCCTAGTGGGAATATGCGTGCACAGTTTCACTGCATTGCACTGTGTTCATGATTTGCAGTATTTTGTACAAAACGGGCCACTCCTGAAAACTTTGGAAGGCAATCTTATCCAATCAGTGTAGAATCTGATAAATCCAACAGACTCATCTTGATCACATGACTACAGAGATCATGTGTAAACATTAAAAAATTTGTATTATAGACCGTACACTATGATCATGGCACGTCATTCTCATATGACTACAAATGAGAAATGCTCAGAACATGCAGGGAGAAAACGTCTCAGAGAATTTAGTGGGGGTTTTGTATTTTGTAAGAAAAAAAATTATACCGGTAACACATTGTAAGGACATTAAAAGATACATTTTGAAAAACAGTCTAATAAGACCAAAAATGGTTGGTGTTAAACTAGTATTCCACATTAATTTGTAATGTGTATAGTGCATCTATAGCAATCAAAAGTAATGCATTGCAAACTCTGTCCCTACCAAGTCTGTCCCTACCAAGTCTCATTCCTCTGACACTGGCTGTTCCAAGCAATCTATCTTCCACCTCGCCAAAGTGTGTAGTAGGCACACAATATAAATATGTTACGGAAAATAAGAAAATCACTTATTTAATTTCCTTGTCCAGAAGCTGTATCACAGAACTGCTGGTAGCACCTGTGAAGTTGTTGACGTCAACAAACTAATTTGTAAAGCGAGCTAATTAGCTCTCACTATAATCACCTGGCATTGGTACTGTGCTATCAACATACAGTGCAATGGTAAAGAATAGAATTCATGCTAGAAAATGAGATATCAGGTACATGGAAATTAGAACACAGTATTCATGTGTGCACAATCACATACCAATTCATACAAAAGGCACGTACGTGTGCAACTGTGCATGCACACACGTGCGCGCGCGCACACACACACACACACACACACACACACACACACACACACACACACACACACACACACACACACACACACACACACACACACACACACACACACACACACACACACACACACACACACACACACACACACACACACACACACAGTCACACAGTCACACACACGTCTGCAGAGTAGAGATAGGGATTTCTCTGTCAGCCTCTCCGGCTACCCAGTGGACCTAATCAGTCAGTGAATACTCCTAAAATGGAGGCTGTCGTCTGCTCTCAGCCCTGCAGACTCCCTAGCGACTCTTTTCTCCAGCAGACATTCTCCAGGGAATGTCCGCACATACCTACAGTACTGTAAAGTGCCATCCACTCTTCTCCTTCCTCAGCCACGTTTTCTTTCCCCGCTGCTTATATTTTACAACTGTTGCATACTGTTGCCCTTTCTCATCATCTGTGCTCCAAGAGTTTCCTTTCCTTTACCCCTCCAAGTTCAGTGCAGGACATGTGCAATAACTACGCATAACTAGACCTTTTTTCTTCTTTACTTCATGCTGCCTTCCAGAGACAGATCTTCATGCTGCCTTCCAGAGACAGATCTTCATGCTGCCTTCCAGAGACAGATGAAAATCAGGGTATTGGAATGCCATGGTGACCCTGACCTCATTTCCAGGTCAGGACTATTTGTCACGAAGACAATCCTGGCTGCTCAGCAATGAGGTATCATGCAATTCAGGGGTGGGCAACTTTGATGATGGAGAGGGCCACTATATGTCCACACTCACTCCAGACTGAGGGCCACATTGCATTTACTGTCTGGCAGAAACCTCTTATCTCTGACTTTTCCCGTAATGCCGCACTTCGTCATTCTACAGCAAGCTCAAAATGCGTTTTAGTGTGACACGTTTTGAGCTTGTAGATCTGCTATATTTGAATTGGAATCCTGATTATTATTATTATTAATTTGCTATTTTTTAATTGGAATCCTGAAAGATAACGTTTGTATTTCATTTCAAATGCATTTAGTTATAAGTTACTTGATTATACAAATATATTGGACATAAAAAAAGTCGCTACAATTTTAATGCCAGCTACTAATATCTAAAGCGGGTTATATTTGCATGTTTGCATAATATACTGTATATCAGCAACTGGATAATAGATATTAACCCATGGGGCACATTAAGTGAAGGTGGTGGTTGGCCTTCAGGGCACCAGTTGCTCATGTCTAATTGGTCATTTGGAGTGTGTGTGTGTGTGTGTGTGTGTGTGTGTGTGTGTGTGTGTGTGTGTGTGTGTGTGTGTGTGTGTGTGTGTGTGTGTGTGTGGGTGTGTGGGTGTGGGGGGGGGGGGGAGGTAATTGAATACAAAGCTGCATTGTGAACGATTTTGTGTTGACCAACAATGGAAAGTCTCACGTTCACATGTACAGAGTGCCAACGTGTGCACACCCAAGGCCAGTACACACAAAAGAGAGGGGAAGAAAAGAAAAGGTTTGTGCGTGTGTGCGTGCGTGTGTTCGTGCGTGCGTTCGTGCGTGCGTGCGGTCACTGGACAAACAAAAGGTGTGGATTGGGGGAAAATGGAAAAGAATAACAGAGGGGAGGGAACGGTAATAGAAGGGAAAGAAAAGAAAGGAAAAGTGTGAGACAGAGGATAGCTGATGAGACAGGGAGAAAGATGAGAGGAGGAAGGAGAGGCATGGTGCTTTTTGGGAAGCGAGGAAAGAAACTCGCAAGGATTGAGAGGGAGAGATACAGACAGTTCAGTCCTGCCCACGTGACATGTCACCAGAACCTTTGTGTGTGTGTGTGTGTGTGTGTGTGTGTGTGTGTGTGTGTGTGTGTGTGGCTTTTGGCCAAGCATGGAAGTTCAGGTGTTCACGCGCGACAGGCTGCAGCCTTCTAACTCTTGTAACTTTTATTTTTGTAGAAGAGGCAAACTAATATTGTTTATGCCGTTTGCTTTGATTGAATAATTGATTAAATAGTGTTGATTATCGTGTATTAATCTAATTATAGTAAACTAATACTATTATACTAAAAAAGATAAAGAATCAAGGGAAAGAGACCTTACAGTACAATAATGTTTCAAGTTTACACATACAAATAAATTACACAATAATCAACAAACATTATTTAGAACACACAATCAATTATTCCATCAAAGCAAACGGCATAAACAATATTAGTTTGCCTCTTCTACAAAAATAAAAGTTACTGTCGCATGTGCCAAGCTGTCATTCTCTTGTATTATTATATCGTACTCATTTCCCACCACGGAGTAAAAGTAACCAGACTATCTAGCATGTATCCTCCACCTGGAAGGAAAGTCTGGTGCTGCGGCCGGCAGTGTCGGTAGGCCAATCAGAGGCAGGCGGGGCGTTACCATGTCTATGCTCGGACGTAGAAAAGATTCACGTGTCCAATGGGAGGAGGAAGTCAAGCGGAAGTACTGAAGGCATGCTGCGTCGCTGCCACTCAATTGGACTACTGGCCAATCACAGCACGTCTTTTACGGGATTTCCATTTTAAAGCAAGTGCCGCTGGGAAAGAGGGAGTCACGTCTCTGATTGGTCTACCGAACGTCCCCATCTGTTACGTACCCGGAAGCTTCCACTTTGCTTCCGCTATGCTTCCTCGGGAAAGCTTGCCTCCATGTTGTGTTCCCTCGAGATACAGACTACGCGTCAGAGCCGGAAGAGACGTCTACGCTTATATGTCTATGGTTTCCGTGAGCTGATGGCATTTCTCGGCTGGCGTCAACTTTGTGCACACTATGCGCAAGCAGCTCACTACTGGCCAATCACAGCAGGGCTGCAGTGGGATCCATAATAACGCCACGCCGAGTTATAAATAAGATGCCGACGAGAGACATGCAGTGTGCACAGAGATACACGCTCGTACAGTGTTATTTTTATTTATTTTTTATCAACCTCTATTATTTGAGTGGTGGTGAGCAAATCGAAAAATACTTTTTTTCCATATCCCTAATAAATAACTGCATAAAGTTTTAAATAGATTTCTAGCACAAAATATGTGGAAGTAGTTAGATTCCGATTTTTTTAGAAGAATAATATGACGTAAAATATGACATAGAATTCTCCATTCATTGTCAATGGGAATTTAATGTTTATGTAGGACACACACTAAAAGCATAGGAGGGGCGAGCGCCCCTCAAAAAGAATATATATAGCCCTTGAACACAGGATGGAAGACAAATGTAGCCAAATGTAACCAATCAGACAGAGCAAATTCAACTGATTAGAAAACCCAGTCCCGAGTCTCCCGACTGCTTCAGCTAGGGTTAGTAATCAAATAAAATGGAACGATATAGGTATAGAGATGGGGGGGGGGGGGGGGGGGATAAGCGATTCTCTCTACCGTCTTTCCGTTAGGGGGTATCCCTGAATGCTGAAATGGGACTCACCTCAAGCCACAGGAGGAGGAGTGGGTTGAAAGAGTGGGGGGGGGGGAAACAGAAGGAGGGGGAGAGTTTTGCGAGAGACGACTAGACGGTAGAGATGGGAGTCTCATTATTCGCATCTTACTCTATGCACTGCAAGCCTCTCTCTCCCTGCCCTATAATTTTTTTCTCCCCCTCCCTTTCCCTCACTGAGACTCAAGCTGAATACATAAACCCACGCCCGGCTAAGCCACTCTCCCCCCAGTCTCTGAATGTTTCTCTGCTATCTCATGTGCTACACGTGCGCTCACACACACAGAGTGGATGACAAAGGGGGCAGACAGAAAATAAACACAGAGTAGAAAGGGGTTGAAAAACAAATAGACATGGACAGAAAGAGAGAATGATAAAGAGAAGAGGTGTAAGGGGATAAGGGGACGAGGAGGAGCGCCGTCGCTTGTGGTGAGGGCTCTTCTATATAAAGAACTAGGGGACACGTCCCGCAGTAATCAATCCTATTATTATTACCCGCCATTCCCTGCAGCATGCTAACCGGACAAGCCATTATGTCTCAGAGGTCACGCCCAGGGCCTTCGCTCCTCCCCGTCTACGCCATCGTTCCTGGCCTAATGGCCTGCTCCTTCCACGCTGAAATTAACCTTTTTTATTGGCCACCTGCCAGCATGCTGGAGACGCATTACTGGCTTGGTGTGTCCGTGTGTCAATATGGGTGTATGACACGGTGCACGCGTGTGTGTGTGTGTGGGTGTGTGTGTGTGTGTGCACGTGTATGTGTGTAGAATGGTTTTCTCTTGCTTCTAAGTCAGAATTGATTGAATCCAACATCCCGTAGGCAGGTCCGATTGGTTGCGAGGCTGTTTGAGAGCTCATTTCAGCACATGAGTCCAACAACCACATGAGTCCTGTCTGCATTAAACATGAATCAGGTTTCTCTGACAGGCATTGATGGAGAGCCAGGCACGACTGTGTACCAACATGGTCCCCACTTGAATTCACTTCAAAGGGACACACGCACATGCACGCACACACACACACACACACACACACACACACACACACACACACACACACACACACACACACACACACACACACACACACACACACACACACACACACACACACACACACACACACACACACACACACACACAGGATACGCTCTGGTTGGCTGTGATATTGATGTGTTAAAATGACCTTAAGGTCAGAGGATTTCCCATGGTGATCATGAGGTCAGCCCATGAACGGGCCAAAGGATGGGCTGGGGCAGCGGAGAGCACACAATTATCTACTATTACCACCATCAATAAACTAAGCACTAATTGAATGTGTGCAGGCGGGAAATGCCTAGAACGGTGTTCAATTAATATGAAAAAAGGTCAACCTATTAAGCTCTTATAATACCAAACACATACCGTGGCTTTGTAGTGTCCGCTAGTAAAACCATGGAGGAAATTTTTACTTCTGCCTTGAAACAAACTCTACCCCATGTAAAATGCAAACCAGGGATATGTACAGTATAACAATGTGCAGTGAGGAGTACTATTCCTGCCTCTCTAAGAGGAAAGAAGGGCCTTGTCAAGCTCTTGATTGACAATAATATATGCTCTTTTTCTCAGAATGAAAAAGACACTAAGCACACTATGAATCCACACCTGTGTGACGTGAGCTATACTGTAATTGTTATACTGTACTGAACTCCTGTACAGACAGACACTCGTGCTGAAAAAGACTGGTGTTACATTAAAACTCAGCTTTCTCAAACTCAACACTGTGCACAATGTGAAGCTCAACAGTACCACTTTCTTACCTGTTGGCACCCTAAACAGAAAGACAGACAGACAGACATAGGGACACACAAAGCTACATGATGGAGACGGTGTGCCCATGCACTGCTCAAAAAGAAGTAAAACTTTGTGCAGCCACTATCTGAGACTAGCCTATTGTCAAAGCGCTCTCTCTCTCTCTCTCTGTACCTGGCAGGGCAGTGCAGAGTGGAAAGCACACAGAATGCTGCTGTTCCAATGCCTGCAAATTGAATTCAGTGGTGTGACTCGACTTCAAACTCCTAATAATCCCACACCACTTGCTGCTCCCATAGCAGAACAAGGTCACATTGTACTGTAGGCCTGGCAAAAACAGACCTCTTTGGCCAAAATGCAGGTACAGTGGAAGGTATGGCGTATTGCTATACTTTACATCAATATTATCTTTCTACATTTTCATTAAAGCGTCCTATCATGTTTGGGATTTTCCTCACATGGTTTCCCAGGTTGAAAATGCGCCAAGATACCAAACTTTCCGAGTGGTAAGGGACAGTTTATGACCAATTCAGGCTTAATATCTTTGGCAGCTCTTACCTGCTACAGAGAGGCGTGCCGTCCGGCTAGAGATGGATCCCAAGTTGTCGATAGTGGCGACGCACTGATAGGTGCCCTCGTCGGGCTTGTTGTGCTTGGAGTGCACCACCTGTGTGATGAGCAGCGAGCCGTCGGGTAAGACCCGCCGCCTCTCGTCCGAGACCAAGCTCATGAAGGTGCCGTCTTTCTTCCACTCCACTCGTGCCGGCAGGGCCTCGTCGCTGTGGGCCGAGCAGTTGAGCAACGCGGGGGCGCCTCGCACCGCCAGAGTGTCCCGCGGCTCCACGGTGAACCAGAACGGGCTGAAGGGTAACGCCGTCGTAACTAGAGGGAGAGAGAGAGAGAGAGACGAGAGAATTAGGTGAGTTGGCATCATGCCCATTATAGGATTGTAACGTTTTCATTGTCGAGTAGGATGTATAGCATAGGATTAGTTGCTTTTGTATTTCCAGTCATTTCAACTTTGTTTTGTTTGCAGTATCCTATCAAATAAATAACAGCCACAATGACAAAGGACCACACAAGTTTTGACATCCTATCCTATATTAACCCATTCTGGGTAGGAACCCCTTTTGGTGTTTCAAGGATTATGTTATACTTTAGCTATTGAGAAATAGCAGATCTACAAGTTCATAGCGCGGTACCGAGTGCGGCGCTACGAGCTTGTAGGTCTGCTATTTTTGAAAAACCGTGAAAATGTGGCACAAATCTTTTAATATATATTCTTTCAGAGCGAACATTTTTAACTCAACCATGTCACTGGAACAACATTTTTCAAATACAGATAATTCTGGGGCTCCTTGACGTGAAAAAGGTTGAACACCACTGACATAGAAACATAGGTTTTTCAGGGTGGAGGGTCGAACGGCGGACCTCTGATATCACTTTGACCACGGAAAATTTGAGAAGGAAGTGACATGACACTTTCATGGGAGACAAATCTCGCACCGGAAGTGACATGTATACAAAGCAGTGAATGGAGCAAGCTAGACCAGCTCATAACAAACATTATTTATGCACCATTGAGACCTTTGTCATAGAATCGGTTCAGGCACATGAAAGAAGACATATCACAGTTTGCTTTCTAATCACTTGCTTTTCGATGTGCACATTGGCCAATTGGCTATTGGAAAGCCATTGGCAGTGGCTACTCCTCACTGACTCAGACATAACCATAAACAAGCCCAATACACCCATGTATAGGCATACAGTATATGGAGATTTGATTCTCCAGAACGACAGAGATTATAGGGCAGTGACTTTTGAAGATCACTGGCCCCACCATTGTAACCACTGGTCTAGAAACATTACTTTTGAATCAACAAATAATAATCAAGAATTGACCCTCGTTATAAAAACTGAACCAATATGATGCAACAGTAATTTATTTAAGTCACCGACTGTGTAACAAAGTTACCACAAAGCAACTTGAAGGAAACACTGCTCTGTCTGTGCAGTCAGTTGTGAATGAATTAATGCACTGCATTGCACTGCACTGCACGCTGGTGGAGTGAACAGTGGACTTTCTGGACAAATCAGGCGCCTCTACTTTTCAACCAACTGAGACACAGGGCTGAAATGCTATGTTGCATCGTTAACTAACGAGACGATTAAATAAAACATCATTACAAAACACTAGTACCACAGGAAAATGAAGTGAAATCAGATGTTTTCATTTTTAATGCATACATTTTACTGGCTCGAGTGGGCAAGTGGAACGTGTGTTCTGCTGGCCCGGAGTGTTTAAATAGTACTTTGTGGGTCAGTGGGCCATAATGTCTAACCCTAGAACTACAAATTCTCCAAAAGCTCCCTTCATCACCCCAAAAATTCCAAAAGAGATCACAACCGAACCAACCAATAAACAACTGGAGTTCATGACTAGGGATGGACAAGGACTTTGACCTATATGGTCAATGCTGTAGCTAGTTAATTGCTCCGTCTATCCCCTCCTCTCATTGTCTCCACCAGGCCGAAGGCATGGGGAGAGAGTATGTTTTGCACTACAGTGGGGTTCCCTTGGTTTATGCCGGCCCAGTACCCATAGTTACCTCTAGGTATTTAAAAGTACCTGGGTACCTATGGAAGTCACACCTCTTATGGGTGTGGTTTAGTCTTAAGGGGAGTTTTCTTTTCACCTACTGTGTAATATAATAAACAGACAGTAGGTGGCAGTAGGGCAGTAGGACAGAGGCCAGTGCAGTATTCAGCTTGCAAATGTAATGAAAATTTGAAGGGATGTGCCAGGGACCCCCCATTTGAGAGGATATGCCAGGGACCCCATAAGAGAAGGTTTTTACAGCTATAGCAGTGACTCTCAACCCGTTTAATTTCAAGGACCCCCAGTTTGACATGCATTAGTCTATCTATGGAGTATGGAGGGGGGGTCCCTGGCGTGTCTCTTCGGGTGGGGGTCCCTGGCGTGTCTCTTCGGGTGGGGGGTCCCTGGCGTGTCTCTTCGGATGGGGGTCCCTGGCATATCTCTTTAATCTGAATATTGTCTTGATGATTATTGATTATTTTGAGCTTGTAGATCTGCTACTTTAGCCCTTTTTTAATTTGAATCCTTAACACCCCCCCACCCAACTATACAGCTTGCAAATTTAATAAAAATTTGAAGGGATGTGCCAGGGACCCCCGTTTGGGAGATGTGCCGGGGACCCCCATTTGAGAGGATATGCCAGGGACCCCCATAAGAGAAGGTTTTTAGAGCTATAGCCATTAGTCTATGGAGGGGGGGTCCCTGGCGTGTCTCTTCGGGTGGGGGTCCCTGGCGTGTCTCTTCGGGTGGGGGGTCCTTGGCGTGTCTCTTTAATCTGAATATTGTCTTGATGATTATTGATGAAATGTTTGCAATTAAATACCCCCTGTTCTGAGGACTGTACATTAACTGTACATTAACTAAAATTTGCAAATAAATGTAGTGGCGTAGAAATACAATATTTGCCTCTGAGATGTAATGGAGTAGAAGTAAATAAAATACACATTAACAACTATACACAATTTGGCCATTTTAAAATAGCGTGTGAGCTTGTGGATCTGCTATTTTCAAAATATTTTTATATATTTGAAAACTTGAAATGAGACAGAAAATCTAAATTAAATTAAATTCAAAGGAGCTTTATATATATATATTATATATATATATATTTATATGTGTGTGTGTGTGTGTGTGTGTGTGTGTGTGTGTGTGTGTGTGTGTGTGTGTGTGTGTGTGTGTGTGTGTGTGTGTGTGTGTGCGTGCGTGCGTGTGTGTTACTGAAAAAAAGTAAAAATACTTTTCACTACTATTGGTATGTCTGTAAATCTGTCCTTCCCTCCTAATTTGTTTACTCAAGATTCTTTTGAATTTCTAAATGCTTATTGTGCTACTCCGACAGAACTCACTAGGATCTCCAGCTTCAATTGTCTCTTTAGACATGCTAATAAGCTGGTCAGGCTACTACTTGGCCTCAACCCCCGAATCCAACTAACACCTCCACACTTTGAAAGGCTGGAAGGGCTTAGGGTTGACAACAGAGTACAGCATCTTGCAATGGGTCTGGTCCACAAGATTCGCTACACACCACCAAGATGTACTTTCTGTGCTTGTTTATTGCAAACTGTTAAATAACCGAGTCAATTAATCAATCAGTTATATACCCCATATTACAATAAAAAACTAAACTAAATGGAAAGTGGAAACTAATGATATATTCAAAACAAACAACCTAATGTTAGGGTTCATGTTGATTGATTTAATACTTTATGAACGGTATGCAGGGGGGGAAGCACAGGAAAGCACCTACAGTTTGACATGAAGTACATTTCAGTTCAAACCAGACTCCTGTAGGCTACACTCTCAGAGATAAATGAGGATTCCATTGTATAACTCATTGATGGATTGACTACTTTATTTGTAAGAAACACGCACATAAAGTCAAGTTGAATACAAACAAGAGTATGATATAAAGCGATTGTGATAAAAGCGCTATATAAAAGCACAATTTACCATTTACCAAAAGGATTAACCCCAAGATATGGCCTGTTTCCATTGAGGTCCTGTGTATTCAATTAATCAAAACGTACAGCCCAGAAGTTCTGTACGGTTAGGACATGTAACTCAGTTTCCACTCCATTTTGTGTGCAGTGGATGCATAGTGTAGTCTGTCACTTCTGAACATTTTAATTCCCTTACAAATACCCCATATTACAATAAAAAATAACCTAAATGGAACATGAAAACTAATGATATATACATTCAAAACAAACAACATTGCGTTAGGGTTCATGTAATTGATTGATTGAATTTTTTAAGAACAGTGTGCAGGGAAAAAACATAGGAGAGCACAGTTTGAAGTGAATAACATTTCACCCTGGCTCCATTGTTTGTTTGTTTGGGACACAGCTAAAGGTGTTGGATGCGCCGTGGGGGGTGGGGTAATATGAACTGTCTTGCCACTGTGCCAGGAAACTATGAAGCATTTCAGCTCACATAATGTATTAAACTCCTGAACATCATTAAATATGAATTAAAATACTCTATATTCTCTTGCATCCAAAGAGCCTAAAGTATTACCGATTTCCAATACTTTTACTTCTACTCCACATCTCAGAGGCAAATATTGTAATTTGGCAGGCAGGCAGACAGACAGACAGACCCTGACTATCTATGCCACTATTTGTAATAGAGTACATTTAATAGAGTTAAATATCTATAAGGGTCCATTTGGTTAACAACTATCCATTTAGCTGGGGACCACCTGGAGCCCCTCAGGGACCACTGTTTAGGAAGAGAGGGAGGGAGTGAGGGATGGAGGGAGAGAGAGATGGAGGGAGGGAGAGAGATAGAGTTGCCAGGGACCCCCATTTGAAGAGATATGCCAGGGACCCCCATTTGAAAAAGATATGCCAGGGACCCCCATTTGAAAATATATGCCAGGGACCCCCATTTGAAGAGATATGCCAGGGACCCCCATTTGAAAAATATATGCCAGGGACCCCCATTTGAAGAGATATGCCAGGGACCCCCATTTGAAAAAGATATGCCAGGGACCCCCATTTGAAAAATATATGCCAGGGACCCCCATTTGAAGAGATATGCCAGGGACCCCCATTTGAAAAATATATGCCAGGGACCCCCATTTGAAGAGATATGCCAGGGACCCCCATTTGAAAAATATATGCCAGGGACCCCCATTTGAAAAATATATGCCAGGGACCCCCATTTGAAAAAGATATGCCAGGGACCCCCATTTGAAGAGATATGCCAGGGACCCCCATTTGAAAAATATATGCCAGGGACCCCCATTTGAAAAAGATATGCCAGGGACCCCCATTTGAAGAGATATGCCAGGGACCCCCATTTGAAAAAGATATGCCAGGGACCCCCATTTGAAAAATATATGCCAGGGACCCCCATTTGAAGAGATATGCCAGGGACCCCCATTTGAAAAATATATGCCAGGAACCCCCATTTGAAAAGATATGCCAGGGACCCCCATAAGAGAAGGTTTTTACAGCTATAGCAGTGACTCTCAACCCGTTTAATTTCAAGGACCCCCAGTTTGACATGCATTAGTCTATGGAGTATGGACCCCCATTTAATGGCATTTATATCTCTGGGACCCCCAATATTTATATTGTAACATCAATGATAATTTAACTTTAGAGTGTAGAAATGGAACCAAATGGACCCTAACCGCTTACTCAAATAAATATTACTTGTAACAGTATGTATTTCAATGTATTTCAATATTACAGTATTGATACTTTAGTTTACAGTACAAATTTACTGCATATTGCTAGAAGCTACATATTAAGACTCAGTGCATGCAGCTCTGCTCATCATGGGCCGACGCCACCTGGTGGTTGAATAGCCACTCCACATATTAAAATAAACCTGTGGGTGTGGCTGAGAATCTGGGGGTGTGTCTGTGGGTGTGTCTAACATAAATACCCATAGGTACCCATCAATGTCATTTTGAGATTGAGGCACAGACGAATAGGACTGTACCGTACGTCCGTGTGTGTGTGTGTGTCTGTCCGTCCGTTACCAGTTAATCTCCAGCACCGTTAACTCGGTCGATGCCAAACTTTGCACACACACTCCCTGGATGCCAACAATGAACCTCTGCCCCAAAATTCCAGAACGGGCTGTTATAGTGCCACCATGAGTGAAACGTTGCATGCACACTCACTAAAGGAAATCGTTACACAGTATCTCTATAAGCATGTGCTCAAGACCGATCTGTCCGTTTTGAACAAAAAGCCTCAAATCATGAACGCAGTGTACAATATACGTGACATCTTTCATGCACTTTCCTACTAGGCTGAGGAATATATCCCACCCTTTTCACATTGGCCTGTTATAACAGGTGGATTTTTGAAAAACACATTTTTGGAACAAAATGCCTCAAATCATCCAATGCCTCAAATTTCCCCATCTACTTACATGGGAAAAATCGCAACCTAGCGACACCTGCATCACAGGCCACCGTTCTCACCGTTACCCCACTGGCATGCTTCCTCTAGCATACCTGCCTTCCACCACTTCCGCCATCTACAGCCCAGGTAAACAATTCCAGGTCTGTCTGTCTGGCTGCCTGCGCACGTGCGTGTGCGACTGAGCTTGCGTGCGTACACGCGTGTCTCCCAACTCACGCAACACTATGGCTTACAATTACTGCACACAGCAAAAAAAACAAACACACAAAAAATATAATACAAGTTAAAATGAATGGCAATCAACAATATTTATGGGGACAGGCAATATCTCACAATGGGTAAGGACTAGTAAATGTCATTTCAGGGCATTCATCCTGTTAACAGCCTATACGGTATGTTAGGTCTTGTAAAAATAGAACAGAGATGACGTTCGACGAGTCGATTCGCCTTGATAAAATGTGTTGCTAGTCGACTATTGATTGAAACTGAGAATGTCCATTCCTGGTCCTGACAAATTTAACCCACTCTGAGTCAGAGAGAGACTCATTAAATCTCTCTCTCTCTCTCTCTGTCTCTCCCCTTCTCCCTCTCTCCCCCTCTCTCTCTCTCTCCCCCTCTGAGTAGTGCATATTGAAATGAATATTATCTCCAGTTTTATTATAAGAAAACAGTGAAGCATTTAATACTTTGGTGGCCATTTTGCAAATGTAAATGGCAAATCTCACTGACAAGGATAGTGCACTAGTCTTTGAGTAAGTGCAATTGCTTTGCATTTGTCCTCATCCATTATTCAACTGCTCCCACCCTAAGAGTCACATTGTGGTATTGTTTAGATAAATAACACCAATTATCAGTTCCGCCGGGAAAGGGAGAGCTAGTGAAATAATTAAGGGGGTCTGAAGGTATTTTAATAATGCATCGAATAGAGTAAAATAAGTGGCTGAATGTTAAATGTAGTTTAAAATATGCCTGCTACTGTATGTTCCAAGGAAATGGCACACCTCAAGGGAAAAGGGAGAACTAAAAGGAAGAAAAGGAAAAGAGATAGAAGGGGGGTGTATGTGTAGAGAGATAGAGGAGGGGGATGAGATAGACGAGGGGAAGAGAGAGAGAGAGAGAGAGAGAGAGCAAGCAATAGAGGCTACATCTACGGTTGAGATATTTAACTTATATAATCTATCGCGAGGTACCAAATCCCTAGTGTAAGTGATCTAAAGAAAGCGATAATGTAATGCATGGTACATGCTGTATAATATATTGAAGGGAGGTAATGTAATGCATAGTATGCCGTATATTAGAGAGGTATGTAGAACGTATATTGCAGTGCAGTCACAATATGGTTACTCCTTCCTCACTGCAGTGGATGAACCTGGAAATGCCAACGATTACAAATTAGGGCTTAATTGAATCACTGAACTACATAAATATTTGCTCCATCCAGGGCCAGAAATAGAAAATAGTTCCAACTAAACTGCCTCTAAACCGATATCTCAAGCTGAAGAGCTGCTATTCGTCCAAAAATGCATTTACAGAGAAGGCTAGATTGAGTTTAAGAACTACCCTCAATCTGTCTGGCCCACTCACTGCTGGACCTTGGCACCTCTGTGCCCGTCTACAGCGACCAGGTCAGACCAATTAGCAACTCAGAGTCCTAGAAGCCAATTGCTACTTTTGGCCGTTACCACAGATCTCATCGTGTCCCAGTAGGACCAATATGGTTGGCAACTTTCACAGCTCTAACATACTGTAGTGTAACCAAGATTACTGTAAGAAATGTGCAGCTGCAACTTTGCAAGTGAAGCAAAACAAAACAAAACAAACAATAAAACGTGCATCATTGTAAATTATAAACATATGTAGCTCTTACTCTTAGAACAAGTTCAATAAGGAAGATCTCTCTTCAACACTTTTCCATCTCTATTGCTGGGAATGCACAAACATCCTTTCGTTCACGGCTTGAAATGTGAGCACTTCTAGCCAATCTGCACACTTGCACAGTCAAATATAATCCATCCCGACCCCACCAAGTCTCAACCCACCTCCATCCCCGACTTCACCAAGTCTCAACCCACCTCCATCCCCGACTTCACCAAGTCTCAACCCACCTCCATCCCCGACTTCACCAAGTCTCAATCGTCTAGAGTTGAGAAGGAAGGAGGTTCATCTGCACTGCCACCACCAGCGTCTAGATCCCAGGATCAGATTCAGATATAATACTTTTAAAATATATAATCCTCACTAGACATGGTTTGGTGACCAGCCTGGAACAGTGGAATATCTATATAATGAAACTATGCAAACCCAGAACCCGCTGTCAGGCTTCCTCAGAGCGTGTAGTGTTATGTCAAGTGGTAGTCTATATAGCCCTCAAGCTTCTTTTCCAAACAACATATCCTGTTTATTTACATTTCAATTCATGCTCCCCTTATTTTCATCAATCCTATATGACTGCCTTAACCACTAGGCCCACCCCCACTTAAATATATAAAGCTTCTGTGGTGCATACAAAGTTTGGCATTGATCAGTCCTCTAGACAGACAAAGAGACAGACACAAGTGAATGTCAATGACATTCACCTTGTCTATATTTCATTGAACACAGCAGTTGCGCATCGGTTAGCAGGCAAGCTTCACTCTGCGATTGGCTCACTGTCACGCACACACGGGCACACACACACACACACACACACACACACACACACACACACACACACACCTAAAGGCAGAAAGTGATGTGAAAATCAAACAATTCAGTCAGCAAGCAGGAAAAATAATAATAAAACATATTTCTTATTATCAGGTGTTACTCTTCTTCCAATCCAACACTCAGTGCCAAGAATGTGGTTTTAAATGTAGGTCAAACTGTTACGCAGTGATTGATTTCAGGAAATCAATAATAATAATGCTGCCAAGTGTATGTATTAGGTAGACTGTGGCAGAACACCAGTACAACAGATGGAGAGAGACCAGCATGGAGCAGAACACCAGTACAACAGATGGAGAGAGACCAGCATGGAGCAGAACACCAGTACAACAGATGGAGAGAGACCAGCATGGACTGGAGCAGAACACCAGTACAACAGATGGAGAGAGACCAGCATGGAGCAGAACACCAGTACAACAGATGGAAAGAGACCAGCATGGAGCAGAACACCAGTACAACAGATGGAGAGAGACCAGCATGGAGCAGAACACCAGTACAACAGATGGAGAGAGACCAGCATGGAGCAGAACACCAGTACAACAGATGGAGAGAGACCAGCATGGAGCAGAACACCAGTACAACAGATGGAGAGAGACCAGCATGGAGCAGAACACCAGTACAACAGATGGAGAGAGACCAGCATGGAGCAGAATACCAGTACAACAGATGGAGAGAGACCAGCATGGAGCAGTGGCAGGAGGGATTAGGTAGTCCTGCTGACCAGCGGAGGCACCATAATCATCTCTGCTTTACGTCGTTGTTGGAACAGCATCTAGGTGTGTGTGTGTGTGTGTGTGTGTGTGTGTGTGTGACTCCAAATGTGGCCATTGTTTTGAGAGAGACCCATTTCCTTAAAAAACACATACACCTCTGTATATGTGACACATATATTATTTTAGTAAGAATTTTAAGGTTTTCAGAAAACCTTAGGTTAGGTTTTAGAAGGCGTTTTTAGAATCGGCCTCAGGTCTACGTAAATGGGCTAAGGAACCTTTATGTATGTATAACGCTGTATCTTGGTGCCCAAGAGAAATTTCTCCTTGGAGACAAAATAAAGGCTAATTGAATTTAATTTAATTTAATTGAACTAGCAAGTAACAATTCTATTGAGTGACTGAAAAGCATTAGATTTTCAGGATGTGGGTGAAATAATAACTGTTCACTGTTTGTTAAAACAGTGGAAGCAGATTTAAATGAGGAAGGGGAACAACCACGAACAAGAAACATTTTAGTTTTTCACTCCACTCATCAATATGGATGGATGTCTTGCACAACTTACTAGGCAAGACAAAGTATAGCTCAGTAAAGTTACGCATGCTTGCACACAAACAAATGCCATATGCTAATAGCAGGCCTTTATTGGTACTGAAATGGTGCTGGTTTTCATTTCACAGCTGCAGAGTTAAAGAGAGAGGTGCCTCTGGGTAGAGCAAACCGGTGTCAGAAACCACATTATAGTGACGGAAGTCTAATCTATTTGGGCCTAGTGGTTTGTTTTGAAAAATAGGAACCACAGCACTGGGGCGAGTAGTGAAAATGGGAGAGCAGGGAGCAAGGTGCTAGAAAATGAGGTTGTCTGCTTGATAAGTATGGGCTGTTACCCCTGTCCCAAATCCACTTTGCTGTGCAGTCAAAAGGGGTTTGAGAGCGCAGCGTATGGTGCTGCCCCGATATGGTCCCTACCTTGCCCTCTTTCCAGCCAACTGTCTGTAAGGAGTTGACGGAGACAAAATGCACTGCGGGATGGTGAATAAGTGCTACATTCCCCAACTTGATCCTGTGTTAAAAAATGGCTTTCAGAGACATCATAATGCATGGAGTCAAAGTGCGGTGTATGCACACATAGCGTGTGTGTCCTTAGAAATGCCTTGTGTAAATTGCCTTGAGTACACATATCACATTTTATGGGGTTTTGGGAGGCGTTTCTGGTTTAATAAGTTTGCCAAGGATTGTGGTGGTGAGACTGGGCAGCATCTCATCAGTTTGGACACCAGAGAGTGGTCTTGTGGTTAGAGTGTCCGCCCTGAAACTGGGAGGTCGGGGTTCGATCCCTGGCCGGGTCATACCAAAGAATGTAAAAATGGGACCCAATGCCTCCCTGCTTGGCACTCAGCATCAAAGGGTTGGATAATTGTAATGAAATGATTCCCGAGCGCGGCACGGCTGCAGCTCACCGCTCCTTGGCTGCGGCTTATCGCTCCAAGAGATGGGTCAAATGCGGAGAACAAATTTCACTGCGGTAACGTGTGTGACAAATTGTACGACTTTGACTTTGATTCAATGACCCTCAAAATGGGAGCCCCGCAATGCTATGCGCTCATGAGCCCTCTCTACTCCTTGTACTTGGCAATGCCAATGCTACTACACACTCAACGTCAATAAGAGTAAGGAGATCGAGTATGGAAAGCCCGCAAGTAAGCATCTACTAGTAGTGGACTCCACTATAGTGGAGATGATCAGGTCAGGGACCTCAAGATCATTGGCATACACATCGCAGAGTCACAACCTACTTTATATTTTGCATACTTTTTGATATTGTTATTTTGTTAACATTTTCTCTTATAATTATCAACTGCAATTCATGGAAGCTTGTACAGAAAATAATTTCACCCACTCCACTTTTACACATAACTAGAAGTTGAAGTACAGTATGAAAGGTAATTCAACAGCAGAAATTCGGTTTCCATTTCTGTCTGTCAAAGTAGTTTTTCTTTAAAGGTGTACTGTAGATTGATTTGACAACTCTAGACGAAAATAGTCCCTGGAGAAAAAAATGATTTATGAATTAAATTAAAATAAGCATGGCTTCTTGACTCCAACATAATTGTCAGCCGGAGAAGTGTAGAATTTCAATAAGTTTGTATCAACCACTTAAACCCCAGCATCCATATTGTGGGGAAAGCTTTCGCAGACAATAGCAGATCGACAAGCTCACAACACGTGAGGCAAAAAGATTGTCATTATTCCAAAATGTAAGGGTATGTAAATGTATGCTTTGTAAAATGTACACCATGAAGTCATAGTCAATGGGCCAAACATCGACTATGAAAAAAAGGAAAGGAAATCGGTAGAAGGGAGGGTGGGTGGTGGGTGCTATAGTGGGGTCTCCCCATCAGACAAAGACCCCCCTATTCTCCCCTTTCTCCAACAGAATTCCACCTCCCCCACTGACCCAACAGTCTGAGAGAAGCCATGTTGACCAGACCTTTTACTAAGCCACTCTTGAGACTGAGTCAACCACTGTTAAAAACCAGCCCTGATTTAAACAACAGAGGCCTTCTTTGGCTCAGACTAGTAGGGAAAGATATACTGAACATGTTAATATACTTGACAAGCATTTACAGCCATTAGAATTCAGAATTAGCGGCACACTGTAGATCACTGTTTGCTAAAGGAAATTACATTGTGACAGTCTTAGCATTGCTTGTCATTTGTGTTCCTTTCTCGTCAAGGAGAAAGAAAGAAAGAAGCAGCCTAACCATGTGCAGGTTCAGCTAGCTCAAGGCCATGGAAATAGAGAAGTATATGTGCTCTACAGAAGAGCAAGTTGGGACATAGGTGGAAGAATGGTTGGTGCACCAACCATACTTACTAAATGTAAGAAGAAATAATCAATCGATGGGGGCATTTATCTCATATTTGTTCCATACAATGCCACAGTGGGAATGGTATCCATGGCAATAAACATTATCTGGGCCCCGAGCAAAGTAGGTGGCTGTGAACAGAACACACAGAGCAGAGCCAGGACCAATTTATAATATTGCACACGTTCTTTCAGAGCAAAACAACATTTTATGATAGTTGAAAGGATAATATTGCACTCTGGTAAACCAAAAGGAGGGAAGTAGCTTTTGCAAGAAACAAAAGTCTTTCTTCTCTTGAGTTGCTCTCTACGCCACACCGGGTCAGTCTCTTTGGAGGAGGCTGATGGAAGGACACATCAGTCTCTCCTTCCCTGCCATGTTTTCTTTCTCTCCTTGATCTCTGTCTATTTCCCTCTGCAGGTTCCCCTTCATCTTTCCATCTCTTCCACTCCTTTCAAAAGCCACCTGCCAGAGAAATTACAGTGATCTGGAGTGGTGGTGGCCGCAGTCGGCAGCAGTCTTGCTTTATTAAAGATGGCCATGAAAACCTATGAATATATTTCTACTGAAAAGACCAAATGCACACTACAGAAGCCAAGGATTTTCATTTAGGGTGGCTGAGAGTTGATATGGCAAAAATATTCCAGCATTAACATGTTCAAAAACACGATTTCAAAACACGATTAATCCTCTAACCTTAGAGGTGTAGACCAAAGCTATTGCACAACACGAAATGTTCATCACATTTTCTCCCCTCTTTATCCAAAGAACTACATTGTGCCCACTCCACTCACATTTCCCTTTTCACGCCTATGTGGATGGCTAGAACGTTGTTGACATGACCCGTTGATTGTAGAATTCACTGCATTCCTTCTTAATGGTTGATGAAATGAGCAGTTAAATCCATGCAAAATGCCGCACAAAATGATTGGTATGCCCAGCGTACACTGGCTACACTGTGCTGGCACACACTCAACTGGCAGATTAAAGGAGGAAAGGATCCAATTTTCTCAGCTCTCCGTTCTCTGTCATCCTGTCTGCTTACAGCCATAAAGAACCTCTGGAGCCCCAGAGAAAACATGACAGGGTCAGAAGTGGGGGTTAGGTCACCGCGACTACATCAGCTTCCCCTGTGCTGAAAACTGCCAAAAACTGTCATTCTAATGAACTCTTTAATCAGATGAAGAAATAGATCCGTTTCAAATGAGTCGCAGTTTAATAGGATTAGTAACTGCTTTGAGTGCAAGAGTCTGAAAGAAATATATATATCACATTTAGAATGTCCCTCTGTCAGAGCAAACCAGTGAGGGTTTATTCGATTGTATCTGTCTTATTGTATTGTATGTTATATGACTAGAAATAGCAATAAAAGGAGGGAAAAGCTTGTGTAAAATATACACTGATCCTGGTCTACTTCATGATTTCTCGACAGACAGTAGTCAATATCAGCATGCAGCAGCAACAGAAGTAATTAATGTGTAACCCCCCTCCCCTTCATTTCCTGTTTTGCCCCAAGGATTCCCAGCTAGATCCAAGACCACCATGGAGCTAGCGATCGCATATAGTGCAACTCAACAGGGTTCCACTTTAAAAAACGCTCAGGACAGCACAGTTTGCACAGCACACCAGAAACGTGTGCATCTGGCACAGAAAATCAGCAGGGAAGAAAATGTTGAAAACTTGTTTAGCCTGTAGCTAAATGACATCCGTGGCTCAACAGTTACCATAATGTCGTACTGGAACCAATTCTCCCAATGAGGCGATAGGGGAAAAACAAACCACACATTTTAAATGAAATTATTATCAGTCAGGGTCACAGTAAGGCTGCTATGACAACCCAGAGCACATTCCTATTAATGCAGGGGAAAGGAGCTGCCTTCTGGCTACATGGAGAAGCTCACCAGGAGCAAATAAATTAAATGAGGGTCAGCCCACCACCAATATGAGTGATATGGCCTAGCTCGCGAGCAAATGGCGTTAGTGTGCTTAAGCATGGCCGTGTGTGCTTGGACTGCAAGATCGATGTCGACAGTGGACAGAGAAACTGCATGGGTGTGAAATGAAAGAACAAGACAGAAAGCAACAAAGAGATACACAGACATGAATCTGAAGGAGCTAGAAGAGACAGAACACTGATTACAACATAATATGTTAGCATGAAAAGGTGAAACAGATCGAACATGCTCTGGTCCTGGAAGGATGAGGTGGAACCGCCTCTCCTTAATAGAACATCCCTGGGGTCATAGTCTTACATCTCGTGCTGCAAAAAACTCTGACAGTAATATTTCTCTCACCTCAGCTAGATGTGGAAATTAAGCACATTAAGCACATAATTGAGGTTCACGTTCATACTTATTACTCCATGAAGAGTCCCTGCGGGCTACAGACCACAGCGGCAGAGCAAATGGTGGGGAACTGGTTTGAAAGGTTGTCCAAGGGTACAGTGTGAGTGAATGTCAGTGATAGCTGCCTCACAATTCTACATAAAAAAATAAAACCTAATAAGGAAACCTTTATCTGCCAGTCACACAGACAGAGTCCGTCTGTTCCACATGCTTCTCCTCAGTGGGTTGAGCAATTGATCTCAACTTGCACACGGGCATTGCTCATTAGCATATACACACAGTCACAAAGCCTGTTTTTCACTTTATTATAATTTTTTGTGTAAACACCGGAGATTAGGATTTCGGTCTATGGGATTTGTTCATCCCTGCAGGCTATGGAAGCTCTAGCGGCTACCTACACTAACTTGGCTTACACACACAAACACAGATGCACAGAAACAATGGCAGAACATACAGATCCTGCAAACTTATAAAGGACTTATAAAGGCCACACACACGTAGTGAAAGGCATAGTGAAATGGAAAATACGTTTTTCACACTTTTAGACCATATCCGTGGTCATCATATGGGCATAGCTAACAATAGATGCCAAAAAATGGCCAAATTCTCATTTGTGTGTTTTTATATCAAAAGTTATTACAGGAAGTTATTACTTCTTGAAAACGTACTGCGTGTACTGTGCTTTGTGGGTTTTCAACTCAGCTTTGTGAGAGTTCGACTACTGGCCAATCACAGAGGGGTTTTCCTAGAACTGAAGGTGAGATCCATAATAACGTGCCACCCCGTTTCAACCCAGCTTTTGCAGTTTCCCTTTCCATGATAAAATGGGCCGATTACAGAGCACCCACACAACCTGCCCAATATGGACAAAACACGGTCAGTGGCCAAAGATAAATTGCCTTTGTTCAAAATGTATGGTTTGTGTGTGTGTGTGTCTCAATCAGAATGCGCTGCCTGCCACATATGAGCGCACTGCATGTGCGCAAGCTTATACGCATTGGAAAATCTGGCATAGGAAGCCCACTTCGTGGTATTTGTTCTCTGTTGTTTTCTACCGGGGAGGGGAGGGGAGGGGGACGGAGGCTCAGATCTGTGAACCAATAGGACCCACCACTTTTTTCGTGCCGTCAATCCGCCCCTCTAGACTAGGAATCACACAGGCTGGGCCAGACGAGAAACACAGCTGAAGATAAAAAAGGGGTCCAAGGCACTCTGTTCCAGTAAAGTGAAAAAACCTTTATTTTATGGCATGACAAAGATCATTAAAAATGGACCAACGCGTTTCGGCTACAAGCCATGTTTGAACCATCGCCAACGAGCACCTGTTTTCAGTTCACAACTACAAAGGACCACGGTAACGCTTCTTTCCTCTATTCAACAGCTGAAGATGTGATTGATATCAGTGTAGATGTCCTCCTATCACCAAAACGATGACAACTAACTAATGTTGCTTTCATTATCAAAGACACATTTTCTCAATGTATCACACACACAATTCATAATTTACACTCAAGATGTTCATTTATAGATGACATTCAGGTCTGTCTGACAAATGAAGTGGCCACGTCATCTTTTCTAAAATAAAATGTTACATCCTGCTACCCTAATAGACAGGGGTGCATGAGCACCTGGCCGTTCATTCGTGCTCTATCTCCGACCAAGCCACACTTCCACCACACATCTCTCTATGCAAAATAAAACCTGCACACTCCCACAAAAGACATAGACTACATTGCATTCGCCAAAAATGTCTTCTTTACTGTTTAAATATTACTTTTCTGAAACACGCTATTCTTGCTCAACCTCAACAGCCTACGTCAGAATCGTCATGTTGGCGTCTACTACGCCAACTACGTTCACTTAATGGGGCCAGTCCTTCACAGTGACACACGCGTTAGATCAACCACGCGACCGGGATGGTTTCTACCCCTCAATGTCGTGCCTACTCTACACTGCCATCCCAAGTCCCCTCCCCCTTTCACTGCTCCTGTGTGTGACCTGTGAACTACTCTCTGACTGCACTGTGGCTTGATTTATATGTGCGAGGTTGAAATGTAATGCACATAAATTAATTATAGGTCCAGCAAGCAAATCATGATTGTCTGTTTGTGCTCAATAGGTCACCATCACATTCCGATTTTAGGTGTTGTGTTTTCTATGACATTTATTTGGGCCAGTAGTTTCATATCTATCCTTTTTCCGACCAACACAGAACATGCTAACGGTGTTAGCGCGTTAGCATCCATCTTGCTTTTGATTTATATGTGCGAGGTGGAAATGTAATGCACATAAATTAATTATAGGTCCAGCAAGCAAATCATGATTGTCTGTTTGTGCTCAATAGGTCACCATCACATTCCGATTTTAGGTGTTGTGTTTTGTATGACACTTTGGCCAGTAGTTTCATATCTATCCTTTTTCCTTTGACCAACACAGACCATGCTAACGGTGTTAGCGCGTTAGCATCACACAGCTTACAGCGTCAGTGTTGCATAAATACTTTCAACCATGACAATGCCGACTACTTTTGCTACACACACTTCCCAAGGATTATGGAGATGTCTTTATTATTTTTTTAAGGTTGAGAAATGAAATAATTATGGTCGTTTCTAATCTCAGCATTTCACAAGAGAAAGACGTGGATGCCTTTCGCTGCGCTGTTGGCGTTGCCATGTCTCATAGAAACAAGTAAATAGGTCTTTAAAAAGAATCCCAAAACAAGCGCATATAACAGGGGTCTGTAACCTATTTTAAATGAAGTGCCATGTTTTTATTTTCTAGATAGTGAGTCAGCCACAAGCTCACATCACAACAATAATCCATGTAATAATCACAATAACAATACTAATAATAATAATCATAATAATCCTGCTACCCTAATAGACAGGGGTACATAAGCACATGGCCGTTTATCCAACAGCTTTCTCCGACCCAACCACACTTTCACCACACATCTCTATATGCAAAATAAATTCGGCACACTCCCAGAATACATATAGGCTACATTTCATTGAAAGAAATGTCTTAATTACTGAATAAATATTACTTTTGTCAACCACGCCATTGTTGCTCAACATCACCAGCCTACGTCACAATCGTCATGTTGGCGTCTACTACGCCAACTACGTTCACTTATTGGGGCCAGTCCTTCACAGTGACACACGCGTTAGATGAACCACGCGACCGGGATGGTTTCTACCCCTCAATGTCGTGCATTTGCTGCGCCCTTCTAATGCTGCGCCACGCCTACTCTATACTGCTCCATGCGACTCGAACAGCGTCAGCAGCAGCAGCTCCGAGCCTCCGTCAGAAAGGCTGCCCACAGCACTGCACAGCCCCACACCCAAATGAATCGAATGAATGAATAAGGCGCTTATATCGCTATTGCTCAGTGGATGGGACATTTACATTAAAAGCAATCGGATGGACGCGTGGATAACGGCATGGTTGTGTGCAATCGGAGGGAAAGCTTCCATAATCCATATAGCTTCCATGCTAGCTGCTTCAGACACAGGGGAGGGGAGGGAGAAATAGTGCGAAATAGCGCTTATGCAACAATTACCCTAAAACACAAACACCTCAACTCGATGTCATTGTGAATAAGAATTTCGAGCGAAATAATAATTTTTGGAAGGACACTTTCACCCAGTATGAAGCTAAATGTGGAAGCCGTGTGTGTCACACCAAAACGGCTGACCTATAGAATCCTGTAACCAGCCTCTCGCACTGCCTGCGAGTTGGCTCCGTCTAAGGCTCCGTCTTATGAGCAAATTTAGAACTTCCGGTCTGACAGCTAGCAGATTTAAGACATCCGGTTGCTTTCAGAATAAAATAAGATTATTTAATTCGTTAATTAAATAATTTTTACATTACATTATTAGTATTATTATTACATTACAGTTATTGTAAAGACACACATTATGTTTCTGTGTAAAAATAAGTAATTAAATAACATAAAAAAGTTATCTAAATGGATAAATGCTATTCACTGGAGTGCATGGACTTTATAAAGTGGACACTGGACAAAAGACGGCTCCGCCAGGCAACTATCTGGACATACCCACGCGTTTGGGAAGATGTCCTCTACCACCCCACAGTCTCCGCTAAGCGGGAGAGGTGTAAAATTCACAGCAGCAGAGCTTCTACTGGGGTCAATGCAAAAAAAATGTACCGTTTCCGGACCCAGAATGGACACTGGACAAAGAGGCCTCCGCGAGGCAACTATCTGGACATACCCACGCGTCCGGGGAGATGTCCTCTACCACCCCACAGTCTCCGCTAAGCGGGAGAGGTGTAAAATTCAGAGCAGCAGACCTTCTATTGGGGTCAACACTCAAAAAAGTGCCGTTTCCAGACCCAGAATGGACACTGGACAAAGAGGCCTCCGCGAGGCAACTATCTGGACATACCCACGCGTCCGGGGAGATGTCCTCTACCACCCCACAGTCTCCGCTAAGCGAGAGAGGTGTAAAATTCAGAGCAGCAGAGCTTCTACTGGGGTCAATGCAAAATAAATTACCGTTTCCGGACCCAGACTGGACACTGGACAAAAGACGGCTCCGCGAGGCAACTATCTGGACATACCCACGCGTCCGGGGAGATGTCCTCTACCACCCCACAGTCTCCGCTAAGCGGGAGAGGTGTAAAATTCAGAGCAGCAGACCTTCTATTGGGGTCAACACTCAAAAAAGTGCCGTTTCCAGACCCAGAATGGACACTGGACAAAGAGGCCTCCGCGAGGCAACTATCTGGACATACCCACGCGTCCGGGGAGATGTCCTCTACCACCCCACAGTCTCCGCTAAGCGAGTAAATGGGTGCTTATATTTCTATGTGAAATGTGGTGATGCTGGCATCACAGCATCACGCTGCCTCCGTCTAATAAGCACATTTACAACTTCCTGTTTGGAAACCGAAACAGATGCTTCTGACATTTGCCTGTGCGTGCTTAATCGTTGTACTTCTGAACACATTTCCCAAATCTCAGTGATTTATCCACACATCGCTCTGTGTGTGTGTGTGTGTGTGTGTGTGTGTGTGTGTGTGTGTGTGTGTGTGTGTGTGTGTGTGTGTGTGTGTGTGTGTGTGTGTGTGTGTGTGTGTGTGTCGCGTCGCCCTCCAGCTGCAATTGCGAGTGTGCGCTGTGTGCAGGGCACACTACTGAGTTTAAAACCACAGCTGAAACATGAAGTGGAGTCTGTCAATTCCCGCAATTTCCTTCTTCCCATATTGCGCTGCAACGACACTAGGATTGAGCCCCCCGAAGGGGGGCGAAATTCTAGTAGTTTTAACCCATTTTGGGCGGGAACCCCTTTTGGTTATAATTTAGCTATTGAAAAATAGCAGATCTACAAGCTCATAGCGCGCAATCCTGACAGAAAACGGTCAGGATTTAGAAGACATTTTAGAAATTTCGACGTCAGGCCTTAAGTATAAAGACGCATAGGGGGGGGGGGGGGGGGTTATGAGTAGCAGGGGGTATAAACCAGAGTGCCAACGAGTTTGCTTCCCAAATACACTAATACATAAATAAAGGGGTTGCTTCAGGCACTGAAAGGAGCACAGTGGGGGGCATGCAAGGGTAGCATCCCCGCCTGATTAGTGCAATGATGTTTCTGAACCAGACCCCTATCGCTGCCTCGCCCGCTCAGCGTGAAACCTCCTCACATACGACACCCCCCGCTCCGCCAAGCTGTCGGCAGGGCCCACCATTCAGATGTCCGGATCTCTTCTACCATCGGCTTACGATAGGCTGGCTGCTGTACAGTATTCATAATATTTGATTTCCATTAGCAGTCAGTTGCTGGGGGAAAGCGATATATATATATATATATATATATATATATATATATATATATATATCCATCAAAAATATACAGCATTAATTAAATCAATTAGCAAGTAGAGATAACACTAATTACCCTTGTGTGTTGGGGGAAATTAAAAGTTTAAATGACGAGTAATTATGCTTACTTTTTGTTATGTTTTGCAACCATGACATTTTTGTAACTTTGGCCATGAGGGGATAAACTGATCTGATACAGCAACAAAGTCAGTCTTCACTGGTCCAGGGAGACTGAAGAGGTTCACATGCTGGGCAGATTGAGTAGAGTTCCTCCTCTCCCCTGAACAACAATAGATGAGATAGTCATCTGAGAAAGGAAAACTCATTCATCTTGTCCCTTTTCCACCCTCTAATGCTAAAGAAAATCATGTGGCTGTAATCAGATATCCAATGGATTTTTTAATGAAACACAATATTGCAATCTCTTGCCCTTATTTCTCTCTCTCACTCCCTCCTCCTTCTCTCTCTCTCTCCATACCACCCTCCCCTTTTCTCTACCCCCGCCCTCCCTTTCGCTCTTTCCCAAATAATCCAGTATGCTCTGCAAAGTCAACCACCCAGCAATTTGTCAGCATCTGATTTCAAAGCCTGGGCCTCTGCCAATTTTGTTCCTCAATGCTATCATTTTCTGTATTTTTGTGTGCCTTTTCTCATATCAGACGAATGGACAGGCCAGTTGCTGGGATTCCTTGCAAACAGGGCAGCAGCAGCCACTCCAGTGTTTAATATGAAGAGGCATCATATCAGTCTAACGCAGTGTCCTGGCATAGGCCCATTCAGGAACCCCTTTTGGTGTTTGAAGCATTATGTTATACTTTAACTTTTGATAAAACAGTTTAATTTTGTATTGGTGTGGCGCTTCACAGAAACTTGGTCAGACTGCTGATGAAAGCTGCTGCTCCATGTTCAGAGTGATTTTGAAGCAACTATTAACACTGAATCACCACACAAATCAAAGGCTTCAAGAAAGCACTGGGGGGAAACTTGATTACTATTCCTGGAAACCGGATTCTACCCTTCCAAAAACCTTAAAATAACTCTGGTCAAAATATCCAGAGTGGCTTCCAGAGAAGGGGGTGGGGTGGGGGGCTATATAAAGACAAAGTAGTAATAATGGCAGGTCCAAGTGTGATTACAGGGACTTAAGCCCTCTAGTCTCAGTAAAACAGCAACTGTACTGCTTATTTCCATTTACAACAATTTTATTGCCAAAAATAGCCGATCTACAAGCCCACAACGCAACGTGTTGTGAGCTATTTTTGGCGATTGTTCCCCCCAGAATTGGCATGCTCGGTTTCGTAGTCAAGTGAATTGGTGGTATGAACACACTTTGGGCCATATGAGGCATAATGGCGGTCTGTTGGATATTACTGCATGGCACACTGACAAGCTCCTTTTGAGGTTATGAAAGCACCCTCCAATAAAAATAAAAAATCAGCAGCAGCATCATTAGCAGGGAGCTATTTCCACTGATGCTATCTCTCCCAGTCTTTCAGTTATTGACTCTCATAGAAATGTTTTATAGTATTATACATATTATATTGTTGCTGCTCTGTTCAAGCAGGAGTCTTCCACAAGTCTCTAAATAGGGTGCAACAACAACAAAAGAACTCGTAGGATGTTGTTGGGTGAACGCAAGTGAAGAGTGGCACAAATATCACCCATAATGACAGGGCTCCAATTGCCGCACACCCACACAAAAGCCTGTATTCTTGGTCACAGAGACTGCAGGGTTTTGACAGAAATATGCACATTTAACCCGCACTGGCTAAATCCTGGCCCACAATGCAATGCAGGCCTTCCTTTCTTGTTTTTCCCCACCCAACAGGGGCTAAACACTCATTACTGAGTGGGCTTATCTCTGCTCTCAGTCCTGTCAGCCCAGAGAGAAGAGCTCTGCCCAGGCTTTTGTGGATGCTAATGTGGATCATATTGCAGGTGAGAAGGAGAAGCAGTGATGTGGCAACAGAGTAATGGGGCTTTTTTGTTGTGCAGTCAGGCCAGGGACTCACAGAAAAAATCATCCAGTAGTACAGGACAAGGTGAATGTCATTCACTGTCTGTGTGTCTGTGTCCGTGTGTGTCCGTGTGTGTGTGTGTGTGTGTGTGTGCACGTGTGCGTGCGTCAACACAGCAGACAAAAACAATATAATATGTAATTTGTTCATGCACAGAATTACACAGCTATGTGGCATTTATTTGCTTAGATCGCTTAGATCAGCCCATCTCCACCGCGATCGTGGGCCGCAGAGCACCACACAGTGAGCCGTGTAGGAACTGCCCAATCTATTATTAACTTGAAAAAGTCAGTTATTGGTGATTCGCTACGGATGTCATGTCATTCTGCACTGTGGTTGCCTGATCAATACACTTGATCAATTCTGGGCGCTAGAACTTTGCGCCACATGAGCCAATATAAGTGGCGAGAAGGAGCAGAGGGGGGGGGGGGGGGGGGTGAGAGGAGAGCCATAGTATTGTCTATATGCCAAATTGTCTGTGGATAACATGATTGGCTGAATTTCTGGCCCGTGATGGACTGTGATTGCCTGAATTCCGGGCCTGTGTGAGGGATGCTGAGCTTTGCATAAGGTTTGTGACACATGCGTCAATATAGTGGCAGAGAGAGACGGGGGAGAGAGAGAGGTAGAGACTTGAGAGAGAGGGAAGAGGGGGGAGAGGGAGACAGAGAGATGCGTAGATTTGCAGACCTAGGTTGCTAGATGTGATAGCACTGAGCAGCCTGAACCTCTAGTAGTTTACAAGAGCGAAAATATTTCCTTGTCAAACACAGAAATTAGGCATAGAGATCTCCATTTCAGCCTGGAGGGCTAGTAGGGTCGGGCAAACAATTTATACTTATTGATTGGATGATTGTCAGGTCAAAACGAAGTAGTCCTAGTACTAGTAATACAAGCAAGCACTTTGGGTACACAGACAAACTATTACTCCAAATCACTATGCTGAGCAGGATGAGAAGTAGCTCACAACCACCCCAAAATATGCCAAATATTTTGGGGTGGCCACTCCCATTACAACCCCCTTGTTAGGCAATAATGAACACACACAGCTTACCTTCCTAGAACATAGGAAGCCACTAGAGGGTGGGTTAGGAATATTAGACCAATTCAGTGGGGGGAAAAATGCAATGGCCCAATATCGATTGTTATTGTTTCCAATAAATCTATCAACACATCTGCCAAATTCAGCACTTCCATCACAAAATGAACGATAGATTAGATAAGTCGCTCCACTATAGTAGTGACCCCTACTGGTTGGTCAGGGGATCTGTTCAGCTAGGGGGGGGGGGGGGGGTATAGCTTGTTACTCTGCATGAATTATGCCCCCCAAGTGAAATTCCTCACTGTCTGGTGAAAAGAAGTATCTGGCAACTCCTCGTGCATTGAAGGACGCATGCGATTGTTTATACACTCCCCAGGGAAACAGGGGGTAGCAGCTACAGAGGCAGTGTAGTAAGCTATAGTTCATTGTTTAAGGGGAATTGGCAGAACGACTTAATTGGGGAGAGAGCCAAAAGCACAGTAAGTTGAATGGTAAGTCCTCTCAAATAAAACCATCAAAGCTGCATGGACCCTTGGGTGTGTTGTGAAAACAAATGAATATTTCCCAAGGAACTGAAACAGACATCAAGCACAACAGAAAGCCTCAATGCAATCCAAAGCTGCTCCATAAGCGAGTTACCTAGAGACTGCGTATGCAGTGTTGGGACTTAACGCATTAGAACTACAAGTTACAACATGTTACTGTAACTAGTACTGTAACGCATATTTTACTGTATTCAATTCAGTAACTCGGTTACCGTTACTACATGATGATGATATGATGAGAGACGCGTGTGGTGGCACCCTGGCGAAGACAAGCTGTGGGTGTGTTTGTGTTTACTGTACTAAAAAGACTGTCATGGCGGCGGCAGCGCCCACATCGTATTTCTCCAAATGGATATATTCTCACTGCTTCACCTTTGTCGAGCACAAAGAAAAGAACGTTTCAAATAATGTAACTTGTGTGAAGACCCAGACACATCCAACGGCAGTCTACCTCCTCCCCTGGCAGGGCAAATGGGATGGTAAACTTTTGCCTGCATGCGTGTGCGTGTTTTTGTTAAATTGTTTGTGTCAGTCCCGCGGCAAGCGTGTGTGATTGCGTCCGTGATGCAATCTGTGCACATGCGTCTGTGAGAGAGAGAGAGAGAGAGAGAGAGAGAGAGAGAGAGAGAGAGAGAGAGAGAACCACAGGGAGAGGCTGCGCGTGTGTGTGTAATAATCAAACCAATTAATTAATTCAGTAAGAGAGCAGAGCTCTGCACACGAAGTAGGGCAACCAGGAAGTGCAGCCCCCCACCACACTACAGTGTGACTTCACTTTAAGCTGCGGTGGACCCACAATGGAGTTGTTTTGGTCCGCGCGATGTTAGGAATGGAATTACTCGATTAAATGAAACTAAAGAAAGTCGAGTTCCCTCGTCTTGGCAAAGGCGGGTTGTGGAGAGAAGAAGGAGGTCCCCCGTTCTAGGCATATGCCTACTTTGCGTTAAGTAACTAGTAGTAACTGTAACAAGTTACTGGTTTTCAGTAACTAGCACAACATTGTGCGTATGTGACATGTAGCAAGAAAGCATTTATAATCGCAGACGATCTCATTTTCATCTTGTCTAGTGCCAAGATTTATTGGGTGAAAATCCTGTCAGTACCGCCATTGAATGAGCGAGGAAGATTGTTGATGAAGTGATGACATTTGAAAGTCAACTTCTGAAGAGAATAAAAGCAATCTCACATTTTGCCACTGTTCTAGTTTAATCACTGCAGCTGCAGCTGCAGCTTCCCCTGACCCCAACACCTTAACTTACTATAAAAAGGCAATGATGCTGATAGTTTCTTTTGTCTAGTGTGGTTACAAATACCATTACATATTCACGTACTGTATGCTGAAAATGTAACTTCAATTTAATGACATTTAATCTAAAATGTAAATACAAAACATATATACGAATCAAATGGCACATCACATCATCATGACATACTGTAGACCTAATTAAAATAATAACTAAATCGTGTCTGTTGGGCGGCACGGTGTGTGTGTGTGTGTGTGTCTGCATACACATACACATACACAAGACAGTTATACCATGAAAGGGAATCTCACCACCACTCCTCCACTCTACTCCCTTCTGTATCTGCCCTCCATCTAACTGCGTTTTCTCACAACAAAAACACAGGAAGCAGAGACCAGCAGCACTTGACACAGACGTTGTCCTACGGCAGATTGGATCAGAGTGGGCTGAAATGCCCTCTTATCTACAGACGAAGGTGTGTAAACAGTTGGCCACTGGATGGCTGCATGATTGTGTGTTTGTCTGTGTTAACTTTACAGCAGCAGGGAGTAATCTCTATCTATCCTACTGGCCCAAGTTACTTCAAGTTACTAAATTGTATTACCATTTACCACCAATAAAGGTTGGATTACGTTTCACCACTATTGGCTCAACTGAAGAGGACAAATCTCCTTACCGGCCTGCATATTAAGATCACTTATCAATCTCATGACTGAGTGAGGCAAATATCAAAAGATCATCAATAAAAGATGAGAGGATTATGTATTTAATATGCTACATATAGCTGATGTGCCATAGAGCTGATAAATAATTCACATGAGAGAGCTATTGGATACTATGGATAGGGGCCTTTGTTTTGCTGAGGCGATACTTTTTTGTCATGTTGCCATAGCCTCTCCGCAGTCCTCTCCCACGTCTATATTTGTTCTTGAAAACTACTGTTAAGTATGCATTTCGAAGGCATGATGAATTGTGTGTGTTTAGCAGAGTATAGATACTGTATTACCCACTCACCATCACTAGATCAAGGCCCTGCAAATCTATCTAAATATCACACAACCATCTACAAACAACCAGGGATAACATTAGCCGTGCCTTTTCAGAAGGACCTGCTGAAACCCCTGACGCATCATGAGGCATGTTTCTCTGTGTGTGTGTGTGTGTGTGTGTGTGTGTGTGTGTGTGTGTGTGTGGGTGCATGCATAAGCCTGGCAAAAGCTGAGCTAGTGAGTAAATAAGTGGCTGAGTGGCAGCGGCTGATGAGCAGTAATGATTTGTGTGCCGTGCAGTCTTTCCCCCCCGAGGGCTCCTAGTGTCTCCCAAACAGCCAACCCCACCCCCATAACACACACCTACCCACCCTACATCCATCCTTCCACAACAAACCCAAAGTTGAGACCCTGAACCCGGGGGGGGGGGGGGGGGGGGGGATATCACATGCAGCAGCATTCTCATGAATGTATAAATAATAAATATACAAGTTGTGGCTGTCCCCAATCTGCTGTGTGCGTGTGTGCGTCTGTGTGTGCGTCTGTGCGTGCGTGCATAGGCTATTAAATGCTGCAACATCTGACAGAGGTTAAACTGAGAACACCTCTACTGGGACGTATTTGTTTCAGTCATGCAGATTAGCCATTAGCAAAACAACTGTCCAATAAAGAACTTGTATGCCGAAGGATCACAAGGAGCAGCAGCTCACTGCTAAATGTATGTTACGCTTCAATCAGAATAGGCAGTGCAGCTCACTTTAAATCAACATACAACAGTCACAAAGTTAACATGGCCATTGGAAACGGTGCCAATAACGTGATTCTTACTGTATAAAGCTCTAAGCAAGCAATATACTAACGACCACAAATAGTTTTTATATTTAATGGCCTCTCTCAACCGGAGTGCTTCTCGCAAGGCTCCCTTGTTTTCCACCACATCTGAGTGATCGGTTAAATTATTAATGCTGCCCTTGCAGGCTGCAGGTTAGCCGGTAGCTAGGATGGAAGTATGTAGCGTCATGCACACAGGGCACTTCAGCCCTGGTGTACATGCTTGTGGTGACTGTGATTGAGTGTTCAACTGCTACAAGCACACAATGATGTCAGTTATGTTAACACAGCTTCTTCTATGATGCTACTATGGTGTACTCGTCACTCGTCACACACACACACACACACACACACACACACACACACACACACACACACACACACACACACACACACACACACACACACACACACACACACACACACACACACACACACACACACACACACACACACACACACACACACACACACACACACACACACACACACACACACACACACACACACACACGCTACATTCATAAGCAACAGGCCTACAGTGTAGTTTAATTCATGGGCATGGCATGCAAAGGTTCGAGGATTAAACAACAACACATTGCTGGAAGTCTGGAAGCGTGCTTGCAGAGCCCAGCTGTGGAGAGCGATATGATGAGCATAGCCTGCTCAGAGGAATTCACTCCCCAGCAAGCACGGTCAGGACCTGGACGAACTGAACGTCTCGATTGTGGCCAGATCAAGTCAAACCAAGACTAGTCAGATCTGGCCCAGAATATCATCTGATTTCAACCAACATAAATTCTGCCCATTAAAACGGACGTCCCTGGATGAATCAGGATGAATCCGATCGAGGCCAGATCAACTTATGTCATATTAAAACTAGTCAGATCTGGCCCAGAATAATCTATATTATTTAAACTGGTGAAGACGCCCTGTAAATGACGTAAAGATCATCCCAATATGGGCTGTGATCTGACCTAGTCCTGAACGTCACCGGAGTCACTGGAGGACATCATCATAACGTTATCACATCATTTGGCTTGCTGGGTCAGAACATGGCGTGCAATTATTTGCACTGGTAAGTAATGGAATCAGTCTGGGCTACTGGGTTGAACTACTCAAGACAATCGCAAATAAATCAACAGCTTCTGTACAGACGGAAGCCGGAGAAAAGCCATATAGAACATCTAGGTGACACTAAACCTTGTCATCATTATACTTGCATTACATTTGGCTTTGGCTGACTACACTTGTGACTTTCTCATTAAGATGTGTGGTTAGCAGTAGCATTAGGAAGCCCAGCTTCTTTTCCAGCTTATCCCTAGTCTAACCTCACACAGGCTGCCAAGTTTATCTCAAACAGAGGATTTCAGTTAAAGAAGACTGTTTATTAAACCATGGACATGCGGAGAGTTTCAGGAACAGATAAGACCATCCAAAAACAACTGTATTCATGCTTATCCATCTCCGCTAGCTGAAATATTCCTTTGACAGGGAACAAAAGGCTTGTCCCCTGTGAAACGGGCATGCAAGGGAGGCAGGCAGCACGCTTAAAGAAATGAGTGAATGTCAGGCCAGTAGAAAGGTTTTTTTTAATGGCTTCATCTGACTCTTGACAGGACTCTGGGTAGACTCCAGTTCTGCCATTAATGGGTGATGGGGATCCAGTGGGGACTTTTGTCCAAGCGTTCAAGCTCAGATGCTCTGGAGAAAAGGCTTTTTTTTATTCCCGTCCATTTGGTTTCCTGTCATGAATACAGACAGCACAAAGGGGAAATGGAAGACCCGCTCTGAAGGGGGATTATGGTAATGGACATCTGAGTAAAACAGAGCCTCTTGTTGCCATTACTACTGCACACAAACTTGCATATATCTTTAGCAGTGTGTACAAGATCGGACAATAAAAAATAAGCACCCACAATAAAGAACACTAAGAACATCACCTTAAGACGGAATGTTTGTTTCTCCAATGTCGCTAAATTTCAAATGCCCCAGCACGCATCACCTACTCAGTCATTTTGTTACCCGTTCTTACATGCCTCTGTTATTTCTACAATAATTAGCCTAGCACTGACACTAAATCTATTTCAGGTACCAGTAAAGCAGCAATATAACTGCTCTGTTGCGGCCCTATACAGTACATGAAAGGACCGAATGAAGCATGAATCCATTCATTAGTGTGTAGAGAGCATCTGAAAAACGCTAGGTTCTGTTCTGTTCTATCTATATTTGCACAGAGGGGGAGGAGCAGCTGCCGTGTTGAAAGGTGGGGTGATAATTGGTCTTGGCTCTTTTGATGTGCAGACGATGCCATAATCCCCCTTAATCATATTAAGGGGACCCTTCTTGGCCAGCAAGGGCCATCAGGCTATAGCCAAGATATAGGCAATATGCTGTGGCTTCAATCCAAGTCTGTAGTAAGAAGTCTCAACAGCTGTCACTCTGATTAGATAAATGATCTTCTACTTTGTTTGGTATCGTCATGCACCGTGCCAATATAACACGTATTATTCAACACCCTGTTGCACTGCTCAACACCTGCATTAGTAGTAAGTTAGTAACTGGACCTTGGTAGTAGGGTTAATGAAGATACAGCATTGAATTATGTAATAATTAATGGCGCTTGATTCAACAGTATCCAGTGAAGTATACAGCTTTCCCTGATCCAAGACCTGTCATCTCAGTGGGTGCACTGGGTGACAAAGGACAGTGCATCAGAAAAAGACACATGGTCAGTCTGTGACCATGTGTCCACTTCCTGGGGGAGTGTTGGGGGGGGTTAGCCAATTATATCACTGTCCTAGGAGTCCAATATGCATTTCCTGCATGCACCCTGCAGCTAGCTAGGTGCCTGGCAAACCACAAGATGTGTCACAGCATATGGCATTCCCTGCACGCCATCCTTATTTGCCATTGATATTCACAGCAACAGACATTTTACAATTGAGTCTTATGTTATTTCGTTCTTATTTCGTCTTCTTTCTTTGTTTTGTAAATTAGCACTTGCAATTAATCTCCTACCCAGGTTTCGAACCAAGGTCTCCCGCACAAGAGACCAAATTCAACTGCTCTGCTAATAGGTAGTAGGGAGACCACCACCTCCAACTTACCCATGTGCTAGTTTTATTGTAATGTATTAACCTTGCAGCTTGAATTGCAGCTTCAATACAATGTCTGTATATTCGGAAAATGTAGATACCTTCCAGATACCTTCCAGGGGCTTAGACTTGTTTGCTGTATTTGCTCATCATTCATTCAAGAAGGTACAAGGTGCACTGCATTATTTAACTTGCAAGCTTTTACATCTCAATTCAAACAATCCTGACATTAAATCAAAGCAACTCTCCCTCTCACACACACACACACACACACACACACACACACACACACACTGAACGCACTAACCATCTTTTCACCATTACAGGATGTTCTTCTGTGTTACTACTATTATATCTAAAAGAAAAAAAAATCCAGTACTCACATTTCCATTTCTTTATTGGCACACACCAAAAAGGAACGCTGGTGTGTGTGTGTGTGCCATTAAAGAAATGGAAATGTGAGTACTTTGTCCGCCATATTTACATTTTTTTAATTCCTATTTATTAATGTACAGTATACTGGATTTGGGTTTGGCACTTCACTGAAAACCATTGCTGATGCACAACCTCTTTTTCTCATTTAACTACTATTATATCGTCTTCGTCATGTAACTATATCGTAATAATGTATTATTGTCCCAACCAGGCTGAAGGCGTGGCCGAGACTATGTTTTTGGATTTTGTCCAAACATCACGCAAATCTGTATGCATAATGTATCTCTCGTTAGTCATGTGATCAAGACGGATCCGTCTGTTTCATATTCCATCCAGATTGGCTGGATGGGAAACTTTGCACACCCATTCCCACTAAGCAAAGTTGTTTAAATCTCCTCATGGTGGCGCTACAACAGCCTACTTCACACGTTGGCCTATAAATATTGAACTGTAGGTCATATACAATAAACATCTTTTCCTCTGGATTCCAACATAATCCAGTTGAATGTGTTTTATAGTACATTTTGTATACAATGTGATTGTTTTGACTGGCCTGCTCTTAGCTATACAATAATCAGATTGTTATTGCTGAAATTAAAAGTTTGTGTTGGAGGAACAAAACTGGACACTGGCCAAGTTCAACAGTGTTTAATCCCAGATCCCACTACAACCTAAGCTAGCTAGCCACACGCACTAGAGTAGACCATAAATCTTTACATCTAGTTTATTCTATCTTTTCTCCTCCCCAGATTCAAACATAAATAAATGCATTCAAGCATATACCGAATCGCAGACAGGCCCTGGATCTCTTCCTCTTGAGCAGTTCATCTGTAATTGGTCACAGCAGACATAGGTTACATGCTTCTTAAAACATAGGCGTCTTCTCTAGATGACTTTTTGCTGGCAGCACTATCCATCAATGAATGTTTACATTTCCATATGCCATTAGTGCCCATTAGGCTCTGATGTATCAGGCACTACACTCGCACTTGCTGTCATTCTTTCTTCATATGCACGTTAACACATTTAAGCGTGATGTACAGTGGTTTGGTACGTGATTTGCGAGACTAACTAACTTTTCCCTTCCCTCATCACATGTATCACAAAATACAGGTATGTCAAATGTTCAGACTTATTTACAGTATTAACACATCTGTCTATTAATATAAGCTAACCTCGACACATCTGTCTATTAATGTGTAATGAGGTGGTCTATTGGCTACTCATGGATATGCATAGCACATTACATAGACGTCATTTAAATAATATAGTTCCTTAGCAACAGTTGTCCTTAAGTAGCCTTTTGTGCACTACTGTTGTCCCATATTAAACATAACAGCTCCATGGGCATCTTCAAAACAAAACCTGCCTTTGTGAAATCCTGGGTCTAAATCTATGCTTCCCACACTTCACTCTTTTTAATGACGTTTAGAAGATTTAGAACCCTTCCGTGAGGTCTTTGTGTGTAATATGTGGTTTTAGATATTTTAGATTTTAGCAGTGTCGATGATGTCATGGACACTGGACTCACTTCCTTCCCAGACTACAATTCCCATAATGCTTTGGTGCACTGCTCCTCCTTGTGGATAGGGGGAGGGCTGTCTTACTGAGACAACATGTAGCCCAAGAAGTAACAGTGAGTTTTGTGTCACTCACTAGTGTACTGATCTCAGTACACTATGTGTTCGCGAATCCGAGTATATGACTTATTGGGCTTTATGTGTGGGAAAACAATATCATATCTCTCAATGCAGCAGTCAGCATTTAATCCATTTATAACAACAACATGATATTCAATCATACATAGCATCAACCATAGAATTACTGAAGCCACCCGGGCATCATTAGCCTCTTTTCAGTATGCTGAAACGCTGGAAACTATTCCTTCATGATCTCCAATGTAATCGGCCAGTTGTCCAGGCCCTGTGTGTGTGTGTGTGTGTGTGTGTGTGTGTGTGGCTGAGGGTAGGAGGGGGACTCTGGCATTGTTGTAGGAATCAAATAGCAAGCGTTGCCATGGCGACCCTTAGGCAGTAGCAGGCTCTTTGTGGTAACCGGAGAGTAAGGACCCCGAGGGACCCCTCGCCTCCCTCCCCTTAGCCCTCTTGCCTCGGGCAGGTTTATTGGGGGGCGGGGGGGCTTTCAAATGGGTACACACCAACAGGCATTAGAGACGCTACCCATTTGACTGTCCTCCTCGTCATGCCCCTTAAAAATGAGCTTCCCTGCTTCCTCGCTCTGGTTTTAGCTTCCTACACAATGAGCCCAACAACGACTGGAGCCTGTTGATAGACATTAGAGCGAGAGGATGAGGGGAAAGGGGGAGGAGTTTGGGATGTCTATTTGAGTGTGTGCGCGCGACACACACATGCGCGCGCGTGCACGCACGTGTTTGGGATGTCTATTTGAGTGCACACACACAGGCACACACGCAGTTGCACACACACACACACACACACACACACACACACACACACACGCACTCACACACCCTCCTCTGGCTAACACAGGTGGGTATTGTCTGCGGCATGGGGCACTCCTGGCTACCAGCCAGCTCCACTGGCAGTCAGTGGGCCAGTCCTGCCTCAGTCGGCTGGCTGCACAGCTCTAACACAACAGACAAAGGCCTGGCTTCCATATATGGCTCTTTAACCGTTTCCTTGCCGTCAGAGCAAGGTTACAGCATAGCTTGCATATCATACCAGTATGTCAATCACCAAAGGTTCATTTTAAACCCGGAGGGTGAAACAAACAGGGTGACACCCAAACAGCAAAAGCTTAGCACTGCTGAGCTTCTAGGTACGTGTCAGCATCTGCGATGCGTACACATTTTTAAAGGACACAGTAAACAACATATACGCACCTCCCCCCCCTGACAATGCTACATTGTGTGAACATTGCAACAAATCTGTGATGGAATTCTAGAAATAAAAATAAATCTCATTGTAAAAAAACAAAAGCAAAAATAAAGAAACTAGACACCATTTTCTTACAGATTTTCTGTGCATCTACAGTACCTTGCACAGATAAGATTCCAAGTTCATAGTGTCGGTTTCATTTAAACAAACAGCTAAAAGTGTAAAAATAGCCTACTATAAATATGAGTGGCCAAGGCATTCGGATTAGTATATATATTTTTTGTATGAATATACGTATAATCATAGTTATAAATCAAACAGGTGTTTAAACTACAATTCATGAAAAATATATGCATGTTTACATGTTTACAAATATATACATGTTTGACCCACTCAATGACCACCTGTGGATCCCGCCAGGGACACACTACATTGAAAACCTCTATCAACATCACTGAGAAAGAATGCTTGTTGCCCCTCTAAATAACCATTTACTTTGCCATGCAGAATTAAACTGACTGTTTTGATGATGGCACTGCAGTGGAATCTATTTATTTTCCCCCCATTACGGCGGGTTGAGCTCCCAGCCTCTCTTAGATGAAGTCATGGAAAATCCTTGAGACCTCAGAAAGATCCAGAGTGAGTTTCTGTAGAAAAAACACGGTCACACAGAATGGCGCCTTGTTCCTGTATGGCCTTGCCAGGTGAGTGACGGCAAAGGAAGCGGACAAACAATCAACAGGGGATGTGAAATGGACAAGACTCAGGGTCAGGGGCAGGGCTAAGAAAAAAGTAGCAGCTTACTGATTAATCCCATTGCACTCAATCAACCGGTCAATACAGTGCACCTCGTTATAAAAATATGTATGTTCGTGCCTGCCGTTGGTGGTGTTGGCCAGGTTAAGATACTCACCCTAAACTGCCACATACCCCCCTGCTGGCTCAGCATCTGCCTACTCTGGAAATATATACACTGCTAACATGCGTCATTAAGAAAAGATACTTATTCAATATATTAAATTATGCACGACGCGTATACTAGGGAAGCGGACTTGGTATGATTTCTAAATGCAATAAAATAAATAAAGAAATAATAACTTACTTGGTTAATTAAAAACCAAGTATAAAATGGAAAAAAGTAAATAAAACCATCATTGGGATTGTGGGTGGGGGGTGGGTGGGATAGGGGATTGAGTTTTATTTTCTATTTTCATATTTGATATGTCTGTTTAATACTTGCCCCTGGGTTTGTCACAAAAACTTGAATAAAAAGATTTTGAAAAGAAAAGAAAAAAGGAAATAAAACCAAAGAATGTGAAAACGTACAATTAAAGTCATCATCTAGGAAACAAGACGCATGTCCTCGCCTCCTATACCATTGATCCACCACTAAACCCAAGGACCTCCAAGGTTTAGCTCAGGAGTCACAGGGGTTACGTGCAGAGGTTATTGATGAAAGCAGGATTGATTAGCTGTCAAATCACAATGTAAAAGGCAGTCGGGCCATAATTTCAGATCAATCAACACGGCTCAATGTCAGGCCGTAATGTGCAGCAATATGTGACCAACATGTTGATGTCACCAGGAACAAGCCCAGGGTGCTTATAAAGGTGCACTCGAGAAGGCAGATGTCAATGAGCGCCTGGTGTAAACAACACTAATTTACATCCCATGCTGTTTGAGGACATGAACATTTTACAAAGATTAAAAAAAAGTAACCAACAAGCTATAAAGAGAAATCTGCGTTAATTATGAACTCATAGCAACCTTCCTTGGGAGGTAAAAGGCATTGCTTTTTTCCCCTTTGTTGTTGGAAAAGTATAGTTTCAGGACGGGGAGTAGCTGTGCAACGAAGAGATGGAAAAGCTTTTCTTCCCCTCAATCCTCCAAAGAAAGAGGAAGGGAAAAAAAACTCTTGAGGGCATTTGGAGAGGGGTATTTTTTTTTCTCTCTGCTTTAATTACAGGCCTCTTGTCAGACAGATCTTTCTCCAAGAGCTATAAATTGGAGGGAGGTGGTTAGAATAGGAGTCTGAGCTACTCTTTCCCTGTCTCAAAGTCTTTCACTTTTTTCACTTTACTTCTGGCAAACATGCAACAAGCCGAAGCACGCATCAAGCTCCTCATATCGAGACTTCAAACACTCTTACATACGAACAGGGAACAACAATTGCATAACACAAATACACAGGACTCTGCACACGCACACGCGCACACACACACACACACACACACACACACACACACACACACACACACACACACACACACACACACACACACACACACACACACACACACACACACACACACACACACACACACACACACACACACACACACACACACACAGCTAATGTTTGCGTAACTGACTAGAGATGTGGCTCAGTTGTTGATCTTGGCGAGTAGTCTTCCCATGGAGCTTCCACTGAGTCAAAACAAAAACCCAACCCATGTGCTTTAGACACACACACACACACAGTTTGGGTGGTATTCATTTTTTCATAATGTCAAAAAAGTCCCCAAACAGTACTGTGGAATAAAGAAAAGCTTAAAGAATAGAAACATTGCAGGGAGCTGTAATGCAAATGTAAACATCACCAGCTATCTCCCGTTTACAGAATTAAAAGTTGTTTACACACTGTTCCATGTGCTTTGAGTCTTAATTCCTTTCACACAGTAGACACAAAATGTATGAACAGCATTACAAATATGTAGGTACAGTCAGTCAGACTCAGTATTGTTCTGTTCACCGGTCTGACATTTTCCTTCCAAAAATCAGTACTGATTTAATGATAAAAGACCCATTAAGTAGAATGTTATAGTAGTTGTCAGTTTCTTTTCATCCATACATGCAGTATTTAAAACTTGAAGGTCAGAATAGAAATTAAGTTATATTTAGTCACTGTCTGGCAAAAATCTTGTGTCTTCTCTATATTTCATTTCATTTTTTTGTATCATACTTAATCATAAAAGAGTGTCACGCAAAAGAGGCAAAGATTGCCAATCTACAACCTCACAACGCCTTTGGGAACTTTTTGAAAGTGAAAGTTGTTAAGACTGAATGAAAAGTATGAACAGGAGCTTGATGAGAACTGCATTGAATCAATTGGAAAACAACTGAGGTTCTTTTTCCATCTCCTGAAATGTACAGGAGATAAGATTTCTGCCCTACAGTTACGTTTTGCTCATTCTAGATTCCATTCACCCTTTTCATCCATTATTTAGAAACATTAAGTCCTGGCTAATGTCGTATCTTTGTCACAATTTGCACTTCCCTTTGCAGATAGGAACCAACTTCCCCTACAGTATGTACCGAGAAGAACAATAAGGGTTAAACCCAACTCCTCTCCTGTCTGTTTGCATTGCACCACGCCGCCATCATTTCAAACTTAGTAGAAAAAAGTAGTAAAGTAGACACACCATCGTCATATTTTTTTTAAATACCTCAGATTGCCATATTTACTGGTACAATGCTCTCAACCTTGAAACATCTCCACTCTTAGATACAGTATACTCTGATACCAAGAAAATCACTATATTGAACAAATATTTGTCAGGGAGTTTAAAACCCACTAGCAACCTGAGCATACAGGCACACTCGACAAGAGGCATAAAAAGCAAACATAAGAGACAAGCCTTCTGACAACTCAGATCATGACAAATCTTTCGTCTCCACTGTCCCATGGGTTCTTTTGCACTCTTCTTCTTCTGGTCATCCAAAAAAGAAAAGAACTGTACGGGAGGGAAAACAAGACAGAGAGGAGGACAGAGACCGCTGTCTGTAAACAGCTGGGGCCTTGAGGGCTGAAAAGATGTCTTTATCTTTGTCAGCGGACTCAGCCGAGCCTGTCGCCCTGCCGAGTCAAACGTCCCCACTGGCTGGGAAAGGGTTGCCAGGCGCCGAGGACTCTGTTGGACATGGAATAAATGTGCCCAGTATGGCATTATGGGGACAGGCGTGAATTGGAGTGATGGCTGTGGGTGGGGGGACACGGTGTGTGAGACAATAACTGTTGGGCAGCTTCACTGGTAAGATGAAGATGTGAAAGTGTCAAAGTGATTGAGAACAAGATAAATAATGAAAGCACGCTGGCCGTCATGGCGTAGTGTGTAGTCCTGCTTGACTGGCAAGGGACATGAGAGGGACATTTCAGAGTTGTTTTTGGAACATTATAACAGAGTCCAACCCAAGAATACACTGACTGGCACAATAGGTCAGCATGTCCAAAAGTAGGCAAACACCAAGCCCCCCCCCCCACACACACACACATCATGTGTCTCAGTGCTTGAATCAAAACAAGCCCTAAAATGTACAGGCTATAGGCAGCACATGAACTTATTCACAGCCAACATTGGTCACTTCAGTCTGTCATATTACCAACACCTGGGAGAAGAGAGAAAAAAATAATGGGTACAAAAAGAACCTCCCCCTCCAAATAGACCAACTGCCTATAATGGAGGACATTGAACAACTTTGCCTTACACTTAAGACAACCCAATAATCCTCAAGCCTCTGACCACCAGCCTGTGGACATGGCCCAGGCTGCCAAATATAAAAACAATGAGCCGACACGTATTGTGTTGTATAATGGCCTGTACTAATGGTTGATATTTTACTTGTTTAGTAAGGAAAGCTTCCTCTAAACTTGAATCAAAAGCACAGCCAACTTCCAATAGAAAAACCTCTGCTGTCGTCAATTAAAATGACATCTGGTGTATTTGCAGTTATATTTGCAAATACGGTTGGGTCATTTCTGGTTTCTGGTTTCACACAGGAATTTTTGTGAAACACAACAGAGGAATCAAACATAGGCGACACATCTTTGGCAATAATGTTAACAATTCTGTCATGCCTGGCTATATACGGTCCTTTGTAAATATCACACACGCTCACACACTCACACATTCACACACTCACACACTCACAAAGATTCTGTTGTGCAATTACAGCCTCTGTCTGGGAGATAAGAAGTTAATGTATGAGTTTACGTAAAGAATGATACTTGAATGTGTCTCTGTATATATAAATACTGGGGTAAACAAAGAAGTCTTTGAATGTACTTCTTCAGTGACAATAAAGAATGGGGACAGGACTTACCGCACACATGAAAATAATGCACTGATAATGCAAAAATGAAAATCATTTATTTTAAGTAATATATTTAATATGTTCCGCTTCCGCATACAAGTTCTCTTCTCTTTTTCAAAGACTGTCACCTATTCTGGTGACTGGTTGAATATTAATTATTTGCAAGGCAACATTCCAACAAGGCGAAGTCCTTGACACAAAACATTAAGTCTTAAGACATTAAGACAGTGCTAAAGAAAAACATTATAAAAGGACATGTGAACGACTAAAAATAGAATACCGGTAGGTTAAAAAAGAAAACAGAAAAATAATGAATAAATCACAAATCTCAGTACAGGGTAGCAGCAAACAGAAAAGTATGGCTTTGAGTTAAAAGAACAGATTTATAGTTACTATTATAAATATTATATTTATATATTATTATAAATATTGTAACTATTTATAGTTACAGTTATACTGGATGTTGAATAAGCCTATAGTATGTGGTGCATAAAAACGTGTTTAGTTCCGATTATGGGTTCAGAAAACAGACCTGTACCAGATGACTTGAAAAGTCTGGATGGTTCATGATGTATCACATAATCATACATTTATTTTGGCCGTAACAATTCAATGTTTAAACTAAAGGAATATTAATACTTTTAAATCAATTATTTTACAGGTAGCCAGTGTTAAGATCCGAGCAGTGATGTCTTTCTTGGTAATAGTAAAGAGTGAAACGGTGCTTAATTGGTTATAATATAGGATGGCAAGGATTCAGTCGCACACTCCTTTGTCTAAAGCTGAACAACCAGCAAATGACCAGCAAATGAAGTCAATACACCATGTTTCAGGTCTCTGATGGGGTATGAACCACCCTACTCTTTCCAGAGCTGCAAGAATGAATTGAAAGCGCCACAAAATCTATATTAACTTCAAGTCCAAGTGACTATTTGAATGGTGTTCAGCTTGTAGACTCTGTCATCTCACACGCACTCAAATACATACTGTATGTCTGTGAATATAGAACTCAGGGAAGCAGTTGGTATTTCCAAGCATGGTGTGGCAATGTTATCTTTGAATTCATGTATGTGTGTTTCCTTAATTGGCATAACTCGATCCGGCACCGGCAGGACAGTTGACTTCAAACTCGCTGCATGTGTCACGGAGTCCCAACTCCGATTGAGAATTACAAAATCCCAAATACTGTATGTCTGTATTGAATAGGTCTGTCCGGGTGTGTAGAGGTACTGCATCTCTGTCTGTGGAGTGGGGCCAACCCACAGCATCTCTGTGTCTGTCTGTCTGTCTGTCTGTCTGAATGCTGCCTGCGTATGACTTCTCCATCTCCTCAGAAATGTAATTAAAAATCACATTATACAAGGGAATATGTCTAGATGCGTTTTTATGTGCATCATCAACCATCTGTCTTCTTCAAGTACAATATTCCACTGCTCCTGTATACCAAAATAGCCCACAACAAATCTTTGCCAGTAGGCATGCCCTAATTATAGTTATACGTGTATGCAGTTAACGTTCTACCAACAGCCATGAGAGTGTAGCTCAGCGCCACGTCATAGTATACATTAGGCTAGTGTTTGTGTGTCGGCTGGGGGGGTCAAACTAGCCGTGAATAGAGCAGTCTTTGGTATTGAACATTAGGATGGAAATAATAATTGCATTTGTTTGCCTTTTAGGTTTTTCTAAACAGAAGTTCCAAATTGCCATATACTTGATAATTTAATAGCCTTATGGCAAATATTCATACAATGCATGTCTATTTTAAAGTAAAGTAAATTGAGCGGTGAGCAACCTGTGTGGCAGGTGATCACGGTTTTGAAATTGGCTGAATTTTAAAGTCTGCGATTGGCCAGTTTCACTACATCCCATAAGCCAGAAGGACAGTTAGTAGCAGGGCGGTAGGGCTGCATGCTAAATCAATTTTGAATCATAATAAAATTAATTTGTTAGGAGATGTTCAAAAAAAGGAAAATGTACAAATAACCCTACATATAATAACCCCCATCCTGTGATATAATAAATAACCCTACTGACTCTGGGGAAAGCCCCCACATGCACACACACACTCAGCCTGCAAAACAACCTAGCCTGCAGCAACTGTGTTGCAAGTAAGGAACCTGACAAGCCTTCCACTAACCTGACTGACTACACAAGGCTTACTTAAATAGCATTTCTTTCTACCACAGCCCCCCTCCAATCCCTCCTTCCCTCAGTACCACCAGGGAAACAAGCCGGCAATGCTAGCCTAGAGTTGTAATGTGTGGAAAGCATTCCAGGTGCCACAATGCTCGACTGAGCTCCCGCCTTCCCTCTCTCCAGCACCACCACCCAGAATCCCATTTTGGCATGACACCTCTGGCACGCCATGTTGCTCCCCACCTTGAAATCTGTTTGTCTGTCAGCATTACAGGCTAAGTCTGTGCCGTGCGCGCACACACTCCTGTTATGCATCCCCCCGCCTTCTCTCTGTGGCTGGGGATCAGCTATTCCCTGTGCATATTCATTTACATGCCATTATGCGGTGAAGAACGAGTGCCGTGTGCTTATTGTGTACACGGGGGACTCTCTATGCATATAAAGTCCATGTCCTACAGACCTACACCATCAAATGTGCAAGGAAAATTGCATATAGAGGTGTGTGTACATGCGTCTCCACACGTGTGTCAACAGGGGTTAAGGCACCTGCTGCGGACTTGATTACAATGCCCCGCTGTGGCTAAGGAGGGTGTAATCAGAGCGGAGGTAGATGGAGTGCAGTCTTTATGAGTCGACCAGAACGAGAGATGAGCTGAAAATATACCTTTCTCCTGGTCTTTCTCCCCCCCCTCTCTCTTTTTCCATCTCCCTTGTCCAACTGAGAGGCAGCGGTACGCAGTGTACGCATACACAGACATGTGGACATTCAGACTTAAAAGCCCCCACGTGTAGAATACCAAGTACTGGTAGGCACAGATACAGCCACACATAAACACACCACACACTGGATCATTTATCCCCTGCCTCCCTGACGGTCCAACCGCTCACAAGGTCAGCCCCATGCAGGCATACACAGGCCACCATCAAAGCACCGTATGTTCATTCAACTATGGGACTTTAAACATCATCCAGAGACCCGGGAGTGAACCAGGCTTATGCTCAATGAGCCTAGCTAGCCTACAATATTCTTATGGAGCTGGGCAATATGCCAATGTTACATCAATATCAGACTAGATTTAAGTCTGAATTACACTACAGTAAGGTCTTTACTCGAAATGTTATTATAATAGCCAAAACTGGACATTATTTTATAGAAGATCTCATTGTGTAAATAATTATTGAAACGCCCAGTTATCAGTATTCGGTCAAATAATATTATATTGTGATATTTCTTTTGACATCGACCATATCGCCCAGCCCAAAATGACACTCTCCCTTTTATCGAATATTGGTTGTGTGCCTTGTTGGTACCGTATGGGAGTGGTCTTGCTATGGGCGCGCTTGTCTGACTATCACGTCTACACAATGGAGGAAGGCTGGCTTGCATTGGAGGAAAATCCCCCTCGCACCCCAACACTCACACAAAAAGCCATCCCCCTTACTTCCGGGGGCCCCTTCTTTTGTTGACAGCGGCTGCGCCTGCGATGTCATCCAATATTCGACCTGACAAGCACGGCAAATCACCGCGACGGAGTCGACTGTCGGGAGGAAGCGGGTTTGTTTGCTTATTGAGCAGCAGCAGGCAGGGTGGAAGCCAATGGCAGAGACGAGGATGAGCAGGAATGAGCATAGAGCAGTGGTTCTCAACCTGTGGGTCAGGAACCCACAGGGTCCTACTCCCTACATGAGTATTATTACCCAGATGACAGCAAAGTGGCAATTTAAGACCCTTTTAATTAAAAACAAAAGAAAATAAATGAAATGGGGGAAAAAAGAACATTATTGCATCAAAAGTAGTCAGCAAAAATTGTAAAAACAAATAGACTATCTACCAGCTCTGGCTTGTAGATTGGCTATTTTCACAATTTTCATCTGTGTAACTGAGTCAAACGCCTCAACTCCTACAATTCCAAGTGCTTGTCAGGGTGGGGGATCCCAGTTCAAATATGATTATGTTGGGGGGTCCCCAGTTCAAATATGATCATTTTGGTTGGTCCCCAGTTCAAATATGATTATTTTGGTTGGTCCCAAGTTCAAATATGATTATTTTGGTTGGCCCCAAGTTCAAATATGATTATTTTGAAGAGGATTATTATAATAGGATCCATGAGAAGCAGTCAATACCCAGGGAGATGCCACATGGTCACTGTATGCACCATCTGTGTGGGTGACATGCACTGACGAGCAGGGACCACCATGGATTTATCTGTACATGTATGTGGTGGTGGGCTTAGGAGATGCAGTTCATTTCCTGTGATGTTAGTGCCACCGTTTCGAGTCAAGATCACCCCATTCACCACTCGCATTGAAAGGGAAAGGGCACAAATGGTATGCAGTGGTTAAAGGAAAGAAATTGCTATTACAGACAGATTCTCTTATGGAGACGTGAGGGGAAACACAAAGTGGCCCTTCTCCATTAGTAATCACTTGACAAAACAACAAATACACACACACCCGAAGGCCAGAGAGAGACTAATCCCCCGACATTCATTTCAGTGGTTAAATGGTATAAAAATGAGGAAAATCAATAAAGTGATTGCCGACTGACTGTAATCTGAAAGCCACTGCCATTAACTGCTAGTTATGGTAACCCACCCCAAATGCACGCACACACGCACACTCAATTAACCAGATTAATTAATGAGCAAATATGTCTACTTCAGAATCAATTTGGACCATGCCTCTCTGTGCCTATTTCAAGCCAAATAAATCTGGCATACATTTAAAAAAAAGGCTGACACTAATCACATATAAATAAATGATGCACATTATTTGGACATTACAAGCTCTGTGTCATACCATTTATTTGATCATTTCCCATGCAAATTGCTTTTCCCCCAGTCCAAAGTCTGTCAGCTAGCTCAAAGGGATGACATTACAGTCACCTGTCGACAGCGCATCTTTCTGTTAAGAGCAGTGCCTACTAGGGGAGGCAACAAAATGGAAAAATAAAACGTGTTAACTTAACAGTTGGGAACAAAATAATAATAATAATAATAATAAGTCTAAAACAAAACAGTACACTAAACTTTGTTGTCCAGACTACTGCAACGCAGAGTCCTGTATGTAGGCTACGAAAGATTATTTTCCACCATGCAAATTGCAGAAAGTGCTGGTTTGCAGTGTGGCCAGGTCTGCTTATTATAAGCGACTTTGGGCTAGTTGTCCTGTAACATAGCTTAATATTCATATTAATTAATTCTGGAGTTGATTGATTGGTATTATATATTAATTGTGGCCCAGTGTGGCCCAGTGCCCAATGTGGTGGTGGGCACTTGGCAGGGACTTTACCCCTGCTGAATTAGCTTTTAAATATTTTATGCCAACTCCAATCAATTCAGCTGAAATGAATAGTAGGCCTGTGGGGTTTACAGGGTTATGGTGCTAATACAATAACACCCAGATTTACAGTGTCACATTACAGAACCTCAGATTGCGGCACGTTGCAATCCGTTCAGACCATATTACCTCGTCGACGCTTGCAGCAATCCTTTTTGGGGATTAAGACAAGGCACAACATTAATCCAGCCTACAGGAGACCAGTTTCAATCTGGACAGAGGGGTCAGATGAAAGCAGAGGCAAATGATAATGAGATGAAAGGGAGAACAAACCGTGTCATTTGTCTGAGCTCCATTCTGCTCCAGGACTGAGACAGACTGCTAAGCCTTATACTGCTATAAGGATGAGCAAAACCAGCCAGTTAGCTGGCCTGGTACCTAACTGCTACATATGGAGAGGCATTGTCTGTTGGTCCAACACGGCAAGGAACTGAAGCAGCCAAGTAACCCAGACCAATGTGGTCAGTCTGGCTCCCCTTAGTATATTAGTACCAAGGTCACTTTGATAGTTCTAAATGACCAACATTACTGTGTTTAACCCACTTCCATTTCAAGCTTGAAGGCAATAACATTAATGCAACTGTGTTGAAAGCAGATTTTGTTACATGTTAAAACGATCTTTAGGCAATGTGCCCATCTGGTGACATGAAGGTGCTACTGCCTAGCCTGGGATATGAGGCCAGGCTAGGGCAGAGAAAGCAGGTGGCTTCTCTCTACCGGCAGCTCCCAAGCTCCCATTTGACAGAATATGCTTTCCAAATTGCACAACCCACATCTAACCTGCGATCAACCTTATCAACAGAGCCAAAATATTAAAAAGCTAAGTTGTAACATCTTTAAGGGTATTTTAACTACATTAGCCCAAGTTGTAACATATTTAAGGGTATTTTAACTACATTAGCCCATTCTTGATAGAGCTGACGGGAGTTCTGGCACTAGTGGCATAGAAATGTGTATTGGGATAACAGCAGGCCATTGGATACCGAGAACTAGGAGATTCAAATTATTTCAGATGGAAGAAGCCGTTACAATCTTATTATCTTAGAAATCAAAAGGAGACCAGTGCAACTAAAACTCAACATTTTCATCTGTCTATGTAATTCACGTTTAAATCAAGCCTTTAGAATTTAGACAAAATTGGTTCCTTTAAGTTAACAACTACGATACCAATACATTACTGCCACACCACAGTATTAACTAGAAATGCACTCTGTCGAGATGCCAACTTGCGCCTTGCACACAAGGAGGCCATGTATGGTCTACTTGCTGCTGTCTGGGTACGACTGTTGCTCTGAGTCCCTATAGAGCGTCGCAATCCCACCCCTCCAGAGACCCGGGAAAGAAATCCCCGTTCATTTTACTCATAGACTTTTCAGAAAGTATTTATTTAAAGACGTTTACGCCGTGGACAAAGCCAACTCTTGTCGTGACAAATCATGACAAGAAAAAATAAAAATTATTTGTTTGGTCCAAAATATTGTGTTAGTTGTCATGATTTGTCACGACAAGAGTTGGCTTCGTACGACGCTTATAAGGTCTTTAAATAAATACGTTTTGAAATGTCTATGGGAAAAATGCATTGGAAACCATTTCCTGGGCCTGGCGTCGTCATGAAAGGGGGCGGGACTGCGACGCTCTATAGCTCTTTATCCAGGTACGACTGCTGCTCTGAGTCCTAGAGCTCTCTGCTATCTATCTGGGTACGACTGCTGCTCTGAGTCCTAGAGCTCTCTGCTATCTACAGTATCTGGGTACGACTGCTGCTCTGAGTCCTACCGCTCTCTGCTGTATGGGTACGACTGCTGCTCTGAGTCCTAGAGCTCTCTGCTATCTACAGTATCTGGGTACGACTGCTGCTCTGAGTCCTACCGCTCTCTGCTGTATGGGTACGACTGCTGCTCTGAGTCCTAGAGCTCTCTGCCATTCTAAATCCTTTAGTTATTTACTTTATACCAACCTTGAAACGTACCTTAGTTACGTCACCAAGAATGGTGGTCTCTTATTGGCTGTAAGAGGACAGACACAGACACAGACACACACACACACACACACACACACACACACACACGATCGTAGTACTTGCCACACTCATGCCACATGCTGTGGCATTCGGCCCGGTTTCACTATCAGGCTAGATACATAGAGAAATCTGACTGATTATTGATTACTTTTAAAAAGGCACATAGTCACAGGTGTTAACAAACAAACCACACCCCATTGCCACCACCCATATACATAGAGCTACACTTTGACCTGACCAGTAATAAATCAATCAATATCATTAGGTCAGTAGTATCCTACCTTACAAATCATCTGCCAAATATGATCCAAATTGTTTTAAAACTGTACGAGTTAGGCCTGGGCCATGGCTCAGTGGTCCAGGCACCTTGGCTGGTAATCCAGTCTGGCAGTGTGCCGCGGGTTCGACTCCCGATCCCGACGGCCTTTACTGCATGTCTTCCCCCCATCTCTCTCCCCATTTCCTGTCAGCCTACTCTGTCTGTCCCTCCATAAAAATTATAAAATAAAGGCGAAAGCCACCAAAAAAAACGGTACAAGTTAGCCTTTCACCGTCACTGTGACACAATGAAAGACAGCCGGGCATTACAATGCACTCATTGTGATTTGATGGGCACGGATGTAACAACAGCACCGGAGACAGTATCCCTCCCTAGTGACCCATAGAACTGTAAAGTCCATCACTACAACTGTAAAGATTAGCCTACATACAGTACCTGTCCTATGACAGAGACAATAATGGAGGGGAGCGGCACTGAGACAGGACAGTCATGAAGATGACTATGGCTTCAGGCTTGCTATTGGAGATGGTTCTGAGCTTGATGATTAATAAATCAGTTCAATATGGCTTTGGTGGGGGCAATTAAGAGACTGCAGCTTGCGGCTAATCAAATCCAAGGCTCTACTCTCCCTGGCATCCATTAGAATTGGGTGGTGATGGTGGTGTGTGTGTGTGTGTGTGTGTGTGTGTGTGTGTGTGTGTGTGTGTGTGCGTGTGTAAGGGGGGGGGGGGGTAAAGGAGAGACGGTAAACATTGCCTCACTGCAGCCACATCGCTAGCCACTTCCATTAGCTTTTTGTTATATCCTCATCTGGTTACACATGTGCACGGGGGACTGTGTGAGCACGTGTCTCCCCTGAAATGTTAATGGAAGAGCTCACATTTAGGCTTGAGACAAGAAAATGAGTGCCTAGAGACGTAAGTAGACTTATAGCTGTGCTTGTGCCACTATCAAGCTAATTCACTTGCAAAAAAAAAGACACCTCTGACCAAAAGTGAATTTTATTTAAAAATAATTCCCTCCTTTTCGAAAAGACAAAAGCAAACCGTCATGAGAGGAAGATAATCACTATTTTCATTATTCACCCATGCTCATACCTCATCACGCAACACGTGCATTATGGTTAGAATCGACATTAAAGAAGAGCCCACATTGTAAGTTAAATTACTTTGAAAGAATAGCTAGGAGCAATACCTCACACCACCCTTCAAATTAATGGACTTTCAGGTTTTAGGGGGCAATGCATGTGCTGTGAACCACTGTCTGTCAAGGCCAGGTAGGTAAGTAGACCCTGTGGACTGAATGTACACTGAAATAACAAGCCCCTAACAAGGTGCTCAGTGAGGTGCACGGTAACAGCAAGGCCGAATACCCACGCTATTACTGAAAATAAAATATATTGCTACTGGTACACGCACAGACACATCTCCTTGTGGGACATGAACCTCTGTCCATGTGGGGCAACCGCATCGATAGAGACAGAAATGCACACATAACAGAAGAAACACTCGCTGCATCCTGATCCTTCCCTCTCCAACTATTATTCTTTCTAGTTTCACCACAATGTCATTATGTCTTTTGCTACATTAAACTGAAGATGTGTATTAACTGTTGTATAAGCCTACTGTAGACTATAGGTGAGCGGACAAGATCACTTAATCAAATGACCTCACTACCTGCTGGGTCTCATCCTGAGGGCGATTGTGATTGGATGCTGTGGAACTATTTATGTATATAGCTGTGTGTGTGGGTACCTACTTTTCAGAAGATGCCTGAAGGTCTTTGACTGAAACGTTGCCTAATAAAAGTGTTCATATCGCAAGTGCAGACGGTGTGCAGGTCTTTGTGCACTTTATGTGCATTCTTTTGTAAGTATTTTGCTAAATAAAATTAAATGCCCGTGATGGAAATTGAGCCTGGCAGAGCTGACCAACATTTACCAGGGTTCGGCTGATTGACTCTCCCAGACGCGCCCACTCTCCATCTGCTTCTGTCCGTCTCTGTCTTGCCTCAGAACACCTGGAAGGCTGTGTGGCAGTGTGTGCTGCTAATGTCATGACTGAAACACCTGGAATGCTGTGTGTGCTGCTAATGTCATGACTGCATGCTGAGTGCACAGGGGATGATGAGCATTAATAATATTGAGCATGAGCATCATCAATAAACCAGTGAGCAGGTGCTTTCAGAGGGCACGTGATGGTCCATTCACCATCCACAAAAAAGAAAACCAGCGAGCTGTGAATGTCATTGGAGAATTGAGGATGTGTGGGTGGGGGAAAAGGTAAATATGACCAGAGGCAAAAGGAGAGACGGAGATGGGAAAGCAGGTGAAAAGAAAATACCCCTCTGGGACAGGTCAGGGTCCTAAAGGGGCAAGGGTCCTTTTCCCTGGCTGTGAAAGGCGGTGAAACTGAGAAAGCTTACACGTCTGCCAAGCTATGAGGGGATAGATCAATGTTATGCTATGAGGAGCAGTAGCTTCCCTTATATTCTCAAGCAAGCAGGTGTCTTAACTCTGTGTGTTCACCTGGAATATTTGAGTCTGTATGTGAGCCCGTACAACAATCAAGACACCACTCCCTCTGCTAAACCTACATCCCAACACCATACATCAACATACACACACACGCACGCTGAGAATTCCTAAACAGGGGAGACAGTCTGCCCTGCACGGAGGGACTGAATTATTTATCGCAGGCCTTTTGCTACGTGTCAGCGACTCCGCAGGATGAAATGATATTTATGGAGCCCTTTGGGCAAAGGGTGGGTAGGACGGAAAGGAGAGTGAGAAAGGAGTAGAGACAGGAGAGAAGAGCAGGGCCATACTGTGCAGTCAGTTGTAAACAGGGTAGTGAGTAATAGGACCAAGATGCCACTCTGGCATGCCATGAGTCCACGCCATAGGAGCGATCCACAGCAGCATCTTCAAGGGAGGCAGGCTTAATTCCACACTTATTTAGAGAGGTCTTCAGTTGGTCCCCCTGCAGAGCGTTGGCCTAGATGGAGTTGGTCATAGGGTCTTACGAGGCAGTCGACTGACTGGCATCCTGATGATATGTCCAAGCCATCTCAGCTGGTGGTGAATGATGGGGGCCTCTATGCTCCTGCGGGTGGTTCTCTGGAGGAGTTCAGGGTGTGGAAAAGGCATGCAGTCTCGACAGGTGACTTTTAGGATGCGTTGGAGGCAAATGGCGGGAATAGATTGTCCATGACTCACAGCCGTATGGGTGGATATGCATATTGCACGTAAACTGCTATTTTTGTGTGGAGGTGGAGGTTACTGTTGCTGAAGACCCTTTTCCTCAGCCGTCCAAACCTCCTGATGTTGAAGAGGTTCCCATTCAGTCTGTAGTCCAGGGTCACCCCACTCCCCTCCTCCATTTCCTTGTGTAGAAGTGTTGCTACACACAGGAGAAAGATATTGAAAAGGACGGGTGCAAGAATACACCAGTACCATCACCTTGGCCCTCATCTCATCATGGAACTGCCGGAGGATGTTAACAAACTTCAGCGGGCTCTCCACAGAAGGTCACGGTGGACAGTGTCGAATGCCTTGGAGAGATCCACAAAGGGCATAAACAGGTCTTGTTTTTGTTCACAACTTTCTTTCCTGCAGCTGCCGTGAGGAGAAGATCATGTCCACTGTGCTTCTATTTTTCCGGAAGCCACACTGGGACTCCGGCATCAAATCTTCAGTGATCTTGATAAGCATGTGGAGCATGATTTTTTAGAGGACTTTCTCTGCAACAGAGAGAAGTGCTATGCCCCGTCAGTTTCCACAGATGGATTTGTCCCCCTTGTTTTTGAGTGGTGCAACCACTCCAAGGAACAGCAATGTCCGTGACGTTCACCTATGTATGTGACACCTATGTATGAATGAGCACCAGTGGTATGAGTACCAGGAGGGGTGCTGTTGCACTGTTGCCTGCTAATGAGAGAGAGAGAGAGAGAGAGAGAGAGAGGGGGGGAGAGAGAGGAGGGGGGTGGGGAGAGAGGGGAGTTGCACCACTCAGTTCACACGGGTGTGATTTTTATATATGGTGAGAATATTTGCATCCCTTCATTGTTGAGGGATGCTTTCTGGGAGAAACGGTGCCATTAAACTGTGCCATTAGTCAGAGGCAGCAGAGCACAAGGGCTGCAGAGCACAGGGCTGCATCCTGGGACATTATGCATGCAAGACACTGTCTGTGCATGTGTGCGAGTTACATTCAGCAAGGCTAAACAGGTGTGCCACGTCATGTCCATCCCGTCAGATGCCACTGCAGACAAATTAATTGTGCATGTGCCTGGTAGCACATAGGTTTGAAAACCACACAATATCCTGTATTTAGGAGCAATTATCTTTTTAAGCTGTTGGACTATTTACAGTGTTATGAGAGGAAAAAGGGAATTTAATAGACTGTTCTGTGAGTGTGAGTGAACAATGAACATAACATTTTATCTTCCAAAAGCGCCTATAGCCTAGCCATCCCAAAAATATTGTGACATTATCAATAGAGGTTTTTGCTCGAAAATAGTGAAATATTAGATTTTGTCAATACTGTACCAGGCCAGCACTAGACGGGTAATCGTGTATGTAACTTAACTTGCACAAGCACTAAAATCAAGGATATATACACTGTAGGAAAAAGGCTGAGGAAAGAATGCCAAATGCACAAGCAACACACGACAAAGAAAAACTAACTGAGGCCCCAGGAAAAAGATACGCATAATGCAACGTGCAACATCATTTAGTTTCAGGGATAGTCCAAACAATAACTGGGATTTCACATTCAAACTCAAGAGTTACTCGGAATGGATTTTCTTCCCCCGTCTGCCCTAGCCAAGTCCGCTTTTTTCCCTGAGTCAGACAGTCATAACAACGCTGCTTGGGTTTCAACATAAGAGTCAGATTTCTCAGAGCCACAGCCTGGCATGGCATGGGATAACT
>NC_137862.1:12591073-12606073 GCF_963924005.1 Protomyctophum bolini | reverse complement strand
TGTGGGGAGGAATCAATTCAATTTCAAAATCTGAAATCGCCTAATAGTCACAATAATATAAAATAATTGTCACATTAGAGGTTTTATACATACAAAAATGCAGGAGGACTTACTTAAATCTAGTGCATGCGAGACAGTTTCCCCGTCTCTGCACTCTAATAAATAAATTGCAGGGCACTGCAGGCTGCTTGTGCTGTTGGTGGTATGGCATTTTACTTATCGTCTACCAGGAGATGTTTAGTCATATCACGGATTATTTATACCATGTCATAATGATCTAAAATGTCAAAATAAATACAAGCTGTTGCATGCACGTATCATAGTGTGTGTGTGTGTGTGTGTGTGTGTGTGTGTGTGTGTGTGTGTGTGTGTGTGCGCGTGCAAGACATCTGTGAACGGTCAGTGGGTGGCTTTGTTTGTCTGCACTTCAAAGCTTCACTAGCTGGTTGACTTGCTGCTTGACTGGCTCAAACCCCCTCGGGGGGGGGGGGGGGCAGACCAACCTCAGATTTGATTACCTGCCAATAAGTGAGCTTCATATTTACTGTGTGGACAGGGCTCATAACTTCATTAGAGCAGTGATTATCTTGGAGCAGTCAGATAGACACCAGTCGAAGGTGGGTGGGCGTGACTCAGCGAGTGAGACGCAGAGGGGGGGGGGGGGGGTCAGGGGGATTTGCTATACTGTATTGTAAATTACTGTGCCCTTGAATAACAGAGGGAAGAGTTATGGAGGACGGGTGCTTATGCAAATGTCATTTTATTTCCTTGCACAAGATCACATTCATCCCTGCAATAAATTACTTTTACATCCATCTTGTCACAATCTTCCTGAGAGCATACTCCAAGAACAACAGTAAGCATGGGAGCTCCCCCCTCTAGCCCATAGACATAATTCCTCTCTGACGGGACGCACTCTCTCCACAGGCTGGCTCCATGTCTGCTCTTCGGCATGGTCCTGATTCCAGGCCAACGGGATGGTCGTTAATTACCAAGGAATGGACTGCTAATGGTCGCCTGCGATGGTCTCTAACCGCCCCCCTACCCCCACCCCTGACCCAGGTCTCCATGGTGACCTGTAGCCGAGTGGCTTGGGGACTTGTACTAGGAACTGATTGAGACACCAATAATGATTGGAGGGCGGGCCTGACCCCTCTGCTCCTTGTGCGACTTGACTAGGCATAGAGCTTACTAATGGACAGTTCCTTTGGAACTTCACAAAGGCCTTGATTTACAAACCAGGTTTATAGGAGGTGGGGGTGGCTGGAGTCTAGGGTTGATAATTGTACCATGGTGATTTGTTCATACAAATACTGCTCAGCGACAGCGAGTGCCTTAAATTTTGGTCTTCCCATATCCAGTATGGCAAACACAATTTCAGCTAACATACATATTTAAATTGACTTTAATGACTTTACAAGTTAATAGCCCGGCTATAATGTCCTATCCAAGTATCCATAATGTGAGACAATATTGTTGGCTCAGAAAACATGAAACCAAGAGTCACTTTTCCAACAAACAAGTAAAAATTGAATGCACTTGTTCGGAAAGATATATTAGTTGTCCCGGACAACAGGACAAGCCTTAATGTCAAGCCCCGTGTTCATATTGCTGACAGTGTGTGGGTCATTTTGTACATTTTGTGCAATTTTTTTGTATTGTTTGTGGGGGAAAGTGTTTTACTACTGAAATAGCAAGTGGCTGTGAATTATTATACAGATTGGCACAACATGACAAGAACGGAGGACCTGTTGCCGGTTGGCATCCATCACAATGACATGCAACAAGGGATGATAGCAACCTCCTCTTGGCTTTATCTGGCATATTTCCTCAACACCCAAGGAAGACCTATGCCTCTCCTTATCTCATCCCTTTAAACAAATACAAATGAATGTGCTTGGCTGCCTCTGGAAAAGAAACCACGGTCCGACTTGTATCCCATGACAACGCCGGGAAGCATATGGCTCACAACAAATTCAATATGAATGTAAATGAAGAAGCTCAAATGAAAAATACAACATCTGAAAAAATAGAAAGAAATCACTTGAGAACGATGTTCCCAGGGAGAATTTGAGATGTGCGTTTAATTTTCAGCCAACTCAGCAAATCAAAATGCGGGTAAACAATAATCAAACCCCCTCTTCCATGAGGAAGGTGAGAAAGACAGAGCATGTCTAGTTGCTACACTCTACACTCTTTTGTGTTTATGTTTACTTAAGTGTGACTCCATGCAGGCATTTTTTGTGCACCTTCCTCTAACAACAAGGGTTTTGTAATCCAGTAAGCAGATGTAAAAGGTTAAACATCTTATACCCACTTCAGCGGCATGTTGTGCACACCTTTGTCTGTTTACAGACTATTTGTAAGAGCCTTCTTATTCCTGCTGGCCAGTTGGGACATTTTGCAAGTAGCTGGCAGCAATGAAAAGCAGTCCCTGAGCTTTTGGGCCTACCCCTAAAGCTCCATGAATGATTCCCCCTTTTCTATTTACACACCTCCTCAATGTCAAAGAGTGGCAGTAGCCTCCCGTCTCCAGCTCAATGGCCTTTTCTCCATATTAATGAGAGCAGGAGGGGATCAATGGGATGACAGCAAGACAGATAGTCTGGAGGTGGGGAGGGCAGAGGGGAGAGGATGTTCTCCAGAGGCTAAGGAAAACAGATTGTGACAGATATTGCTATCAACTTCTGAAGATCAATGCTTCCGCCTCCAATCCCCCAAAATATCATCATTGTTTCCTAGTTATAATGGCAAAAGTCCTATGTATTCAATTCATCAAGACACAAAGACATACAAACACAAAACTATACAATAAATCATCAAATACTAAATGTATATATTTACAGATTTTCTTTTAATTTTGGCTAGAAGTTAGAAGACCAGTTGCAAATTGCAGGTCTCTACCACATGAATATGGCCTTGGATTAAGAAAAAGGTCAACAATATTTCATTGCCAAATTAAAACCTATAATAGGTCCTCACTAATAATCATGATTAAAAAAAATCTACTCAGTCTGTGTCTCATAGGAGGGCTGTGGGCAGTTCAGAAACCTCGCAAACTTCGCATTGCAACGTTTCAGGACTAGAAAGCCTGCAGTTTCTATTAGCTTGGATTCCCCATCGATGATGTCACTGGTGGACGGGTTTCTGAACTGCCCACAGCCCTCCTACACAGACTGAGTGGAAAAGATTTGTTATTTATAACTGAGGACCTATTATATGAAGATGAAAAGTGGTCCTTTAAGAGATTATTGCTGGGTGCATGTAGACTATGCAGTAACAAATGTGTACAATCGGAACCAAATGGACCCTTATAGGGCCATTTGATTCCATTTTGTACACTCAAGAATAAAGAGTATCAGTGCACACTGCACAGTCCATTAGCATTGCATTGCATGTACATTAATGGACATTCTCCCTCAAAGAGATTCAGCAGTTAATACCACTGATGATCATCTCACATAGCAAAGAGTTTAGTGTATATGTTGCCCTCTGACAATGTGAAAACATTCAGGCCCGATGTAACTGAGTATTCTCCTGTATATGCAAAGCATTGTGTCAACAGCAGTGCAATCCTATCAGTATTGTTGGATTCTATGCATTGCTTAAAGCTCCATTAAGGCACTCACACAAACGTATAGGAGGAGATTAAGTTAGAGCAGATAAAGATAATCCCGTGGAAGTGGGTGGACAGGCACTCTGTGAAGGAATGTCTGCCGGGAATGTTGTAAACCTGTCCTTAATCTGTCAACCGGGCCTCCTGCTGAGCCCCCCCCCCCAACCCAACACACAGAAACACACACACCTCCCCTTTTTCTTGTCATTGATTCTATTATACTTTAGTTTGACCGTGACAGCAGGATAAGAGCTAAGTGTCTGACAGTGTCTGGCAGCATCTCTTTTTGAGAGGAAATCTACTAACCGCCATGGAGGTGTTCGATATTCACTGTGACTATGCGACACAAGAGATGCTGTCTGCTATGGAAAAACAACCCTCGCTAGAACGCCCGACACTACAGCACAGGTTGTATATCATCGAATATACAACTTGTGCTGTCAGGTCAAGAGCACCTCTACCATAGTAACCCACTCTGGCCAACAACATGAAACGGAAGAGCCATTTTGTTTCCTGTATAATAGACACGCCTAAACACATTTAATCCGTCCGATTGTCATGATAGAGAGCAACAAGGCAGTGTCAATCTACAAACTAAACAAGACAACTGGGAGCCAAGTCAGTCCACATTAACTTCCAAGGGATTGAATTAGGGAGCTTTTCCAGATCAAAATGTCATTACGTATATATGTTATATGAAATTGTAGATGATGGCTAGATTCTAGTCTAATAACCATGCCTACAATGCCAACATTAAAAACAAAACAAAATATCGTTACAATGGAAATAGGATGAGTAAGATTCATTTTTCACAAAAGCTTCTCTTCTTATTCAACCATCGTTCTCATCCAATCATCCAATCACATCCCTACAGACAGTATGTGGCTGGCGTGCTGCACTTTCTTGCATCTGGATTCAGATATCATCTAACAAAATAAAATAAAAATCTCTGTGCAAAATTACTGTCACTCAAACTGAGCTAAACTCATAAACTGTGAGAGGGTCTGGCCAACATTCAGCATGATGTTGGATCTCAACAAAGCAGTTAGTTAGAACAACAGTTAATACTAACTGACTAACTAGTTACTGAGGCAAGTTGCAACTGGCAATTAGAAAGATCATTCCGTTGCCCAACACATGCTCACAAAGTTACGTAGAGTCACTTTGAGAGAATCATTGACCATGGGTTTATCTTGTTAACAGCCTGGCAAGAAGAGGAGAACAAAACATGGTTTATTGGTTTGCCCTATATTTTTGTCTAAATATCAATTTAAATTGCAGTTCTGTCCTTGACTTGACTTAATTTCCTCATCACCACACACGATAACAGCTACTGTTGCAAAGCAATGGACGGGCCGGACACAATATGTGTAGTTGTGTACAGCAGGTAGCCAATATTCAACAATGTTGGCTAGGTGGGCCTACATGTGTCTGACGGGCAATGTTTGGGAGCTGCAGGCTGTGTGGCCTGCCCTGTGCAGTGATGATGTATGCACACCTGCCATGGTTGCTGGCTAGCAAGTTTCACAGCTGAAATAAAAGGGGGATGGGGAAGGTATGAAAGGGTGGGGGGTGCCCGAGAGAGGGGCAGCAGACGCCTTGCCTTGGGGGGGGGGGGGCTTGGGGGAGCTGTATCCATTATTAATGGTCGCTTGCTGTATGGGGAAAGAGATCTAATGTGGCAGTCAAGGTTGTAGTGAGTGCATAGTCGGCAAAGAGGGATTCTCTTGCTACGCCTCATTCTGACACACTAAAGCCTGAATTATACTTGGTTGTGCGCCTATGTCACAGGCCAAAAATAACAAAATCGACTAATACAAGCACAAGCTGAGCATGTAGTTCTGCTAATTTTGCATGCAACTAAGAATGAAGCATTACACTTTGACACATTCCACCTTCGTTTTTGTCTATAACAGAGACTGCAGAGTAGACACAATTTCATCAGGCAGCCGTGGCAAATCTCAACAATTTGTACAATTATGTATGGGTTCAATACAATTACACAAAAATAAATATATAGTGTAGGCCTTGATAATATGCTAATGCTTAAGTTTCACATTTACATATTTGTTAATTGTTTTACTGCCGAAGTGCTCATTAGCAGGTAGATTGAGGAATGTGCTAATCAATGTGTTTACAGACAATATTCCACAGTGAATATAAATCTACACATCTCCAGTGATATGTGCATGTGTGCAAGGACGGTGCATACCAGACATTTGTTTTCCACCCAAATGTTGTCCAATTCAATTTCTACAATCAAAACATGAAGTCACAATTTTCAAGGAATCTCTACTGTCCACCTCACCATATAATATTGTTAGGCTATTTGGTGGGTTCCCACTTCCCAGTTTACAAACTTTTGAGAAACAGCCGAAACAACAGCAGCACAAATTTAAAAAAGGCTAAAATGGTCTGACATAAAAATGAAAAACATACGTGTGTTGCTCAGAGAAAGATGATGACACAACGGCATATTGAAATTAATAAATTAAAAAAAGATGCTTAAAACAAATGGCTGGTTATTAGGCGCATGAGAGAAAAGCCCCTGGCTTCCAAACAGCTACGGCTGGCCAAATCACTGTGCCACCGTGGAGAATCTAATACAATTACACAAACAGAGGTGTTGAGGGGGAGGAGGGGGGGCGAGTAAGGGCTTTGACAGAGAATGATGAAGCCAACATCAAACACAGTGCTGATAAATGGAAAGCAGGGGGTGGCTGACCAAAGGATGAGAAGGGGGGGTGGGGGCTAAGGCTGTTATTGATTGCGCTGCTTGTGTTCTAGTAGTAGTAGGGAGGTGTGTGTGTGTGTGTGTGTGTGTGTGTGTGTGTGTGTGTGTGTGTGTGTGTGTGTCAGAGATGGAAGGGCAGGGTTCGCCCCGCGGGCAGCAGTTAAAGCCATGTGCCCCCCTGAGAACACACCAACAAGCCTCCAGTGAGCGGCCCATTGGTCACACTAAATATCTGATCGACACACAGACAACCACCACTACAAACCCACCTCGTCACCATCCCCCTCCTATAAACACACACTGCACAGCAATTCATTCAGGACTGATTGAAATTCAAAAAGGAGCCTAGACGCCACAGGCATAGACAGAGATGGGCGGAGGAGGCAGAGGGGGTTAGCAGTTTCGTCTCGCTGGGGCCCTATAAAAAACAGATGCTAAATCACTTAACTACCCTTAAATTAACTGCCCGGGATTCTACTGGGATGCGCTGAAATCTGTATACCAGTCGACAAGACGCTGCATGAATCTGTAGCGTAGTGGGTAGACACTTGGCATTAAGTGAAGCACACGGCTGGAGGCTAAACAGACTACAACAAAAGGAGGGCTGGCCTCATCAACCCTTTTCCTCACAAGTCACATTCCAAACAAGTTACTGTATGGCTACATCAATACCGTTCCCACATCATTAGAGGGGAGAAATCTAAAAGGGGAAAATATATGGTCAAACTGACAATGGCATTAGTTAGATGAAGCTCTACTTTGAAGGACCACTGCGATCTTCTACCCTGCCATCCAATGCCAATTTATTGGAAATTAAGTCCTTGTGCTTCTGGTGACTGACGATGCAGTGCGTGTGTCTCATATTCTCAGAGGAGAGGCTTTGCTCCAGATTTATCGCTTCATCTCATCTCATTTCCTTTTCGTATGCTAGTAAATCCCAGGTAAAGTGGACAGGGAACAGCCTGAGATTGGATGCCTGGACTTAATCTGTGCATATCCGTAATGCTCTAGTACTTAGTTTTAGCCATTATGTGTACCACATTATATCTACTGATCCTTCACGTACGGTTGGAGCCAGAATGATCCAAACTGGTCCATTTGGGGTCCATTAGATTTTTTAGGATGTACCTTCATTAATGAAGACCTGAATAAGGTACAACTTACAAGCTAATGTCTACCTTTGGAGAGAGTGAACACTGCTGCAACATAAATCATTGCATTTGTGTCATGCTAAAGTTGGCTTCATTGAAAAAGTATCCTCAATCCACAAAGCTACATTACCAATGTTCTCAAATACAGGTCATCACCAGCTCAAATAAGCTTATGTTACATTAAAGGACATAACTGCCTTCCTCTTGTAGAGGGATACGCAGGTGGTAGTTTAACCCTGCCTGTTGGTGTGACTCAGCACTGCATACCAGAGGAAAATGAGGATGTTGCAGCCAGGTGTAGCTACCAAATAGTAAACACCTAGCTGCTGAGGACTTCCGCAGGCTCCACGCACGTTACATAACTGGGGGCACTTTTGTTTTGTGTCCCATATAAAGTTTCAGAGTGACAATTTAGTTTTTCTGCATGTAATTCATATGGCAAGGTCTATAAATTGTGTCGAGAGATGCCTGCCTTGGGTTGTTCTGGAATCTGGACTAAAATACTGAGTTACCTTTTGCAACAATCTGATTCACAAAGGGCAAAATATCCCCTAAAGCGGTTCAATATGCAATTCAATATTTCCTCAATATACAGACAGAGAGAGAAAACAAGACTCTCATACTCCAAAATAATAATAAATATAAAAATAAAAAATAAAACTGCCTTGTTGACATATTTTTTTTGTTAAATTTGTATTTGAAAGAATACCTTTACAAAGTAACAAATCAACAACATAACAGTAGTGGCTATAGGTTCTGAGCTTCAGATCTGACATTTCTCAACAGAAAATGAACAACAACGAGAATCTGTATGAGCGTGTTGTGTTACTAATTGACTAAAGTGGTCAAATAGGGACACAACAAGCTCGCTCCTACTTTCTGTTGCTAGCGCTGTGCTTCACAGTGGATAAAAAAAGGGGTGGTGGTGAGGGGCGGGGGGGGTGACACTATTTACTCAGCGGAGGAAAGACATGAGGCCCTAGCTTCCTAATGGCTTCCTGCATTTCACGCTATCGTTTCCGCTCAGGAAATCTTATCAATACAGACTGCCCCTGTGTTGACCAAAAACAACACCACACACATGGATGCTGAACTTTGATTAAGCACCTTTGAAGTAATGATCTTTTGCCATTTTGTCTAAAAAACGAAATCACACCTGTGTGAAGTGAGGGGCGCTAATATATTAAAGTCTAACTCATGTTGATATGGTGATGTAATGGTGATGTAAAACAAACGGTGACAAAACAAATTATCTTTATTGTTAATGGCATTTTATGTTTGTGTTAGGGACAAGATGACTAAAAACAAACATTAAACCTTTATACAGTATATAATGGAACTAAATTTCTATTTCATCACCATATTTTTGGGGGTGAGTTTTAGGGCAAGAAGTGGGGAAACATGTATGTTAAATAACTAATTTCTAAGACAGAGTGGCCCATTTCCATGATATTCTCCAAAGAGGTTATTAAGATAAATATGTTGGGGATACTGCATTATGTGCCAACCACACGTTGGCAGTACTCACGTTGGTGAAAACATCTGTATTATCTTACCCAAACAGTAGACAAAGTTGACAGTTGAGTAAACAAATTTGCTATTTGACTGTTCAGCCTCATCATACAAAAGTTAACAAGCCACCTGAAGATCCAACCATCTCAAAATATAGCGCACCTCTGGATTGTAGTGCTATATTTCAGAGAGAATGATTGAAAAAGCATAATGTAATCATATCTGAGGAACAACACTTCTGTATTGCAGCTTGTTTCAATCCGGTCCTTGGTATTGTAGTAGAGTTTGCCCTAATAAATCAGTTCATAACAAAGGAGTGTTTGTTTAGACATTTGCACCCAGCAACACAGTCCCAATGCAAATTTACCGTAACTCGTTGTACGGTAAATCCTACAGATGTAAACTGATATTGCAATATTGGTATCATCATCGATCGATATTGGTCAATAGGACTATGGGAATAATCAATATCATGTACCCATAGTCGCAAGGCCAACCAATGTATTCCTTTCTCATTGAAAATTAATGACAAGCATTGCTAGCATGGGGGTTGTGCCGTAGTCTCACAGGGAACACTTGAACCCCTGACCCCCCCACCTCGGTCATTTGGGGCCAATGGGGGTGCGTGACACGGCTCTGGTCCAGCGACACTGCCCCGCCAGGCTGGGAATGCAGCGGAACTGTCAGGGGAAAGGCAGAGGGACAAAGGACACCGTGGTCTGCAGAGGGTTAGGGAACTTCATCATTAGGTCCCCAGTCAGTCTCAGAACAAAAAGCACCCCACTAGCCAGCATTGGCTAATAAAATCTCTACCCCCTTTGTAACTTCAACCAGTTCTGACAACGTCAATGAAAGGACGTGAAAGGAGTTTTAATGTGGACTCAGATTTAATGAAACTGTTAATCTCTTGGATGGATAAGCCATTGCTGCATGGGGAATGTTATTAGGGTTGACAGTAACCATAAACAGATGTGAATTAAGCTCCTTTTCACACTTTTCTGTGAAATGTAATTTTTCATTCAGCGTTTCATTCAGCGAGTGGAACCATATTCCACTCGCACAAGGTATAAATAGACAGCAGGACATGTTTTAGGCTTCCGCTTTCCGTGTGTCTGTGTGTGTATCACTTATATTTGAATACATGTGTTCACTAAATCTTGAATGTCATGCGTATGCACTCAGGACTAATTCAAACCACTCCAAATAAATGGATAATGTATGTGAAACCAGAAAATGTATTTAGCTGTCCAATGAACAATCAAAGTGGCACCTGCAGTGCCTTCCTTCTCATGCCCTCACACATTTCCAAGTGGAATGCAGTTGGTCCCAACATGGGATATGTTGTGGCTTTACATAGTTCAAAATACCTAGTAGTGGCCGCTTGTCAAGTTGTCAGATATAGCATCTGGAGTCAGTTGAATCCGTTTTGTACAGCATAATGTACAAGGTAGAGGCAAGGAAGCAACCAGGTGCTCAGGAGATGTGCAGATATACAAAATATAAAAATAGTAAAAAGGTACTCCTAGGATCAATCGGGATAACACGTCTATAGAAAAAAGATCCCGGCACACAGACATGTTTCGACCTATACTGGTCTTCATCAGGGCTAATTCTAGTCCTGATGAAGACCTGTATAAGTCGAAACATGTCGGTTGAAAAACGTTTTCCTCCTTTTTAACTATTAAGTGTGCCCGGACCACTTTTTTCTATACTGTACAAGGTGTTTGTTAGGCAAAAGGGGTCTCACCCCACCTCTCTAGCTCTTTAGTAAACAGAAAATACATTTTCAGGTCGGGATACCAAATGTATCCAATCAAAAGAGAGCATTCCAGTTCTAATTTTGTCTGTTCAAAAAAGAAATGGTCCCGTGTGAATTGTTTTAAGAGTTTTCGTCCAGATATGTACATTTGTCCTATGGTCATAGCAAATAGACAACTACATGTAATTATAGCCATTAAAATCTGTCCCCCATCCTTGTTGATAGGGTATCTCGTTAGGGTTGCAAGGTAGCAGCTGGCAGCCCATCCCTCCCCATTAATGTCCCACCACGCTAAAACCTCTGCCGTTTAACTCCCCCCACCCCCCTTCTGCAAACATGTCCCTCTTGTCTCATATGACATCTGTGTCTGGGGGTCTTGTACTGGAATGCCACTTGACTGCCATTCTGCAGGTGCTCCCGGCTGCTGTCCCCCGTCCATTTTGTTATGGGTGGGGTGGGCTGTTTGCCGGGTCAAGGTTCAAGGGACAAAGCTTTAGGCAGTGGATTTCAAAGCCTGTTTCCACTTGGAGCCCCTCTTATTACATTGGACAAAAGCTGCGCGCATATGCACACACATGCACAGGCACACACACGCACACGGGCAAAAGATAATAATGACAAGTTGCACTTCACTTCACATTGAGATCAAAAGCCCCCCCCCCCCCCCCCCTTCCCCAGGTTGAGAACCACTAAGGAACCAGTAACCAGTAGTGTAAGGGACTTGATACAGCTGCTTTCTATCACTGCCTGGCTTGTCATGACCTTCAGGCAGATGGGAGCATCCCATCTCCATGGGCTAACATCCTCCGACTCCTCGCCATGTTCACCCTGTCTCCGTCTACTCTAGATCAAGCAGAGGAAGGTCATATCTGTATTTAGCTCAGGGGATTGTTGTCCCAGATGCTGTGCTCAGTTTCTTCATCAACCTGAGGGAGTTGAGCCCAGCTGTCCTGTGACATGTAGGGCCAACGATTCAGAAAAGACCTGTCACAATCCTTCTTGCAGCCACGTCGAGAGCATCACCTGGAGATAAGCAAAACAGCCTCCAACATACTGGAAAATAGCACATGTCCGTTTTAATTACTGTTCTGAAGGGGCCTTCTTCTGACAGGCCCTGAAAATCCTGAGCTCATTTAACATTTGGTAGAATTTATTTTTTACTACATTTTGTCCAGATCACCCAGCCCTACCAAAAACAATGGGCCCTCAGTGAACTGACTGAGAAGTTTTTTAAATCACCCAGAGGCTACCGTTTTCCACTGTGGCAATGTCTGAGCTCGACATTTGCAACAGCAAAAATATTTAGGCTACCGTCTCCAACTCCACCAAGCATGACAATCAATTCCTCATTTGGTCATCTCGTTATATCCCTTTCCATAAGACTTAGCCTACAGCTTACTTTATAACATTTTATTAAAGCTGTTGTGAACATGTCTAAATTACTGATGATGTTGTGACCATGTCTAAAGAACAGAAGATTTGTCATCAATATAGGAGCTTCGGAGGAGCACCTTTATTCAAGTTTCAAGGGGCAAAAAATAGCATGATTCTAAAGAGCCAATTCCATTACATCATGCTAGTGCAAAAAAGACTTTGAGCCTTAATTTCACCATTTCGGCTGCCTCTTTTGACCTGTTAGCGTTAGCCGTGTTCCGAGTAGAGAAGAAACGGCCTCCAATAACACCAAAAAGCGACTTCACTCTGTAGGTTGATGCCAAATGGGAGAGCGAAACAGCACAAAAGAGTCTCTATCTTGTGCTGCACTTCGTAAAGATTAAATTTGGTTTGGTTTCAATAGCAGACAAGCAAAAACGTTTTGCAGGGATCACCATAGCAGCAGGTGAAACTGTGGAAAACTGTGAGTCTGTGGGAGGAGCAGATGACATGTAGTCTGTTACTTATTGTTGTCCATTAGTTACTTAAAGCAGAGTCTAGTCTTATAACAACATCTGCAACCTCCGATCCGTGTAAAACTTGTGGATTCAACTCAAGTTGCTAAAACTGTGTCTGGGGAGTGCCATGGAAAATGTAGGCTACTGATGCCATTTTGACACTTTCTTCTTTTCTGTCTCCATTTTATTTTAACTAGGCCTGCCATGGCTAAAAGTGTAGTGTAGTGGTTTGCATGTATATTTGACTACAAAGTACAAAGGCAAACAAAAACTCTTGAGTTGTTAAACTGCCCACATACAAAACATTTGGAGGAAACTGTAACTTTAGAACTGCAAATGTTCTGAGCCTGCTCACCATGTTCATGCTAAGCAATTCAATAAAACGTCTACATTTAGATGAGAGGGTACCTGGAAAAATATCTACCCCAAAAGGGGTACCTGGTCCAAAAAAGTTTGGGAACCCCTGGCTTACAGGCTATGGGTCCTATAGGTCCGTCTCATGCACGCACATGCACAGTGGTTTGTGACAGAGAGACGGCAGAAAAGCCAGGGGATTTTTTTCTAACCTGTACACAACCTACAGTATATACATATTTTAGCGTGATGATTAGGTTGAAAACGAGTAATACACTCTGGATGTCATCTTGAATTGGATTAAAAACTGAGGATTTCTGTAATTAGTAGCACCTGTGTTTGGACGGACACGCAGATATGGGAATCAAACTGGTGAGCTTCATTTTTATTGGCTTTTATTGATGTGGGCCACGACACGTCATCACGCAGCACGTTTCATGATCGTCTGGGATTTAGCATATTGTAATATGGTAACTTTCCTCTTCTACCCCGGACTGTGCAAGTGGAGGGGATGAATTGAATCCTGACCATCAGCTCAGAATGTGTGTCCGATCCTGTGTCTAGGTGAGACATGACCTGCTTTAAGCCTTAAAGACCTAGTGAAATGAAAAATATGTTTTTCACACTTTTAGACCACATCCGTGGTCATACCTAACAATGGAAGCCAAAAAAATGGGAACATTTTCTTTTGTGTATTTTTATATCAAAAGTCATACAAAAATGGAAAAAGAACCACCGCTCATCCGCTGAAAAAACTTAAGAGAGGTGCTGGAGCCACAAAGGGAACATGAGAAAGAAATAAAGGGAAGCTCCGCACACTCAGATCTACGCAAAATCAATGTATTTATTTGGCAAGCTTTCGGTCTACTGATGCCTGAAGAAGGTCAGTAGACCGAAAGCTTGCCAAATAAATACATTGATTGTGCGCAGATCTGAGTGTGCAGAGCTTCCCTTTATTTCTATATCAAAAGTCATCAAATCACTTTAATTAATTACTTTCTGAAAACGAAAACGTACTGCGTGATGATGTGTCGAGGCCCTCATCAATAAAAGCAACATCATTGCCATTGCTGCATGTATCGTCCTGCAAACACAGGTGCTTTTGATTACAAACTACTCCATTTTTAATCCCATTCAAGATGACATCCAGAGTCCTAGACAGTGTATTACTCGGTTTAAACTTAATCATCACGCTAAAATATGTATCTGAAAACAATATAGGTTATAAATAAGCCACATAGCAGTAGACTGGTACAGGTGGCAGACTGTCTGTGACTTGTAAACAAACACCCATGCGTCCTGCGTGTAGCATAGCTACCGTCCCATCGCCTGAAGGGATCGCTCTGATTGGTTCCGAAACTTCAGAGCCAGCGTTTCAAGCTGAAACTTCAAAATAAAATGCCCAAATTAACCATTTCACCCCGTCTTTAATACCTTCAAAAAGCGGCAAAATAAATTGTGAAACTAAGCAGATCTAACAAGCACGTTGTGAGCTTGTTGTGAGCTTGTAGATGTAAAACAAACATTAGACGCCATTAACAATTTAGAGACAATATGATGTAAATGACAGTCACACATTATGACGTACATTTTTCCGTTTACAAAACAAACATTGAACTAAAGACAAACATTAATCCTGTATATAGGAGGGGCTAGCGCCCCTCAAAAATGTGGCATAATCAAAATTGTTGCAAAGCTAGAACACTCTCTTTTGTTTTGCAAGCTCAACACACACTAAATTATGTGACAAAACCTGTCCACTGCACAAGAACACATTGATGTATGGTCAATGAACAAAGAATAATAGCCACATTTCTCACCACCTTCGCAGTTAAAACTAGGTAAACAAACACCTCTTTTTTTTTAACTAGAAAACTCTCTGAACCTCCCTGATAAAAACAGCTGCTCATCCCCAGATGGGTGGCACACGCCTATACAAATACCCGTACAAACATACACATCCCACCATATCTGAAGCTGCC